>NC_041381.1:221741544-221797628 GCF_002162155.2 Triticum dicoccoides | reverse complement strand
GAGTGGCGACGCGCGGGGCGGCCGAGTGGTGATGAGGTGACCAACCGAATTGGCGACGCGCGGGGCGGCCGAGTGGTGAAGAGGTGATCAACCTATGGCGATGCGCGGGGCGGCCGAGTGGTGATGAGGTGACCAACCGAGTGGTTGCTGGACTGAAACATTTATGTTCGACTACCGAAATGGTCTATTATCCATCCAAGAAAATTCATCTGAATATGCATTTCAGTGAGCTTAAGTCCTATCCAAGTGAACCTGGGTTCGAACAGAAAAGGAACTGTTAAGAGGGTGTCGAGTAATTTGTGAGCTAATTTGTAAAATGATCAGAGAGGATAAGGTCCTTAATCCTCTGCCGAGTGGCTGGAGACTTGGTCTGCCGGGTTCATCATTATCAAAGCGGCGTGCCGCCAGCCCCCGGAGGGAGGGGCCGTATGTGGGGGTGACGCGCAGGGCCTCGCAGATGACGACGAGGCAGATGGCGCTGGAGGTTGCATGCTGAAGCCAACCAACCGAGAAGCATGCACGTTAATTGTCCAGAGTGCAAAAAATCATCTGGGCTAGCCGGCCGAGTGAACCTGTTCGTTAGCCGGCCGAGCGAAAGGGTGAATCGACCGAGTGAACCACAACTGGGTTGTGAGCTCCACGAATATTTTGTGTTGGACTAATAAAGTGTCCACGCATGAATGCTATTTGGCAGGGCATAAAGACCACGGAAGGATGGCTGTGCATGCATGCACAAATTAACCCGCGCATTAGTCATCAATCGACGGCAGAGAAAACTGGCGCATTAGCTCCTCTGCATGCCCAGCGGACCATTAAATGATTGGCTAACGGCCCAAGGACTTGAGGTTGTGGGCGAGAAGTTTTTGCATGGACTAGCTTAACTATTGCAATAAGTAATCAGGTAATTAACTGCTATAATTGACTTGCGTACCTGGGAATGGGGTCATCGGCGGTGCCGGAGAGAAGTTTGGAATGTATACCTCACAGGCGTAGAGCAGCATGCCAACCGGCCCGGCAGTGCTGGCGGTGATGGCGGATCTGACCGTGGCATTTCAGGTCGCGCTGCGCCCGCCGGAGCGGTCGGCGGTGACGTGCTACGGCAAGTGTGGGTCACCGGATAGCGAGATGATGGCTTAGCTGCCGGAGTGGTCAACGGTGAAGCGTCGCGGCAGGCGCAGGTCACGAGAGAGCGAGATGACGGCATAGCCGTCGGAGTGGTCGGCGGTGACGTGCTGTGAGCGCGGGTCACTGCTTTCCATCACCGTCGGAGCCGAGGAAGATCTTGAGGAGGGTGACGGTGGCATGCTGCAGCGCGGCGCCAACGGGGAGTCACTGGGGCTGAGCGTCTGCGAGGACATCCATCGTCGTGGCTCTCTCCTCTTCCGTCGTTCACAAGTGTGACATGCAAAAGAAACAAAAACCAATTAGCAAATCATCAATTGATTGTAAAGAGGACAGGATGAGATGAGCAACTCCCTGATCCTTTTGTATGATGGGGAGTATTCTGTGTGACGGCCGGGACTCCAATAGTCAAAATTGGAAGCGGCAATTGTTTGATCTCAGGAGATCATCCCAAGAAAGATTGGGTTGCCTGCAGAAATTAGTCCATTGCCGGCGATTGAAGAAAGAACCATATGCATCATGGCTCGATAGACGCCAGGCCCCACGATGGGCGCCAACTGTCGTGGTAACGATTCCGACAGTAAGAGAGGGGTAGGATAACGGAGCATGATCTATCGAGATGCATATGGGTGACACGGTGGTTTTAGCGAGTTCGGGCCTCTCGCGGTGGAGATAACAACCCTACGTCTCGTGCTCCGGAGAGGCTTTGTTTTATGTGAGTATATACCCGGAGATTACAATGTGTGAGAGAGAGAGGAACGGATCCCCATGCCTGAGCTAAGTCCTGAGACTAATGGTGAAGAGAGAGAGGTGGAAGAAAAGACCCCCTAGTCTAGTGGTGTGGGGTGGCTTATATAGAGTGCGCCACCCCCTCACCTCCTGTGTTACAAAATGGGGCATGAATGCCATAATGCCAGCCCACTATAAACTCTCACTATTAGAATGATGCCGACTGCTTTGCTGCCTGCTGGTCTTCGTATATCCGAGTGAGTCGTACGGTCGAGTGGTGAACTGTCATCCGAGTGGATGGTATGATGCTTGGTCGAGTGGATAGTATGCTACTTGTCCGAGTGGATAGTATGTCTGTATGAAATTTACCTGGACCCACATGTTGTGTGGACCCCATGCTTCATGATATTTCGACCCTTCATGGGCCTACCTGTTATGTATATCCCCAACAGGCACAGCTGAACCCCACAATCGATGCCGCACTGCGGGCATTCTTATGCGAGAACTGGGACATCTTCACCTGGCACCCTTCAGATATGCCAGGGATCCCACGCAGGCTGGCCGAGCACAGTCTCAACATATTGCAGGGATACAAGACGGTCAAGCAGACACTACGACGCTTTTCAGAGCCTAAACGACAAGCTATGGGAGAGGAGCTAGCCAAGTTACTCGAGGCCGGATTCATCAGAGAAAGAAAACACCTGGACTGGCTAGCAAACCTGGTGATGGTACCAAAGAAGGATAAATCCTTGCGCCTATGTGTCGATTTCAAGGACCTCAATAAGGCTTTCCCCAAGGATCACTTCCCCCTCCCCCGCATCGATCAAATCATCGACGCTACTGCAGGACACGACTCATTGTGCTTCCTCGACGCATATTCCGGATACCATCAAATCAAAATGACGGAGTCCGATCAAGCCGCAACGGCATTTATCACCCCATACGGCCCTTTCTATTTTAACACCATGCCTTTCGGGCTCAAAAACACCGGTGCAACCTACCAACGCATCATTCAGACATGCCTGGAAAAATAAATCGGCAAAACAGTTGAGGCATACGTGATGACATGGTCATCAAGACCAGAAACGGCGTATCTTTAATAGACGACCTGAGGCTCACGTTCGACAACCTCCGAACATATGACATCAAGCTCAATCCGGAAAATTGTGTTTTTCGGCGTTCCCGTCGAAATACTACTGGGCTTCATCATTTCCAAGAGAGGAATTGAAGCAAACCCGGCCAAAATCCGAGCTTTGTCACAGTTGGCTACCCCAACAGACGCCAAACAATCCAGAAATTAACCGGATGCGTGGCTGCCTTAAGCCGCTTTATCTCCCGATTGGAAGAAAAAGCACTACCTCTTTATCGCCTTCTTCGACACACCGAACACTTCGAGTGGACGGATGCGGCGACGGCCGGACTGGAAGAAATAAAGGCCCTCCTGGCCAGCAACCCAATCCTGGCCGCACCAAACATTGGCGAACCCATGTTGTTATATATAGCTACAACACACCAAGTTGTAAGCGCGGTGCTCGTCGTCGAACGAGAGGAGGACGGGCATAAGTTCCCGCTTCAAAAGCCGTTATACTATGTATCCACTGTCCTCACACCATGCAAGTCATAGTACCCACATTATCAAAAGATAGCATACGCGGTCTTCATGGCATCTCGGAAACTACGACACAACTTTCAAGAGTGTTCAATCACGGTGGCCTCCGAAGTACCACTCAACGATATAATAAATAACCACGATGCCACGGGCCGGATTGCTAAGTGGGCCATCGAGCTCCTCCCGTTCTACATTACATATAAACCACGGCGAGCCATTAAATCGTAAGTACTAGCTGACTTCGTTGCCGAATGGACAGAAGCCGAACTCCCTAAAGAGTACGGCGCATAATCCAATTGGATCATGCACTTTGACGGCTCTAAAATGCTGGCTAGTCTGGGAGCGGGTGTTGTCTTGACATCCCCCACCGGAGATACAGTCCAATACGTACTCCAAATACTATACACAGACTCCAACAATGCAGCCGAATATGAGGCTCTGTTGCATGGTCTTCGGATGGCTGTCTCCATGGGCATCCAACGCCTAGAAGTGCATGGGGATTCGAACCTCGCAATATCTCAAGTAAATGGAGACTTCGACGCCAAGGATCCGAAAATGGCAGCTTATCATAATGCCGTCCTCCAAATGTCAGCTCGATCCGAGGGGCTTGAATTTCATCATGTGGTTCGAGGAAACAATCAAGCGGCAGATATCCTTTCCCGCGTCAGCGCTAAGCGCGACCCCATCCAACCTAACATCTTCTTGGAAAGGCTATTCAAGCCATTCGTGGTGTGGCAAGGGGAGACCGGCAATACTAGTCCGGATCTGACCACAACCCCAGATCCCGAACACACTGACATAATCGGAGGCTCTACCACCGAAATAACACCTTCGGCCCATCTGATCATGGCTGTCATCGCCCCATGGTCCGAACCCTTCTTAGCCTACCTAAATAGGCAAGAACTCCCCGAGGATCAAAATGAGGCACGCTGCATTGTGCGGCGCTCTAAAGCCTACAAGGTCCACGAGGGAGAGCTTTATAAGAAAAGTGCTACGGAGTACTTCAAAGATGTATCTACGAAGAGGAAGGGCGGCAGCTCTTGGCCGAAATTCATGCTAGACTCGGCGGCCACCACGCCGCAGCTCGGGCCCTTGTAAGCAAGGCCTTCCATATAGGTTTCTACTGGCCGACAGCCCGAGCAGATGCATAGGACCTCGTCCAACATTGCGTCGGTTGCCAGCTCTTTGCCAACCAAAGCCATATGCCGCCCACCGCTCTCCAAACATTCCCCATAACTTGGCCCTTTGTGGTCTGGGGGCTCGATATGGTCGGACCCCTTAAAGGAGGAAGCCATAAGAAAAAAATTACATGTTGGTAATGGTGGATAAATTCACCAAATGGATAGAGGCCAAACCAGTTAAAATGGCCGAATCCGGACCAGTGATAGACTTCATATCAGGGGTCGTGCACCACTATGGTGTCCCCCACAGCATCATCACCGATAATGGCTCCAATTTCACAGCCGATGAGGTGAAAACTTGGTGCGGCAATATGGGCATTAAGCTCGATTACGCCTCTGTCTATCACCCTCAAACAAACGGGCAAGTCGAACGAGCAAACGGTCTTCTTATGAGCGGCATCAAACCCAAACTAGTGCGATCTCTGAAAGAATCAGACACGCACTAGGTCGAGGAGCTTGACTCCGTACTATGGGGGTTGTGGACCATGCTAAATCGCACTACCAGATACACACACTTCTTCATGGTGTACGGCGCAAAGGCGGTATTGCCCTACGATATTATTCATGACTCACCTCGAGTGTGCATGTATGAATAGAGAGAAGCCGAGTTTGATCAGCAGGACAATTTAGATGCCCTGGAGGAGGAGCGTGACGTCGCAAAAGCTCGTTCCGCATTTTATCAGCAACAGGCTCGCAGGAATCAAAGCAGAGAAGTACGGGCCAAAACTTATAACATTGGCGAACTTGTTCTATGTCTACCGAAGAATAAAAAGGACAAGCTCAAGCCCAAGTGGGAGGTTCCCTTCATCATTGATAAAGTTCTCATCGGAGGAGCGTACCGCCTGTGTGATGCATCAGATAATCGACTCGAGCCGAACCCATGGAAAGCGGCCAGACTCCGAAGATTCTACGCCTAGCGCCGAACTCTTTGTTTGTCTCCTTCCCTCCGCCTTTTTTTTCTTTTGTTATATCCTCTCTCTTTCCTTTTATGGCCTTAAGGCTTTAAAGTGTGACTCGACTACACACTCGTGACACGCTAACCCTACAGTATGCGCGCTCACTTTACCTGGGGGCTTCCTATACAGAAACTTAATATTATTATCTTCCGGGCATCACGCCCACTGCATATGTGTCCCTTTCCCATATGTACCTTTTCTTCACAATTGTATGCATCGATATGACTTAAGTTTTGGCCAAGCTGGGTTGCCTGGCTCCTGTGTTTATGCCCTACATTCCAGTTAGTTTGGCTAGGGCATAAGGGGAGCACCTCTGCGATTGTTACTGCCGGGTACTCCAGACGTGTTCCTCAGACTGGGTGAAGCCAAAAGCTAGTGTTCTTAAGGGAATATTCGGTCGGTGAACCAAAGATGTTTTTTACCTATTACAATAAAAAACAGATGTTGCATATACTGCGTTTTTGCTCGCAGTTCGGACATGCACATTAATGCATGTGTACCCAGGGAAAGGAACCCTTAACGGAACTATTCTCTTTGGAAGATGTTTCTTACTATCCATGTAATATAACATAGCTAGTTGGGTACTTGTCTGTTCAGGCAATTATGACCCCTACGCCTGGTTTCCACGTGCACCCCAGTTTATATAACTGAGCGGGTATTCGGAAACACTCTGGACTGTCAGGTCTGGAGGCTGAAGCAAAAAGGTCCGCCATGACAAATGATTTACAATCCGGCTAGGGACAAATATGTCAATTGAAGTACATAGTCACTTAGACTCACATACTTCCTCTTCTATGCCATCCAACAGGCTGTCTAGCCTACAATCCTCTTGGGAATACTTTGCAGCTAATCCTACCTGGTCATATGCCAAACTAACGGGAATCTCATTCCCATCTGACCCTACATGTCCGACCCAGGCCATGTGATTCAGATCGAGCTTGGTATACCGTGTTTTTACCATGGCCCAAGCTTCCCTCACACCTTGTCGATAGGCAGATATCTTCCATAGTCGGAAATGCCGCTGCGCTCCCTTGAGCAGCTGTACAAGCTCCCCCATGCTTCCTCGCAGGGAGGCGGATGGCCACAAGGCCTTGACGACACCCTGCATCACCTGCCGAACTTGTTCGTGCAGTTGCGAAAGCTCTTGCAGAAGATCGCCTAAGGATCCGGGCATATCCTCTTCGGGACAACCAGTCAGCATACCTACAGACATAACTCTGTTAGCCCGTTTTTTCGCTGAAATATATAAAGGTTCGTTTGGGCACATACTAAAAATGCCGCGTTGAAGCCTTCTATTATCCTTCACGGAGTCAGCTAGCTGGGCCCGAACATCTTCCAATTCTACGCTCAGCCGGGTATTGGCATCCTGGAGATCGTTTTTCTCCCGCCTGACCCATGTAAGTACACGCTCGCTAGCATCTAGTTGTCGTTGAGCTCTTTGTTCATCCTCTTGTAGGATCTCCGGATTCACTCTGGGATTATCTGCGGAATCTATTGTTAGATCTGCAACGTGCCGAACACCAAATGGTACACGTAATTACGTTTTTTCTCGATAGAGAGAAATATTACCAGATGAGGCCATCTTGGATTCCTCCATTTCGGCAGCTGCGGCCCTTAGCTGGGCTTGACACTTCTCTAGCTCTTGAGACAAAAGGGTATTCTTCTCTGTAAGAACCTGTTCATACAATGATCCTTAAATCAGTTGTACCAACTGTTTCAAGTCTTAGGGGCTACTGATATACATATTTATCAGATTTTGCTTACCCGTATATCTTTTAAATACTGGTTTGTGGCTCTAGCAAGCCATCTTGAGCAGCTCGGATGTATGCGTCTCCCGAGTTGAAGGCATTGAAAGCCTCTTCGGAAAAACTAGGGTCGCGGAGTGTGGCCCGCTGACGCCGATGATTCATAGCGCTCTCCTCCTCGGAATTCGTAGCGGATATTCTATCCGAATCTTCTATAGGAGGATTGTTCAGTGTCGTCGCCGCGTTAGCCTCTACCCTCGAGACCGGTGTCAGAATCCGGCTGGTAGAGCCGTGACGAGCAGGATCCCCGGATATAGTCTGGCGGATGTTCTTTCTTCCAAGACATAGCAGATATTGTTATATTTTAAAGATGACAATCACGGAGCATGTTTTAAACCATACCTCTTCGATGGTGGCTCGGCCATGTCTCTGCTCGCTTTCCTTTTTGGAAGCCTACCCGGCTTGGGCGCCCCTTGTTGGTGAGTCGCCACGGGTTCGGCATGGCGCACCGATGGCCTTCCCTTTATAGAATAATATATGTGCGGTGGGTAAGGTGGAAAGAGTGAATCCTTTTCGAAAGATAAGTCTCCTATTTACTTACACGCGATGCTTGGAGGAGGCCGGGATAGTCGGCAATGATGGCTACCAAGGTGCCATAACAGCTCGCCTGGTAAAACACCATGTCGCCAAGCTCCACAAATATGTGCGGATCCTCTTCGAGTCCAGGGTCGAGGGTCCGGTTGTGGTCCTCTGGCTGTGGAGACGGGTTGTGGATCTCCCTCATGGCTTTCCGCATTTCCTGTTATGGACTAGCGAGGTAAATATTTGTGATGAAATACTGTGGGAATGAATAGAGTTGAGTAAGAGATAGCAACTCACCCACCTAGGGGGGTTGTACATGGAAAATCCATCCCGTGGCTTAATGCGGATGAACTCCTCTTCTTCTCCTTTGTATAAATCGGACAATATTTTCGCCAGAGCGGTGGCGGAGTCCGGACCTTTCCGACCGCAGTGGGTAGCATTGTCTTCTCCGTTGAAGTGCCACATGGGACGCCCTTGATACTGGAGTTGCTGTACCACCCGCATTATGCATATTGACATGACCTTGATTATTGTCAATCCGGATTGGGCAAGCGTTTTTATCCTGCCCATCAATTGAAGGACCTCCCTGCTATCTTCCTCCTTGGGGCTCTGGGGATGCCAGCTACGGCGCTTCTTCAATGGAGCATTTGTGACCTCAGGAAGACCCATTCGGATGGGGTCAGGAAGGGAGACGTCCTCTATATAAAACCACTCGGAAGACCAATCTTCGGAGTGCCGGACAGGTATCTGGTCCCGGCGACGCGCCATATTTCGGCTCCACCCACTTGGAATATTGATCCCTCTTGATTGCGAGGGACTAGGCAGAACAACCTCTTCCATAGCTCGAAATGAGCTTCGCAACCCAGAAATAACTCGCAAAGGGCGACATAACCTGCGATGTGCAGGATTGAGGCAGGGGTGAAATTGTGCAGCTGGAGGCCATACTACTCCAGGAGCCTGCGAAGGAACGGATGGATTGGAAATTTGATGCCCCTCAGCAAGTAAGGGACAAGGCACACTCGCTCCCCCCTGGATGGGTTGGGAAAACTCTCCGCTTGCTCCCCACCGTCAAAGGTGGCTAATCCGGCTCGAACGGGGACAAGATATGCAGGTGGAAGAAACCCCTGGGTCCGCAACTTCACCAATTGGCCGTGGGATACGGTACACTTCTCCCAATCACCTGGCTTGGCGCTATAGGGACGAGAGGAAGAGCTGCAGTGGTTGGCCATGATGGGATGGTTTTTTCGGGCGCACTCTGAAGAATCCTCGCTTGGGGAAGATGGTGTGATTTGGATCTGAGGATCCCCGTCTCTTCAATAGACGATTTATTTACATGGTCAGGGTGGCAAGTGTAAAAATGCTTCGGCTTCTTGCATTCGCTCGACATGTGGAGGCTGACACTATTAAGGTACAGAAGCCGATGAGTGCAACATTAAATGGGAAGTCGGACACTGCTCGTTACATCGGGTACTCTGGAGAATTCAGAGAAGGAACCCGCCTTGCAATGCCGAAGACAATCTGCACGCCGGACTCATCGTCATTAAAGCATGGTTCGGGGGCTACTCAGGGAGTCCTGGATTAAGGGGTCCTCAGACAGCCGGACTATATGCTTATGCCGGACTGATGGACTATGAAGATACAAGAATGAAGACTTCATCCCGTGTCCGGGTGGGACTCTCCTTTGCGTGGAAGGCAAGCTTGGCGATTCGGATATGTAGATTCCCTTCTCTGTAACCGACCTGATGTAACCCTAACCCCCTCCGGTGTCTATATAAGCCGGAGGGTTTAGTCCGTAGGACATAGACAATCATAATCATAGGCTAGCTTCTAGGGTTTAGCCTCTACGATCTCATGGTAGATCAACTCTTGTAATACTCATATCATCAAGATCAATCAAGCAGGAATTAGGGTATTACCTCCATAGAGAGGGCCCGAACCTGGGTAAACATCCTGTCCCCCGCCTCCTGTTACCATTAGCCTTAGACGCATAGTTCGGGACCCCCTACCCGAGATTCACCGGTTTTGACACCGACGACTGGGAGTTGAGCTAGGGCAGTGGCCTGGGTCCAAAGTAATAGAAGTAGCACAAAAACATTTTTTGAGTGTAGGATTTTCCTTGCTCAAGCCTGCCTACTAGAATCGCCAGTGCTTGAGAGGAAAAGTGAAGGAAAAACATAGGAATTGGAAAGTTTCCTATGGTACTACTATTCATGAATTTGGTTCAAGAAATGGAGCAACGGGAAACTGCAGGATTTTTTCCTTTAGTGTCTCCTGAAAGAAAAACCATTGGAATTTTAATTTCCACTTGTCCTCCTTTCGAATTCCTATTCATGAAGCACAAGACTAATTGATAGTAGCATAATAGCATTATAACCGTACATTTTCTTATGGTTTGACTTAATCTCACCTTGCTTCTTTGCATCCTGTGATCTTCCAATTCTTGTGAATCAAACACCCAGATTGGCATAAATCCTGTGTTTTTAAATTCTTTGTTTTGCACGTGCATTGCTATCCTATTCCTGTCTATTTCCTATCCCTGGATTGTTAGAATCCTCAAATTCAAACAAGCCCTTACACAATTACTTCTATTACAGATATGTATCAAAGAAAACCTTGTGTGGTTTGTCCTGCTCCTGCTGCGCTGTGTTCCACCCCAGCTCAGCTGCTCCAACGGTAGAAGGGTTCACCACAGCAGGGATCCACTCTCCAGACTATCTTTCGCCGCCTCAGATCTTCTTCCCCGCCACCGGCAGCCACGACAACTGCATTACCATCATCAACTGAGCAAATGACCTTGAGGACTACATGGGTCCGCAAGAGAGGTCGCACTCTTCCATGTCTGCTTATGTTATGCATTGCTTAATATGATGACATGCTACTTTATCGTCGTGTTCACCTATTAGACTCCGAGTCGGGTCCAAACTAATGTTGAAACTTGAGTTTTTAAATGGTTGTGGGGTACATATTGGGGCAACAATCAGTACTATTTGTCTACTATCTGGTTAATCTCGGGTGTCTACTATGAGTTTCATGTTGGGTGCAAACAAACATTAAAGGAGCCATTATCTGTATTTTTTTAACTAAAGCTATTATCTGCCTGCTATCATTGGTTTTGGGTCTATCCATAGTTTGCTACCATCACTCTGCATTTGTGCATGCACTCATTACATAATCTCACTATGTTTTATTCCTATGTATGTCAGTTATTGTACACAATGGAACTGAACATGTAGAGCAAACGAGACGACCCTTGCGTGGCAATAAAGTTTCATGCAGATGTCGCTCTATGGTGGGCATGAAGGCAGCCCCCCTCCACCCGTTTCGGATCGTAATCAAGAGGAAGATAACTGTTCTGAGGGGGATTCAAAAGGAGAAGACCACTCCTATTTACCCCCTGAGGTCTTCACTCTAACTTGGCATGCTGATGTTGGTAATATCATGCATATAGTGCCATGCATTGCTTACTGGATACATCAAATATGTCATCTGCTTAGTTTAGACATGCTTTGTGTCAATGCCATCTGTTTAGTTTCTTTATCATATATGTGAATCATGCAATGCCATCTTGTTTAGCCAGGCATCATATATGTGAATTTTGCAATGCTACCCTGGTTAGTCAGTCATCTTATATGTGAATTATATCATGCCATCATTTTTTATTGCATGTAAATTTATCAACAATTTTAGTACATTCAATTACTCTTCCTGTGCATCAGCCATTTGACACGGTCATGGAAAAAATCTTAAGTGGAAACAAGGTCTTCAGAGCAGACAATACTATCTGACGAAGCGCATGTCTTGCTGGTTACGGATAGCTCCTCGGAGGAGGATTCAGAGATAGATGACCAGTCCTATCCCCCCCCGGGGGTGCATGCTCCAACTTGGCAGGGTTATGTTGCTCATATCGTGCGTATGGTATCTTGCATTGCTATGTCATTTGCTTAGTTTAGACATGCTTTGTGTGAGTGCCACCTGTTTAGTGTCTAATTACCATATATGTGAATTATCTGATGCGATCTTATTCCAAGACATTATATATGTGAATTATGTAATGCTATCTTGTTGCAAGGCATTATATATGTGAATTATGCAATGCCATGCTATTTAGCCAAGCGTCATATATGTGAATTATATCATGCCGTCCTTTTTTTGTATTTCTCGTCGCATTTGTCAACAATGTTTGTATATTCAACTGCTCTTCCTGTGCATCAGCCATTTGAATTGGTGATGGAGAAATCTAGAGAGGAAACAAGGTCTTCAGAGCAGACAATGCTACTTGGTGAAGCAAATACCTTGCTAGTTACAGATAGCTCTTCAGAGGAGGATTCAGAGGTAGATGACCAGTCCTATTATCCCCCTGAGGTGTATGCTCAAACTTAGCAGGGTTATATTAATCATATCATGCATATGTTGTATTGCAATGCTTAGTTTTTACATCATATGCACAATATTGAATGCCATCTCCTTAGTTGACACATCATATATACGATTGCCCTCTTCTCACTTTCTTAGTATATAAATCATATATTTGAATTATATCATACCAAGATGTTTACATAGATAGCATGTATCTGAATTATGGCATGCCAACCCATTTTCTAAAGACATAATATAGTTATATCATCTCATCATGTTTACATAGTCATCATATTTTGAATTATGTCATTCTATCCTGTTTAGTTAGCCATCATACATTTGAAATTGTGTCATGCTATCCTTCTTAATTAGCCATCATATATGTGAAATTATGTCCTGCTATTCTGTTTGGTTAGACAACATAAATGTGAATTATTTCATGCCATGTTTTCTTCCCTACTATCCATTTCACCTGTATATCTTACAATGTATGTACATTCAATTACTTTTATTGTTTATCAACCATTTCAATTGGAGGGGGTAATGGCAGTATCTGTGGGAGTAAAAACACGGTCTTCAGAAAAGATTGTGCTACCTGTCGATGTAGATAGAACCATGGTTGTACTTGCCTAAGAACCAGCCCCACCACACATAACTTAGACTCACGCAGATTGTACCCCTACCCAGTTGGACAGAGAACCAGCTACACCCCTTCTAACCCCAACCCTAGCAGATAGTAACCCGGTTCTAGTTGACACAACACCGTCTCCACCACAGAGCACCCAAACACGAGCAGTTAGTAAGGCAACTGCAGTGCCCAAAGCACGAGGACCACCACTTCGAACCCCAAGTCAACGCTTAAAGCAGAAGAAGAATTGTTCTCAGGTTAGGTTCCGTAGCTATGGTTCATACTACTTTGCTCTTGCATCACTGTATTTACTCATATCAACTAATTTCAAATTGAAGGATGCAATTGAAACTCCAATGGTGCAACAGGTGTGTATTAAACCTGTTTCTTTAACGTGTTTGCTATTGTAACTTGCTCTATGTTAATTTTAGTTTCAATTGAATAAACAGTTATGTTCTCATGCCATGCACATTACAAGTGTTGTTATTGCTGTGTAGTTTCCCACACTTATATGCTGTCTATGCTGCTTTGTCTTAAATAGATATGATTCAAACTATATCTATCTTGATTTGGCAACATAAACTAGAATGATATTGACCATACAGTGACCATACTACATAGATATATGTTTGTTTCATGCTGTTATCCTGTCCACCTTACTACTGAACTGGTTTACCAAAATGAGTTTCATATGCTACTTTGTAAACCTATGATGTGTTTGTTTGTTTCTCTTTTAGAACACGGATAAAATATTGGAGAAGAGTACCCCGTTATGCAATGGTAAAGGAAGTAATGCAGATAAGGTTCAAGATAGTGAGACAACCCTGTTGGTATCCAAGAAAGCTGATAAAAACTATATTGAAGACACTGAGACAACCCCAAAGTCCTGTCTTGATGTAGTGTTCGAGTTACTGGCTACTACTGCTGGCACCAGTTCTTCAAACTCGCTACCTGAATCAGTTCGGCTTCTTGAGTCTCAACTTCAAGTTGAAAGACATCGATCAGATGTTATGAGATAGGAAGCCAAAGGACTGAGGAAGTCCCTGCTGAATTTAGATGCATACTTTCTGGTGCAACAGCAAGTGCTGGAGGATTTAAGCGCCAAACAAGAGAAAGTTAATAAGCTTGCTAAGCATCTTGCCGGCATTATGGGTACCCAGGATATTGTTTCTTGAGTCTTCTAAAGTGGTTTCAATTTTGGACTTGTTTTTCTACGGCGTTTATTTGCACTGGTCGCCAACTTTGACAACCGGTGTATATGATATGTTGCTTTGTTCCCTATATTTGCACTGGTGGCGAACTTTGATGCCTAGTGGATGTAATACGTATAATAGTCGTGATAGCCTAGCGTAAGTTACTTGCTTATTCCTGGTTGTCTTGTTTATTTGTTTGCTTGTAGTCAGAGTTGTTCTTTTCCGCGGTTTGCTAGTGGCCGCAATAACCTATTTTTTAAAACTAGGCCACAATAACCATGGGCTACATATTTACTGTAGTTACCATGGGCCTCCTATGGGCCGTAGAAATAATGGGCCATCTTTGGGCCATAGAAAGAATGGGCCTTCTACGGGTCATAGCATCAATGGGCCTTCTACTGGTCGTAGCATCAATGGGCCTTGTACGTGCCGTATGATCGATAGGCCAAACATGTGCTAATAACATACCGCATTATGGTCCGTAAACGGGCTAGATTTGGAATCGTCCATTCATGGGCCGACAATAACAGGTTGTCGTTAATCGGCCTTATTTGATGACGTTGTGAAAACGGCCCAATGGAGTAACGAGCCGCAAACGGGCCAATTGTAACCGCGGGCTGAATTTGGCCCACAGGCAGAAAAGGCCAATGACGGGCCGTAAGTAACCGAATGCTGGAAATGAGCCCAAGAATAAATGGGCCCTGAGAAGGCCGAAAGATAACACGGGTTGGAAATGGCCCAATGGAATAATGGGCCATTAAAGGGTATAAAGGGGTAAACTGTTCATTGCGGGCCAGATTCACCACGGGCCGTTAATGGGACAAGAGTTACAAATGGTCTCGTATGGGCTGAAAGACATCATGGGCCATACATGGGCCAGAAGTTACAACGGCCTAGAATCATATTGGAAGGCCCAGATGAAGCTACTGGGCTTAATTTGGATAGGTCGTAATGGGTCGTCAGTTGGCGGGCTATAAATTGGCTATATACGAACAGGCCGTGATGCGGATCATCCCTCGACTACCCGCACTGACACTCCATCACCACCGCAAGCACCAAGAGGACCAATCACAAGAGCACGTGCACGCACCATCGAGATGAGGTTAACTCTCTCCTCTTCGAGTTTCGGTCGGATTCACATGAGAATTGGGTTCTACCTCATAAATACATGTTATGCATTCTAGGATACCAAGGAGATGATCGTGAGAAGGAGAAGGTGAAGGTTCGAGCACCCATGGAGCAAGAGGAGGAAGGAGAGGACAAGAAGAACGAAGGAAAGGAGTCTCTGGACACTCCGGGTGCCCGGACGGAAGGACCCCGGGTGCCCGGACGAGCAACCAAGGGGAGGGCCGAACTCCCTGGACACCCCGGGTGCCCGGCCTCCTTGGCCCCAGGTGCCCGGCCACCACCTGGGCGGTGCCCCTGCCCGCCTCGGGTGCCCGGCCCTAAGGCCCTGGGTGCCCAGCCTCCTGCCCGGCCACTACCTGGACTGCACCCCGGGTGCCCGACTTCTGGCCCCGAGTGCCCGGCCACGACCGCACCCCGCTCCAGCCCCGATCGGGTGCCCGGGGCTTGGACCCCCGGGTGCCAGGCCAAGGCCGCCCGCGACTTCGGCACCTCCTACCTCAACTAGAGCATCACCAAGTACCGCGACAAGTCAAGTTCCAAGCAAGTGGCGCCTTCCTCGACTCGTCCTCCGGCAAGCACCTACAAATCCAAGACTCCTTCATCTTCGGCGCCTACCGATGGTCCCATCAAGACAAGTGCATTCAAGTGCTTCACATGTGGCGGCCGAGGACACAAGTCTTACCAATGCACCAACAAGCAAACAATGATCTTCAATGATGATGGCACATATGACTTGATGAGTGAAGAAGAAATGGAAGCCATTGAGCACGTGGCCATGCACCGGCGCGTGAACGAAGATGAAGATGATCAAGTCTTTTGTGACAACGATTCAAGTCCCTCTCTTGTGGTCGCCAAGGTCTTGACGCTCCAACACCACCAAGACGAAGACCAATGGTGCCACATCTTCCACACCAAGGCCGGCATCAATGGGCGCTCCATCAAGGTCATCATTGACGGAGGTAGTTGTCACAACTTGGCAAGTGAAGAGCTATGTTCCAAGCTGCAATTGGTCAAGAAGAAGCACCTTCGTCCATACAAGGTGCAATGTCTAAGCGACTCCGACACCATTCAAGTGGAGCACATGATGCAAGTTTCTTTCAAGATCGACGCCTACAAGGACACCTTAGAGTGTGATGTGGTTCCTATGTCCATGTGCCACCTTCTTTTGGGAAGACCTTGGCAATTCGACCGTGGCGTCATCCACAACGGATGAACCAACCACTATAGCTTCAAGATGAAAGGCAAGGAATATGTCTTCGACCAATGTCACCAAGCCAAGTGATCGCCGACAAGCAAGCTTCCACCCATCGTGGAGTTACTACTGAGAAAGTGCACCACCAAAAAGAAAGTGAGAGCCATAAGCCAAAATTGAGAGCCTCTTCGCCAATAGAGAAAAACTTAGTTCTCCTAGCCACAAAAAGAGAGATGAGAGAAGTGTGTGAGAACCCATCGAGTGTCATCCACTTTGTCCTCCTATGCAAAGATGAGGTGACCAAAACTAAGAATCATAATCCTTTTCCTCTAGTGTTTTCCAACTTGCTGCAGGAATTTGAGGATGTCTTTCCTGATGAGCTACCTCCCGGTATCCCTCCTCTACGTGGCATTGAACATAGGATCAACCTCATCCCCGGCTCACCTCTTAGAAACAAGGCCCCCTACCGTGTCAACCCCAAAGAAACTAAGGAGATCCAACGGCAAGTACAACAACTCATCGACAACGGCCATGTACGTGAAAGCTTAAGCCCTTGTGCCATTCCCGTTATACTTATGCCCAAGCAAGATGGTAGTTTTCGCATGTGCTCATATTGTAGGCCCATCAATGCTATCACCGTTCATTATAGGCACCCCATTCCTCGCCTAGATGATATGCTTGATGAACTTAGCGGTGCCACCATTTCTCAAAAATTGATCTTAAAAGTGGCTATTATCAAATCCGCATACAAGAAGGTGATGAATGGAAAACCGCTATCAAAACAAAATTTGGCTTGTACGAATGGTTGGTTATGCCTATGGTTTTATCGGAAGCTCCCGGTACTTTCATGCGTCTTATGCATTTGGTGCTTCGTCCTTACATTGGAGTGTTTGTTGTGGTTTACTTCGATGACATTATTGTTTTTAGCAAATCCATGAAAGAGCATCTAAGTCATGTTAGGGCTGTTTTGCAAACTCTTCGGAAGGAATGTCTTTATGCCAACATGAAAAAGTGCACATTTGGTGTTGACAAGCTTGTTTTCTTGGGTTTCGTTGTTTCTTCCAAGGGTGTCCATGTTGATGATTCTAATATTGAAGCAATTAAAACTTGGCCCCGACCCACCAATTTGCAACAAGTGCGTAGCTTTCTTGGACTTGCAGGTTTCTATCGTCGCTTTGTGAAAGACTTTAGCACCATCGCCGCACCTTTGCATGCTTTGAGTAAGAAAAATGCTCCTTTCGTTTGGGGACCTTTGCAATCTACAGCTTTTGATGAGCTCAAATCTTTGCTTACCCATGCTTCGACTCTTGCTTTACCCAACTTTGACAAAACTTTTGAGGTTCATTGCGATGCAAGTGGTACCGGAATTGGTGGAGTTTTGATGCAAGAAAAGCGAGCTATTGCATATTTTAGTGAAAAACTCTCCGGTGCTCAACTTAACTATCCCATCTATGATAAAGAATTATATGCTTTAGTGCGTGTGTTGCATGTTTGGGAGCATTACCTTAGACCGCATGAGTTTGTCATACATACCGATCATGAAACACTTAAATACCTTGAAGGTCAAACCAAGTTGAATAAACGGCATGCTAAATGGAGTGAATTCACTGAATCTTTTCCCTATGTGATCAAGTACATTAATGGCAAAGAAAATGTTGTGGAGGATGCCCTTTCCCGCAAATGCATGTTACTTACTCAACTTGAATTGAATGTAGTTGGATTTGATCATATCAAAGATTTGTATGAGCGTGATGTGACTTTTGCTACTCCTTATGCTAAGTGTGTGACGCATACTTCTTGTGAATGATATTGTATCAAAGATGGTTATCTTATGAGAGCTAACAAACTATGCATTCCCGAGTCTTCTCTTTGTTTGTTACTTTTCCAAGAGGCTCACGAAGGTGGACTCATGGGACACTTTGGTCGCGACAAGACTTTTGTCACGCTTTCCAAGAACTATTATTGTCCCAAGATGTTTCACGATGTCACCCGCTTCACCAACCGGTGCTCTACATGTTGCAAAGCTAAGTCACACTCTCAATCCCATGGTTTACACATGCCTTTACCTATTCCACATCAACCTTGGGAAGACATTAGCATGGATTTTATGCTTGGATTACCTAGGACTCAAAATGGCAAGGACTCCATTTTTGTTGTTGTGGACCGATTCTCTAAAATGGCTCATTTTATTCCATGCAATAAGATAGAGGATGCTTCACATGTTGCCAATCTCTTTTGTAGGGAAATCTTGAGGTTGCACGGTGTGCCAAAGACAATTGTGTCGGATCGAGACGTCAAGTTCTTAAGCTACTTTTGGAAGACGCTTTGCGCCAAGCTCGGAATCAAGCTACTCTTCTCCATGGCATATCATCCTCAAACCGATGACCAAACGGAAGTCATTAACCGGACGCTTGCAACTCTCCTACGCATGTTGATAAAGGAGAACATCAAGGAGTTGGAGGAGTGCCTACCCATCGCCAAGTACACCTACAACCGTGCAAGACACTCTACCACCGGCAAGTCACCCTTCGAGGTTGGCTACGGTTTCAACCCTTTGTCGCCATTGTACATCCTTCCTCTACCGCTTAAAGAAAGAGCAAACATGGACGCAAGAGCAAGAGCCGCCTACCTCAAGAAGTTGCATGAAGAAACATGTTCCACGATCGAGTGCCAAGTACAACGCCTCGCCTCCAAGCTCAACATCAACAAGTCTCCGATGGTGTTCCAACCGGGTGATCAAGTATGGATACATCTCCGCAAGGACCGCTTCCCCAAGGAACACAAGTCCAAGCTACTCCCGAGAGTCGATGGACCATTCAAGGTGCTAGCACGCTATGACGACAATGCCTACAAGGTCGACATCCCACGTGACAAGTACAACGTAAGTGACATCTTCAACGTCAAAGACTTGGCCAAGTACCATGATGATGAAGAGCACGATCTGTGGACGGATCTCTCGGTGGGGGGAGATGATGCGGAGCATCCCTCGACTACCCGCACCGACACTCCATCACCACCCCAAGCACCAAGAGAACCAATCACAAGAACACGTGCACGCGCCATCGAGAACGAGGTTGACTCTCTCCTTTTCGAGTTTCAGTCGGATTCACATGAGAATTGGGTTCTACCTCATAAAGACATGTTATGCATTCTAGGATAGCAAGGAGATGATCGTGAGAAGGAGAAGGTGAAGGTTCGAGCACCCATGGAGCAAGAGGAGGAAGGAGAGGACAAGAAGACCGAACGAAAAGAGTCTCTGGACACTTCGGGTGCCCGGACGGAAGGATCCCGGGTGCCCGGACGAGCAACCAAGGGGAGGGCCAAACTCCCTGGACACCCCGGGTGCCCGGTCACCACCTAGGCGGTGCCCCTGCCTGCCCCGGGTGCCCAGCCCTGAGGCCCCGGGTGCCCGGCCTCCCGCCCGGCCGCTACTTGGGCTGCACCCCGAGTGCCCGGCTTGTGGCCCCGAGTGCCCGGCCCCGACCGTGCCCCGCTCCAGCCCTGACCAGGTGCTTAAGACTTGGACCCCCGGGTGCCCGGCCAAGGCCGCCCAGCCGCCTACACCGCCCTCGGGTGCCCGGTCCTCCCGTCGCCTGGTCCCTGACCGGTCCGGGTGCCCGGTCCCCTTTGCACTGGGTGCCCCAACAATACCGAGAACCTGCGTGCCTCTTTGGGGCTTTGCCCTTGTATCCCCCCTCCTCTCTTATTTCGTGTCAAAACTATAAGTACCCCTCCCCCACCTAGCTCATTAGAGAGGTTATCAAAGTATTTAGAACACAAAAGAGGGCTTTGCTCGTCTTCCTCCTCTAGGAGATCTAGACCTCCTCTTGGAGATCAAGCACTCCTCTTGGAGAAGATCCTATTGGATGCAAGACCTCACCTAGTGGGAAGAACCTTACCCTAGTGCTATTTTCCTTGAATTGATCTTGTAATCTTGTGGATCCCATGTATGCTACTCTAGTGGATGTGATATTTGGGTTTGTTTGAGTGATTTGTGTCTTGTCTTCTTGAGTGTTCTTCCTATTTTTTCCCCTCCAAGTATGAAAAGGTCCCCTCTATGGTTACACCCTACAACGTCTTGGTATCATGAGCAAGGTTGATTCACATCTTGGAGTCCCATTCCCCCATTTTCTAGCTTGATTTTGTTGTTTTTCGTCCAAATTCGAAAATCCCCACAAAAATAGCCCCAAATTTTTTTCTTGCAATTTGTTGGATCTTGTGAGATTTGGTTGTTTTGGTCCATGGATTTGATGTTTGGCAAGTGGATCTAGCCCCTCCCCAACAATCCCCACCCTTCCCACCACGAAATCCACCGAATTTTGCTTTTCCCCGAAAATTTCCGCCCAAATCGTTGACCACCGGGTGCCCGCACCTTGAACCTCCGGGCACCCACACCTGCAGGACCTTGAAGTATGTCTAGAGGGGGGGTGATTAGACTACTTGACCAATTAAAAACTTAACCTTTTCCCAATTTTAGAGTTTGGCAGATTTTAGCTATCTTTGGACAAGTCAAGCAATCATCACACAATTCAAGCAAGCATGCAAAGAGTATATGAGCAGCGGAAATTAAAGCATGCAACTTGCAAGAATGTAAAGGGAAGGGTTTGGAGGATTCAAATGCAATTGGAGACACGGATGTTTTTGGCGTGGTTCCGATAGGTGGTGCTATTGTACATCCACGTTGATGGAGACTTCAACCCGCGAAGGGTAACGGTTGCGCGAGTCCACGGAGGGCTCCACCCACGAAGGGTCCACAAAGAAGCAACCTTGTCTATCCCACCATGGTCGTCGCCCACGAAGGACTTGCCTCACTAGTGGTAGATCTTCACGAAGTAGGCGATCTCCTTGCCCTTACAAACTCCTTGGTTCAACTCCACAATCTTGTCGGAGGCTCCCAAGTGACACCTAGCCAATCTAGGAGACACCACTCTCCAAGAAGTAACAAATGGTGCGTTGATGATGAACTCCTTGCTCTTGTGCTTCAAATTATAGTCTCCCCAACACTCAACTCTCTCTCATGGGATTTGGATCTGGTGGAAAGAAGATTTGAGTGGAAAGCAACTTGGGGAAGGCTAGAGATCAAGATTCATATGGTAGGAATGGAATATCTTGGCCTCAACACATGAGTAGGTGGTTCTCTCTCAGAAATGGTAAGTTGGAAGTGTAGGTTTAGTTTGATGGCTCTCTCCACGAATGAAGAGGAGGTGGAGGGGTATATATAGCCTCCACACAAAATTTGGGATCTCCTTGTACATATGAGCCATGGTATTGTGATCCATCTTCTTCTTGGCATAGACATCCAAGTCATCTTCACTCTCCTTTGGGGCATTGATCAGATTTGCCCATTCCTCAGTGGTTGACTGGTACCTTGTACCTTCAGACATCCAAACTATCCTGCCATCTGGATAGAAGTGTGCTGTGGAGTAGAATTGCATAATGAGCTCATCATTCCACTTTGTGAGCTTCTACCCAACAAAGTCTGCAACTCCACAAGAAATGAAACTGTCTTGCACTCCAGGATAGTGTTCTTCATTCTCCTTCATGTAGGTCTAGTCGACCCACCTCATGTCACACACTATAGGCTTCTTGTCCAACAACACTATCTCATAGAAATCCTGTTGTTCCTTTGTGTGGAACCTGTAATCAACAGCAGTCCTTCTCCTGATAGCATATGGATCTGACAACCTCCACAGTCTGAGTCCTGCATCCTTTCTCAACTTCATGTTCTCAGCCACAGGATGAGCATCATTGTGGTCTGGAATCTTGGGCTTTAGCTTCCTCAGGACTTGTCCTTCATCATCTTCCTCATCAGCAACTTCTGGCACTGGGGCCTTGTTCTTCTCAGCAGCTGGAATACTCCTGGTCTTCCTCTTTGGTGCAATCTTAGGCTTGGGGGCAGCTTTGGGTGCTTCCTTGGGCTTTGATGTTGCAGCCCCTGACTTTATAGCATCACCCATCAGCTTTTGTGCCTTGGGTGCTGGTGCAGCAACCTCTTCTTCCTCCTCCTCAGAGTCTCTCCTCATAGAGGGGTTGCCAAGAACCTTGGCAGTAGTGGTTCTGGCTCTCTTCTTCTTATCTTGACCAGCAACTTCATCTTTTGACTCAATAGTAAATTTCATGGTTTCTCCAGTGGGAACTTTCTTGGGTTTGGAAGTGGCAATTCTTCTTGCAGGTGCCACTTTGGGATCAGGCTTTTCACGTACTTGAGTTGATCCTCTGACCTTCAGCATAGGTGTCCTCTTGGCAGGGACCTTCCTATTGAGTCCAGGCTTTGTGTTCTTTGCTGAGCCATACTCATTTTTGAGCACTACCTTCTTGGAAGTAGCCTCATCTTCTTCTGCCATATAATCCTCATCCTCAGATTCTGAGGTTCTCTTCTTCCTTGTCCTGGTGGAAGCTTTAGGAAAATTGCTTGGGGTGCTCCTGCTGCCATCATCTGAAGAACTTGAGGGACTAGTGCCCTCACTCATGTGAATCTGCTCTTCTGACTTGTTCTGGTTATCACTTTGGTCTGACATGTTGAAATCACTGACTGCTGACCCTGTGAATAGTTATAGATGACATGGAATGGATGAGCATCACAAAATGCAGAGATTTTTGAAAAAGAATGATTCAAAAACTTAGTTTTAGTTTTCCACAGAAAGCATTTCGTATCAACCGATTTTCAAACTCGGTGATACCGAAGCAGTTTTGGAACCTAAACTAGTGAACTCGGTCGGGCCGAGTCATAGTTTAGTGGCACCGAGATTGCTAGGGTTTCACAAAGTTCTAAAATCGGTCACACCGATTAGCAATTCTCGGTCAGACCGAGAGTTACTAGTGCAATGGCGTTAGCTAAATCGGTGAGACCAAGTTTTTCAACCCGGTGGGTCCGAGATGGTTTCGGCGGAAACCTAAGCCTAAATTTTTCAAATCGCATCTATTCTAAGGATTGTATTGACTGGATAGGAGTGTTTCAATCGTGGCAAGAATCATAATGAACACAATGTGCTAGGAATCGGACGGGGATATCACTGTGATCGAGTCTATACCCTAGCTTGGCGATGAACTTGCTACGGCGGCAACGGCAGAGGTGAATTCCGTTGACGGCGGCGGAGACCAGCGACTGGAGGCGGCTGGCGACGAGGAGACGATCCGGAGACCCTGGAGGCAGAGCGAGCTATGCGCGGGCGAAGAGGTTTGGAGAAATTTTCCAAATTTTTGCCCATGTGAATATATAACCCGACACTGTCGGTGTGACCGAGTGGAACAACTCGGTGGCACCGAGATGCATAACTGTTGACAGTTACAGCAACTCGGTGTGACCGAAAAGTTCAAATCGGTTGCACCGAGATTGAAAACCTAGATCGACTTAGTGATCTCGGTAGGACCGAAATGGAGGAATCGGTCAGACCGAGAATCACAAAGAAGTTTTGGAAGTTTAAGTCTATGATGAATCAGGGACTCCGAGTGCTCCTCGCACAGAGTGGTTCGAATCTGACTTGATCAAATTTTGTGATGTAGCATGAATAGAGTTTGAGACGAGAAAAGCATAGATAGCTAGAGAAGGTTCTTAGGCATCCTTGTCCATCCACTTGGCCGAGGAAAACAACAAGTGGATGACCTCGAATGAGTAAAATATGCAACCAACATGCTCACACAATAAAATGGCAAATGAAACATGTGGCAAAGCATGCACAACCAATTCTAGCATCTATCAAACAATTGGCGATGACTAGGTCATCTATATATGAGTATATTGACTTAGGAGTCAAATGAGAACATTTGATCATAGGTCATACTCATCGTTTAAGCTCAAGTGGGGTTACCACTTTTACATAATGCATTAATGTGTTCACATCATTAGAGTTGCTTTGACTCAATTCTTAGAGTAAAGCTCCCCCTAGATGTGAGATCCCACCTTAGAGGGATGAACTAACCTTGGGTTTTGTCGATGATGACTTCATGTAGGTGTTGAAGATGTGGATGCTCAATGTTGATGTAGATCATTTGGAGCAATCCTTTGGAGTGAGTTGCACTTTCAATACCTACATGGGTTAGTCCCACAAGGAACAAACAAGAATATCCATAGACATAGAGTGATGCACACACACAAGATGATGTCCATGAATTCATTAGGTTACCTTGTCCCTTGCCTTACCAACATGAGGGTTTGTGACTCCTTGGACTAGTGCAAGATGTGGAAGTTGATTGCACTTGTCCTTGCCATAATGATATGTGAAGAATGTTGGCGGAGTCACCCTCAAGAACTCTCTAGTTCTTCTTCTTCGGGATCCACATCATCTTGATGGGAATCCTTGGAGTTGTAGTTGTACTTGATGAAGTAGAACTTGATGTAGTCTTGGGAACCCACTTGACCAAGGCCTTAGGTGCTTCTTCAAATGCATGAATCTCCTCTTGAAGCTTGTCCTTGCCTTTGTTCTTGTGGTCTTGTGGTGGAAGATCATCTTGTGCTTGTGTTCCCTTGAAGGAAGTAGGATCATACTTCTCTTGTTGAGGAACAAACTTCGTCTTGGGGTATTGATCTTCTTCCCACTCAACTCCATTGGCATTGAACTTTCGTTCAAAACCAACACCTTGATTCTTCTGGTGCCTTCCTTGCTTGCGTAAAATTTCCTCGAATTGCTTACTCCCGGCAAGGCTCTTGTATACACCTTTCTCTATAATTCCCTTCAATAAGCTACTTTCTTGCTCAAGTGTAACTTGGCTAAGAGAATCATTAGTGGAATCAATAGAACTACTAGAAGCAACAACGTTGGATTTGGCCTTATTATTGTTACTACTAGAGGAAGGATCTTTCTTGTACTTGTTACTAGACTTGACTTGAGGCATGTAAGTAGATAAGAGTAAACGCTTGGCAATGTAAGAAGAACTTTTCTTATGGAGATCATCATTGATTGCCTTTAAGAACTCATGCTCTTGCTCAAGATTGAGCTTTTCAAAGCGTAACTTCTCATGACCCCTTAAAAGTTCTCGATGATCTTCGAAGATAGTTTCATGAGCTAACTTAAGAGTGTTTAGTTCTTTAGTTCGAAGCTCAATCTTCTCCTTATCATTGTCATTCGTTTTATCTTGATTAGCATGATTAATTTACGTTTCATCATAGTATTCCTCACTAGAGTTGTCAACAAGTAAATCATCATCACCTAGCAAGTCATCTTCATCACTATTGAAATCAACATATTCGGGATGTGTTACCTTAGGACCTTTGGCCGTGAAGCATCTTCCAATTCCTTCATTTGGTGAGTCAAATATGTCGTCGGAGTTGGTTGACACAAGTGCTAGACTGGCAACACCTTCGTCTTGAGTATATTCGGAGTCAGAGTGATAGCTTCTCTCGGAGTGATTGTCGGAGTCGGAGCCGGATACCCATTCACCAACATGAGCTTGATGTCTTTGTTTTGTGTAACTCCTTGATGACTTGTCCTTCCTTTCCGAATCTTTGCTTCTCCGTGAGGGTCTTCGTTCATAACGATCATCTCTACTCCTCCTCTCTCTTAGTGGTGATCCTTCTCTTTTGCTTCTTCTTTTTGGAGAGTCTTCTCTTCTTTTGTAGGGTGCCGTACATTCATTGGAATAGTATCCGGGTCTCCCACAATTGTAGCAACTGCGCTCTCGACTAGAAGATCTTTTGTCATTGTAGGACCTTGACTTAGAGCTTCTTTCTTTGCTTCTACTCTTGTAGAATTTGTTGAAGTTCTTCCCCATTAAGCTCAATTCTTCATTGAAGGTTTGTTTCTCACTTGATAATGTGGGGGCTTCACATGAGGCTTTGTAAGCACCGCTTGACTTGTTGTGAAGTTCCTCCTTATCCTTGAGTGACATCTCATGAGCAACAATTCTTCCAATGACTTCCGTTGGCTTGAGATCTTTGTAATTTGGCGTCATTTGGATCAATGTGCACACGGTATCATACTTTCCATCCAATGCTCTTAGGATCTTCTTGATGATGAATCTGTCGGTCATCTCTTCACTCCCTAAGCCGGCAATCTCATTTGTGATAAGAGCAAGCCTAGAGTACATTTCAGCGACACCTTCACCATCCTTCATTTTGAACTTGTCAAGCTGACTTTGGAGCACATCCAACATCAATTCCTTGACGGAGTCAGTACCTTCATGCATATCAATCAGAGTATCCCAAATTTCCTTTGCATTCTCAAGACGGCTGATTTTGTTGAATTCCTCGGGGCACAAGCCATTGAAGAGGATATCACAAGCTTGAGCGTTGTATTGTAGCATCTTCAATTCATCCGCGCTAGCTTCACGGTTTGGCTCTCTCCCATCAAAGAAATCACCTTGCAAGCCCATACATACAATAGCCCAAACGGCGGGGTTATGTCCAAGAATATGCATTTTCATCTTATGCTTCCAACTAGCAAAATTAGTACCATCAAAGTAAGGACCTCTACGGTGATAATTTCCCTCGCTAGACGCCATACTCTCCTAGGTTGTGAAACCAAGGCTATGACCACCAAAAGCTAGGGAATCAAAGCAAATGGAGACCAAATCTCTGATACCACTTGTAGCACCTTGAAGTATGTCTAGAGGGGGGGTGATTAGACTACTTGACCAATTAAAGACTTAACCTTTTCCCAATTTTAGAGTTTGGCGGATTTTAGCTATCTTTGGACAAGTCAAGCAATCATCACACAATTCAAGCAAGCATGCAAAGAGTATATGAGCAGCGGAAATTAAAGCATGTAACTTGCAAGAATGTAAAGGGAAGGGTCTGGAGGATACAAACACAATTGGAGACACGGATGTTTTTGGCGTGGTTCCGATAGGTGGTGCTATCGTACATCCACGTTGATGGAGACTTCAACCCATGAAGGGTAATGGTTGTGCGAGTCCACGGAGGGCTCCACCCACGAAGGGTCCACGAAGAAGCAACCTTGTCTATCCCACCATGGTCGTGGCCCACAAAGGACTTGCCTCACTAGCGGTAGATCTTCACGAAGTAGGCTATCTCCTTGCCCTTACAAACTCCTTGGTTCAACTCCACAATCTTATCGGAGGCTCCCAAGTGACACCTAGCCAATCTAGGAGACACCACTCTCCAAGAAGTAACAAATGGTGCATTGATGATGAACTCCTTGCTCTTGTGCTTCAAATGATAGTCTCCCCAACATTCAACTCTCTCTCATGGGATTTGGATCTGGTGGAAAGAAGATTTGAGTGGAAAGCAACTTGGGGAAGGCTAGAGATCAAGATTCATGTGGTAGGAATGGAATATCTTGGCCTCAACACATGAGTAGGTGGTTCTCTCTCAGAAATGGTAAGTTGGAAGTGTAGGTTTAGTATGATGGCTCTCTCCACGAGTGAAGAGGAGGTGGAGGGGTATATATAGCCTCCACACAAAATCTAACCGTTACACACAATTTACCAAACTCGGTGGGACCGAATCATCAAACTCGGTCAGACAGATTTAGTAAACCTAGTGACCGTTAGGATTTTCGGTGGGACCGACCTGCAACTCGGTAGGACCAATATGGTTAGGGTTAGGGCATAACGTAATCTCGGTGAGACCGATTACACAAACTCGGTGAGACCGATTTTGGTAATAATCTTTCCAGAGAGTTGGTCGGGTAAACTCGGTGGGACCAATTCGCTCTTTTCGGTAAGACCAAAATGTTACGAAAGGTAAATAGGCAGTTTACATTGCAATCTCGGTGGGACCGATCGCTCACTTCGGTTAGACCGAAACGTTACGAAGGGAAACAGAGAGATTACAATCCCATCTCGGTGAGACCGAGATCCCTATCGGTAAGACCGATTTGCCTAGGGTTTGTGGCAGTGGCTATGACATTTGAACTCGGTGACGCCGGATAGAAAGAATCAGTGAGACCGATTTTGACTTTGAGTTTAGGTCATATGTGGATGTGCGAAAGTAGTTGAGGGTTTTTGGAGCATATCACTAAGCACTTGAAGCAAGAGGCTCATTAAGCAACACCTCATCCCTCCTTGATAGTATTGGCTTTTCCTATAGACTCAATGTGATCTTGGATCACTAAAATGTAAAATGAAGAGTCTTGACCTTTTGAGCTTGAGCCAATCCTTTGTCCTTAGTATTTTGAGGGATCCACTTTCATCATCCATGCCATGCCATTCATTGAGCTTTCCTAAAATAATAGTCTTGGAATAGCATTAGCTCAATGAGCTATATGTTGTTATGAATTACCAAAACCACCTAGGGATAGTTGCACTTTCAACACCCTCGGGCCATTTTCCCCTGACCACCCCGGGCACCCGCACCTCCCACCCCCGAGTGCCCGCACCCCCTCGAATCAGCCCAACTACACCACCAATTTGACCATAACTTCCAACTCCCAAGTCCGTTTTTTGTGTTCTTTAGCTCGTTTGGAAGCTCTTGACATCCCCCATCCACTTATATCATTACCACCACCATTACCCTCCATCAAAAAAATCATCACACCTTCCGCAATTCCGCAATTGACCGATTTTGAGTTGCATTTTCCATTTCCTAAGGTGTCTCGGCTACTAAGGAGCGGGTGACATCGACATCACCATCATCACCTCGGAGTCATCTTCACCGCTAACCGTAAGAAAGGATCGAACCTCGACGACATTTACTTCTTACCTTGCTTTTGCATTGATAGCCCGAGCCATTTTGCGTTGCTTACCCATCGAGACTAGCAAGTTGAGAGTTGTCGGGCCATGCTATTGTGCATCATTGTGGTCGTGTTATCATCTTTGTGCCATAAGTCTCTCCCGTGCATATCTTACATACTTGTCTCATATCATACTTGGCTCGAGCATCAAGCATAGAGAAAAAAAAGAGAAAAAGAAGAAAAGCTTTTAAGCAAAAGAGGAGCAAGAAAGAGCTTGTAAGCAATAGCATTGAGCCATTTGCATAGTTATATCATCTTGGTCATCGCATACATAGCATAGTTGGGATTGAAGACGACACATTTCTCTCATAGGTTGGTGCACAAGCGTATCTTGCCCATTTGAGCAATTGAGCTAGCGTCTCTCTAGCATTCGCACAACAAGAGCATTTTCCGTGGTTGCACATTTTGAGCTCACTCCTTGGTTGTGCGGATCCCATCTATCTTCCGTGGGTGTGTTCCTAGTGATATCTATGGGTTTGATCTATTTGCTTTACTTGCATTTTTGTGAACCTTCTCAACCTTATCGATATCTTGACTAACATTTGCTTGAAATTTTTGCCTCCATCCTAACCGAGCTCCTCCATAAGCCTCTTATTTGTAGGTGTGAGAAACAAACCCGATTCCAATTCTCCTGTTGTGGCATTACATTGAGTGACACTTGTTACATCATCAATCCTTGGAGAAGGTAACTTTGGTATTGTTCTCTCATTTTTCTACTCACCCCACTTGGTTATGATGGATAGGCCAAACTTGTCGTCGAACCCACTTTTCGAGGAGCAAGGTGATGATTCCGACTTCGTCTCCAAGAACCAGTTCTTCATTGCGCAATGAGCGCTTCATCAAGAAAGCAAAGCATTGTGTGAACGCTTGGAGAAACTCGCCTCCGACCTTCGTCAATCGGAAACAAGGAACTGCGACTACATCGATGCCAAATTCACCACACAAATGGAAGAGCTCTGCAACATGATTGTGCGACGCCCGTCATCCTCAACCGCTTCTTCAAGACGGCACCACTCAAGTCACCGTACAAGTCGGCCATCTTCGGACTACTCCTCTTATGATGCAAGTCCTCCAAGAGAACGCTTTCCTTGACGTGATGTTCCTCAAGATCGCCAAGCACAAGAAAATCCATTCCATGGCAATGGCTTACAAGACCGAGTTCGAGAACGTGAAAGGGTGCGACACCAAGCGCAAGAAGCAATGCAGCAAGAACAAATACCTCCACAAGTGCCATGTCAAGAACCTAAAGACGGTGATGCAATTCGACAAGCACAAGAGCGCTGTCGGTGTCAAAACCGGCGGATCTCGAGTAGGGGGTCCCGAACTGTGCGTCTAGGCGGATGGTAACAGGAGACAAGGGACACGATGTTTTTACCCAGGTTCGGGCCCTCTCAATGGAGGTAAAACCCTACTCCTGCTTGATTAATATTGATGATATGGGTAGTACAAGAGTAGATCTACCACGAGATCAAAGAGGCTAAACCCTAGAAGCTAGCCTATGGTATGATTGTTGTTCGTCCTACGGACTAAAACCCTCCGGTTTATATAGACACCGGAGAGGGTTAGGGTTACACAGATTCGGTTACAATGGTAGGAGATCTACATATCCGTATCACCAAGCTTGCCTTCCACGCCAAGGAAAGTCCCATCCGGACACAGGACGAAGTCTTCAATCTTGTATTTTCACAGTCCAGGAGTCCGGCCAACAATGATAGTTCGGCTATCCGGACACCCCCTAATTCGGGACTCCCTCAAGCGCCCTGAAGCACAAGCCCTCGAATGGGAAGCTCAAGCACTCAAAGCATAATGCACACTCAACAAGGCCACTAGAGTCGTCGAAGAGCACAACCGCCATGTCCGCGAACAAGAAGATGCACTTCGCCAAGCACGACAAGAAGAAGCCGCTCGACTTGAAGAGCAACAAGAAAGGCGTAGCCAAGCACATATTCCTCGCCCTCCTCCAATACAAGAATGACACCAAGTGGAACAAGTGCTTTAAGACCCTCCTCCACGCCAAGAGCGACATCTTGAAGATCGAGCATTTGAGGACCTTCCTCCAAGGCAAGAGCGATATCAAAACCGCTAGCATGATGAAGAACTCCACTACGGCAAGCTCAAGTTCACCATTCCCAAGTTCTCTGGAAGCAATGATCCCAAAGAATATCTCTCATGGGCCTTGAAGGTGGACAAAATTTTCCGCCTTCACAACTACGACGAGGAAAAGAAGATCGCCATGGCCTCCCTCGAGTTCCAAGACTACGTCCTCATTTGGTGGGAACAAGTGATCGAGCGACAACATACAAGAGGCGAACCACCAATCACAACTTGGGAAGAAATGAAGGAAGTCATGAGAGCCCGCTTCGTGCCTACTCACTACACTTGAGATCTCTTCAAGAAGCTGCAACTCCTCAAGCAAGGCACAAAGATGATGGAAGAATACTACCAAGAAATGGAGATTGCCATGATACGAGCCAATGTCAAGGAAGACAACAAGCAAACAATGGCACGCTTCTTGAACGGCCTCAACCAACCAATCAAGAGGATCGCTGACTTCCAACCATACTCAAACCTTCTCGAGCTCGTTCATCAAGCGACCAAGGCCGAGAGACAAGTGCAAGATGACTTCAAATACGCCAAGTACTCGTCCAAGACCTACGCCTCCTACTCTCAAGCTCCCACGACTTCGGCACCTCCTACCTCAACTAGAGCATCAGCAAGTACCAGCGACAAGTCAAGTTCCAAGCAAGTGGCGCCTTCCTCGACTCGTCCTCCGGCAAGCACCTACAAATCCAAGACTCCTTCATCTTCGGCGCCTACCAATGATCCCGTCAAGACAAGTTCATTCAAGTGCTTCACATGTGGCAGCCGAGGACACAAGTCTTTCCAATGCACCAACAAGCGAACAATGATCTTCAATGATGATGGCACATACGAATCGATGAGTGAAGAAGAAATGGAAGCCATTGAGCATGTGGCCATGCACCGGCGCGTGAACAAAGATAAAGATGATCTAGTCTTTTGTGACAACGATTAAAGTCCCTCTCTCGTGGTCTCCAAGGTATTGACGCTCCAACACCACCAAGACGAATGCCAACGGTGCCACATCTTCCACACCAAGGCCGGCATCAATGGGCGCTTCGTCAAGGTCATCATCGATAGAGGTAGTTGTCACAACTTGGCAAGTTAAGAGCTATGTTCCAAGATGCAATTGGTCAAGAAGAAGCACCCTCGTCCATAAAAGGTGCAATGGCTAAGCGACTCCGACAACATTCAAGTGGAGCACACGGTGCAAGTTTCTTTCAAGATCGGCGCCTACGAGGACACCTTCGAGTGCGATGTGGTTCCTATGTTCGTGTGCCACCTTCTTTTGGGAAGACCTTGGCAATTCGACCGTGGCGTCATCCACAATGGATGAACCAACCACTATAGCTTCAAGATGACAGGCAAGGAGTATGTTCTTCGACCAATGTCACCAAGCCAAGTGATCGCCAACAAGCAAGCTTCCACCCATCATGGAGTTACTAGTGAAAAAGTGCACCACCAAAAAGAAAGTGAGAGCCACAAGCCAAAATTGAGCGCCTCTTCGCCAAGAGAGAAAAACTTAGTTCTCCTAGCCACAAAAAGAGAGATGAGAGAAGTGTGTGAGAACCCATCGAGTGTCATCCACTTTGTCCTCCTATACAAAGATGAGGTGAGCAAAACTAACAATCCTAATCCTCTTCCTCTAGTGTTTTCCAACTTGCTACAGGAATTCGAGGATGTCTTTCCCGATGAGCTACCTCCCGGTCTCCCTCCTCTACGTGGCATTAAACATAGGATAGACCTCATCCTCGGTGCACCACTTCCAAACAAGGCCCCCTACCGCATGAACCCCAAAGAAACTAAGGAGATCCAACGGCAAGTACAACAACTCATTGACAACGTACATGTACGTGAAAGCTTAAGCCCTTGTGCCATTCCCTTTATACTTGTGCCCAAGCAAGATGGTAGTTTTCGCATGTGCTCAGATTGTAGGCCCATCAATGCGATCACCGTTTGTTATAGGCACCCCATTCCTCGCCTAGATGATATGCTCGATGAACTTAGCGGCGCCACCATTTTCTCAAAAATTGATCTTAAAAGTGGCTATTATCAAATCCGCATACAAGAAGGTGATGAATGGAAAACCGCTTTCAAAACAAAATTTGGCTTGTATGAATGGTTGGTTATGCCTATGGGTTTATCTGAAGCTCACGTTACTTTCATGCGTCTTATGCATTTCGTGCTGCATCCTTACATTGGAGTGTTTGTTGTGGTTTACTTCGTTGACATTCTTGTTTTTAGCAAATCATGAAAGAGCATCTAAGTCATGTTAGGGCTGTTTTGCAAACTCTTCGCAAGGAACATCTTTATGCCAACATGAAAAAGTGCACATTTGGTGTTGACAAGCTTGTTTTCTTGGGTTTCGTTGTTTCTTCCAAGGGTGTCCATGTTGATGAATCTAAAATTGAAGCAATTAAAACTTGGCCCAGACCCACCAATTTGCAAGAAGTGCGTAGCTTTCTTGGCCTTGCGGGTTTCTATCGTCGCTTTGTGAAAGACTTTAGCACCATCGCCGCACCTTTGCATGCTTTGAGTAAGAAAAATGCTCCTTTCGTTTGGGGACCTTTGCAATCTACCGCTTTTGCTGAGCTCAAATCTTTGCTTATGCACGCTCCAATTCTTGCTTTACCCAACTTTGGTAAAACTTTTGAGGTTCATTGCGATGCAAGTGGTACCGGAATTGGTGGAGTTTTGATGCAAGAAAATCGAGCTATTGCATATTTTAGTGAAAAACTCTCCGGTGCTCAACTTAACTATCCCATCTATGACACAGAATTGTATGATTTAGTGCATGTGTTGCATGTTTGGGAGCATTACCTTAGACCGCATGAGTTTGTCATACATACCGATCATGAAACACTTAAATACCTTAAAGGTTAAACCAAGTTGAACAAACGGCATGCTAAATGGAATGAATTCATTGAATCTTTTCCCTATGTGATCAAGTACATTAAGGGAAAAGAAAATGTTGTGGCGGATGCTGAGGGAGTCCTGGATTAGGGGGTGTCCGGATAGCCGAACTATCACCGTTGGCCGGTCTCCTGGACTATGAAGATACAAGATTGAAGACTTCGTCCCGTGTCCGGATGGGACTTTCCTTGGCGTGGAAGGCAAGCTTGGCGATACGGATATGTAGATCTCCTACCATTGTAACCGAATCTATGTAACCCTAACCCTCTCCGGTGTTTATATAAACCGGAGGGTTTTAGTCCGTAGGACGAACAACAATCATACCATAGGCTAGCTTCTAGGGTTTAGCCTCTTTGATCTCGTGGTAGATCTACTCTTGTACTACCCATATCATCAATATTAATCAAGCAGGAGTAGGGTTTTACCTCCATCGAGAGGGCCCGAACCTGGGTAAAAACATCGTGTCCCTTGTCTCCTGTTACCATCCGCCTAGACGCACAGTTCGGGACCCCCTACCGGAGATCCACCGGTTTTGACACCGACATTGGTACTTTCATTGAGAGTTCCTCTGTGTCGTCACCTTTAGGCCCGATGGCTCCTTCGATCATCAATAACGACGCGGTCCAGGGTGAGACTTTTCTCCCCGGACAGATCTTCGTATTCGGCGGCTTTGCGCTGCGGGCCAATTCACTTGGCCATCTGGAGCAGATCGAAAGCTACGCCCCTGGCCATCAGGTCAGATTTGGGAGTTTGAACTACACGGCTGACATCCGCGGGGACTTGATCTTCGACGGATTCGAGCCACAGCCAAGCGCGCCGCACTGTCTCGATGGGTATGATCTAGCTTTGCCGCCGAACAGTGCCCTGGAGGCTGCACCAGCGTCCGCTCCGACCCTTAGCTCGGAGCCGACTTCGCCGATCGAGGACGAGTTGCTGGACACCGCCTCAGGGGCTACGATCTCTATAGTGATTGAGCCGAACTCCATCCTTGTCCTTCGCAAAGCCCGTGACTCCGAGGTGCCGGACTCCTCTCCAAACTCCGAACCTCCCGTGCCCCTGCCAATCAAATCCGATTGGGCGCCGGTTATGGAGTTCACTGCCGCGGACATCTTTCAGCACTCGCCCCTTAGTGACATCCTGAATTCACTAAAGTCTCTCTCTTTATCAGGAGAGCCCTGGCCGGACTATGGTCAGGAAGGTTGGGATGCGAACAATGAAGAAATTCAACGCCCACCCACCACCCACTTTGTAGCCACTGTCGATGATTTAACCGACATGCTCGACTTCGACTCCGAAGACATTGACAGTATGGACGACGATGCAGGAGACAACCAACAACCAGCGCCTACAGGGCACTGGAAGGCCACCTCGTCATACGACATATACATGGTGGACACCCCAAAAGATGGGAATGGCAATGGGACAGCGGAGGATGACCCCTCCAAGAAACAGCCCAAGCGCCGGTGTGAGCGGCGCCGCTCTAAATCCCGCCACAGCAAAATTAGTGATTCCGACACGGGAGATAATAACACCCCGAACAGTGCCGAAGACAACCCCCTCCAGCAGGATTAAGCATAGGAGGAGGGAGAAGCCAGCCCTCATGATAGAGCGGCAGAAAGAGAGGTAGAGGACGATAATTATATGCCTCCCTCCGAAGATGAAGCAAGCCTCGACGACGACGAATTTGTCATGCCCGAGGATCCCGTCGAACAAGAGCGTTTCAAGCGCAGGCTTATGGCCACGGCAAGCAGCCTCAAGAAAAAGCAGCAGCAGCTTAGAGCTGACCAAGACTTGCTAGCTGACAGATGGACCGAAGTCCTTGCAGCCGAAGAGTACAAACTCGATCGCCCCTCCAAGAGCTAGCCAAAACGCAGGCTGCTACCGCAATTAGAGGAGGAAGCACCTAAACCTACATCACCAGCGCATGACATGGCCGCGACAGAGAGGCCTCTAGGCCCTCCACTAAAGCCACAACCCGGCGTCGCTCGAAAAGTACAAAGCCACGGGGAGATGCGCCAGATTTACGAGACATATTGGAGGACAAGGCAAGGCAAATAAGATCGATCTACGGATCACGTGGGCGCCCCACGACACATGATGACAACCGTCACGCCGGATACAGCAATTCCTGCCAGGCCGAACACAGTAGACAAAGCTCATTTGAGTTGCGTCGTGATATAGCCCAATACAGAGCGTCGCACACCCACTATGCTTCACAGACGAAGTAATGGATCATCAAATCCCCGAGGGTTTCAAACCCGTAAACATTGAATCATACAACAGCACAACAGATCCTGCGGTTTGGATCGAGGACTATCTCCTTCACATCCACATGGCCCGCGGTGATGATCTACACGCCATCAAATACCACCCACTCAAGCTTAAAGGACCAGCTCGGCATTGGCTCAACAGCTTGCCAGCAGAATCAATTGGTTGTTGGGAAGACCTGGAAGCCGCATTCCTTGATAACGTCCAGGGCACATATGTGCGACCACCAGACGCTGATGACCTAAGCCACATAATTCAGCAGCCAGGTGAATCGGCCAGACAATTCTGGACACAGTTCTTAACCAAGAAAAATCAAATCGTTGACTGTCCGGATGCAGAGGCCCTTGCAGCCTTCAAGCATAACATCCGCGACGAGTGGCTTGCCTGGCACCTAGGACAGGAAAAGCCAAAATCCATGGCAGCCCTCACATCACTCATGACCCGCTTCTGCGCGGGAGAGAACAGCTGGCTAGCTCGCAGTAACAACCTGACCAAAAACCCTGGTAGTTCGGATACCAAGGACAGCAATGGCAGGTCACGTTGCAACAAGCACAAGCGCCGCATTAACGGCGATAATGCTGAAGATACGGCAGTCAATGCCGGATTCAGAGGCTCTAAACCCGGTCAGCGGAAAATACCGTTCAAAAGAAATACTCAGGGCCCGTCCAATTTGGACCGAATACTCGATCGCTCATGCCAGATACATGGCACCCCCGAAAAACCAGCCAACCACACCTACAGGGATTGTTGGGTGTTCAAGCAGGCAGGCAAGTTAAATGTCGAAAACAACGACAAGGGGCTACATAGCGATGACAAGGAGGAGCCCCGGTCGCCGAACAATAGAGGACAGAAGGGCTTTCCCCCACAAGTGCGGACGGTGAACATGATATACGCAACCCACATACCCAAAAGGGAGCAGAAGCGTGCACTAAGGGACGTATACGCGATGGAGCCAGTCGCCCCAAAGTTCAACCCGTCGTCCTCCTGCCCGATCACTTTTGATCGAAGGGACCACCCCACTAGCATCCGCCATGGCAGATTCACCGCATTGGTTCTTGACCCAATCATTGACGGATTTCACCTCACTAGAGTCCTGATGGACGGTGGCAGCAGCCTGAACCTGCTTTACCAGGATACAGTGCGCAAAATGGGCATAGACCCCTCAAGGATTAAACCCACAAAAACGACCTTTAAAGGCGTCATACCAGGTGTAGAGGCCAACTGTACAGGCTCAATTACACTCGAAGTGGTCTTCGGATCCCCGAATAACTTCCGAAGCGAGGAATTAATCTTCGACATAGTCCCGTTCCGCAGCGGCTATCACGCACTGCTCGGACAAACTGCATTTGCAAAGTTCAATGCGGTGCCGCACTATGCATACCTCAAGCTCAAGATGCCAGGCCCTCGAGGAGTAATCACAATCAATGGAAACACCGAACGCTCTCTCCGAACGGAGGAGCATACGGCGGCCCTCGCGGCGGAAGTACAAAGCAGCCTCTTAAGGCAATTCTCGAGTCTGACTACTAAACGTCCGGACACCGTCAAGCGCGCCCGGAGTAACCTACAGCAAGACTGCCTCGCACGTTCCAAGCACGCGTAGCAATGCGGCCCCAACCCCAGCCCTCGCGAAATCGCGAGACCAGTACCACGCGTACATAAATATGCTCTGGAGATACCATGGGCACAGGAGGAGGGGCACGACCACGGCATGCCCAGAGTGCGGCTCAACCGCACCGGGGGCTCCCAATTGTGTCATTCTTTTTTTTCTTATTCTCAGGACTCCGTTTTCCAGAAGCCCTGTCCGGCAGTAGAATCGTCGAACTCACGATGCAACTGCCAGGGAAGCAAAAAAGCTACGTCGAGTGTCCAGGTGGTCTCTATTACGAGAAGTATACCTGTTTTACATACCATCCCGCAGCCTACCCCTGGAGGGGGACATGTTAAATAGTCCCATCCCTTGCTTATCGCACTATTTGTATCGTTCTGCTTTCATTGCAGTATCTTTTGAATAAACAATACATAGCTTCTGCTTATTATTGCATTCCTTTTTTTCCATAAATGTTCATCTATGACATGTTGCACCTGTACAACTTGGTACGGTCAATACACCAGGGGCTTAAGTACCCCAAAACATGGTGTGATAAGTCCGAACACTTTCACAAGTGCGGCACCCCGAACTTATAGCATTATATGCATCGGCTCCGAATCATGTCTTGGGTCAATAGTTGGGTTTGCCCGGCTCCCATGTTTTGGTACCTTACGTTCCGTTATATCGGCTAAGGCAGCGCTTGGAGAACCACTGCGATTGTGCCCCGGTTGAGCTGGGTTGAGCACCTTAGTGGAGAAAGCTAAAACTAACCGTCATGATAGGGCGAGAGCTGGTCGCTGTTCGAGAGGTTTTTCGGGTCCCTAAAGACTCATGCCGCTTAGAGCGAGGAGTCGGCATTGTCCGGCCAAGGCGTGGATAGCGCCCCGAACTCGGTCTTCCGAATACCAGGGGCTTCGCCGAAATTTAAAATTATAGAATTCTATGGCTAAGTGAGACTGTTCAAGCATTATAGTTCGGTTGCCTCGTTCGTCGTGTTGAACGCCTCCCTCGAAGGACCCAAGAATGGGAACAAGAGCGCTCAAGTTTATCCCGAACACCCCAGCACTCGTGGCATGGGGGCTGAAGCCAACGACTCGCCATCTCTCAAATTTGATAAACGGCCGCACAGAAGGTAATATTTTAAATTAACAAGCGTTGCTTAGCGCATATGAACAAAGTTTTCAGCGTACAGGATAACAAATGCGAGTCTACTCAAAAATTACATCTTTGGAGCATTCACCCGCTATAACGCGGGCACCCTTCAGGACGCCCTCATAGTACATCTTGGGCTTGCGATACTCCTTGCCCGACGGTGGCGCGTCCGTCACAAGCTTCTCGTCGTCCATCTTGCCCCAGTGCACTTTAGCACGGGCAAGGGCCCGATGGGCACCTTCAATGCAGACGGAATGCTTGATGACTTCAATCCATGGACAGGCGTCCACCAGCCGCCGCACCAGGCTGAAGTAGCTCCCAGGCATGGCTTCTTTAGGCCACAGCCGAACTATGAGGCCCTTCATGGCCTGTTCGGCCACCTTGTGGAGCTCGACCAGCTGCTTCAGCTGGTCGCTCAGGGGCACTGGATGTCCGGCCTTAGCATATTGAGACCAGAACACCTTTTCCGTCAAGCTCCCCTCCTCGGCTCGGTAGAACGCGGCAGCATCGGACACACTATAGGGCAGATCTGCGAACGCTCCTGGAGAGCTCCGGATTCGGGTAAGTAACAGATAATTCACTTTTACATGCTTGCTTTGCATGAAGAATGCCTTACCCGCAGCTATCTTTTTTATCGCCTCAATCTCCTGGAGGGCCTTCTAGGCTTCGGCCTTAGCGGCTTTGGCACTCTCAAGAGCCAAGGCGAGCTCGGACTCTCGAGTCTTCGAGTCACGCTCCAAACTCTCGTGTTTTTCCACGAGAGCCTGGAGCCCTTGCCGCACCTCTGCCACCCACGCCTCCTGCTTCTCTCGCTCGGTGCGCTCCGCGGCCGCACCGTTTTCGGCCTTGGACACTGCTTCCTTCAGGGTTGCCACCTCGTTCGTGGCCCCTGCAATTTTCACGTTATTCCTATTATTTTTTGCAACCAGATTTTTATATACTTCCATAAGGTATTACTTACCTTCCTTGTCCTTGAGCTGCTTCTTGGCAAGGCCGAGCTTGTTCTCAGACCGCTCGAGGCTCTGCTTCAGTGCATTGACCTCCGCAGTCAGTGCGGTAGAGGTCAGGAGTGCAGCCTGCATTCCCATATTGACATGCTTATGTTAGACTCATGCGTATATCTTTTTAGATCCTCAGTTCGGCTTTTCTTTCCGAACACCAAACTGAGCATCAGGGGCTACTGTCTATGCGGTAATATTTTTATATATCTTAAATACATACCTCAAAGCCTGTTAGAAGGCTGGCGCAGGCTTCAGTCAGCCCGCTCTTGGCAGACTGAACTTTCTGGATCACCGCACTCATGATAATGCGGTGCTCCTCGTCGATGGAGGCACCATTAAGTGCCTCCAGCAAGCTATCCGCTGCCTTCGGTTGGACGGAGGCCACTGGCGTCGCAGTCTTACCCTTCTTACGAAGGGACCGCCCATCGAACTCCGGAACCACTGAAGGTTCCGGTGCGGAGTCCGGCCTAGGGCCGGACTTAGAGCCCTTTGGGGTTTGATCCCCCTTGCGCCCAAAGTCCGGGAGGTTGCCTTGCGACACCTCTGGGACCTCCTCCTCCTGACTGGGCCCCTTTTGGGACCCCACCTTGGCACCATCCGCAGCGCGAGGAGAGGAGACGGTCGGAAGTGAAGTGCTATTCACGTCCGATGACGCCAGGGAGCCGCTCGCTGAAGTATCGAGCCCGTCCTTGGGCGGGCTGCAGGGTTATATTCGGCGTTAAGAGATTCTATGCGACAAATCAAACACCATGAGTTATTCTGGTATCCGGACACTTACGAAGTGGCCAGGGGCTTAGTCCTTGGTGGCCACTCCTCTTCATCGTCGTCAGCATTGGTGGAGTAGTCCAGGGGGAGGGTCCTTCCCTTCTTGGACCCTTCGGCCTACCCGGTTGGGGCGGCCTTCCTTTTCTTCTCTCCCCCCGCTGGGGCAGAAGCCTCTTTTTTCTCCTCCTCGTCTTCGCGGGAGGAGTCCGCCTCGGAGTCATCGGACGATGAGTCCGATAACACCTGACGCCGGGAACTCTTTCGGGTTCCCGTGGCCTTCTTCTTGGCCTTCTTATCCGGCACCACGTGAGGTGCCGGAACCAGCAGCCCCGTCAATCGGACGTCCGCTGGGTCTTCTGGTAAGGGAGCCGGACAGTTAACCTACCCGGACTTCTTCTGCCAGGCCTGTCAAAGGTAGGGGAGTTTAGATCCCGCATAGAGTCAAACTATGAAAAACAAGTGTCCTCTAAAGGGTAAAATAGCTTACCTCGCCGGCTTGACGCTGCGAGCTGAATCCACGATCTTCGGTAGCGGATGCGGGAGCCTTGGCGCCCTTGAACAGCACCTTCCAGGCATCTTCGTACGTAGTGTCGAAGAGCCTTCTCAAGGTTTGGTGATGTGCTGGATCAAACCCCCACAAGTTGAAGGCCCGTTGTTGGCACGGGAGGATCTGGCGGATGAGCATGACCTGGACTACGTTGACGAGCTTGATCTTCTTGTTCACAAGGTTTTGGACGCAGGTTTGGAGTCCGGTCAGCTCTTCCAAATCACCCCATGTCAGGCCCTTCTCTTTCCAGGAGGTGAGCCATGTGGGGATGCCAGATCGGAATTCGGGGGCCGCTGCCCATTCAGGGTCACGCGGCTCGGTAATGTAGAACCACCCCGATTGCCACCCTTTGATGGTTTCCACGAAGGAGCCCTCGAGCCATATGACGTTGGGCATATTGCCCATCATGGCGCCTCCGCACTCCGCCTGATGGCCGCCTACTACCTTCGGCTTGACATTGAAGGTCTTCAGCCATAAGCCGAAGTGGGGCTTGATGCGGAGGAAGGCCTCGCACACAAGATAAACACTGAGATGTTGAGGATGAAATTCGGGGCCAGATCGTGGAAATCCAGGCCGTAGTAGAACATGAGCCCCCGGACGAATGGGTGGAGTGGGAAGCCCAGTCCGCGGAGGAAATGGGCAAGGAACACCACCCTCTCATGGGGCCTGGGGGTGGGGACGAGCTGCCCCTCGTCTGGAAGCCGGCGCGCAATGTCGTTGTGTAGGTATCCGGCTTTCCTCAACTTTTTGATGTGCCCCTCCATGACGGAGGAGGCCATCCACTTGCCTCCCGCTCCGAACATGGCTGGGGAAGGTTGAGGCGAGATGTGCGGGCTTGGGCGCTGGAGCTCGAGTGCGCGGAAATGGATGAGCAAAGGAGGAAGAAGGCGTAGGTGAAAAGGTGGATCCTTATCCCCTTATATGGACGGACGAAGCTATGCGTCCCCCACCAGCCTGGTAAAACTCGCTTATCTCCCAAGCACCGTAATCAATGGCGCGGTTGGATTACCCACGCCCATATTGATGAGAATCCCGGAATAAGGGGACACGATCTCTGCTTTGACAAGACGTGCCAAAGAAACCGCCTCGCTAAACACACTGAGGTGGGATAGTAAAAATGATTCCAATAAAGGCTTAGCCATGGTGTGACATCACGCCGCAGAATACGTCAGCAGATTGAATTTGTGTAAAGATTATTCTCTCTACGGTGGTATGTGGAACTTATTTTGCAGAGCCGGACACTATCCTTATGTTCAAAATATTCAATGAAGTATTCGGAGGAGGAACCCGCCTTGCAATGTCGAAGACAATATGCGCGCCGGACTCGTCGTCATTGAAGCCTGGTTCAGGGGCTACTGAGGGAGTCCCGGATTAGGGGGTGTCCGGATAGCCGAACTATCACCGTTGGCCGGACTCCTGGACTATGAAGATACAAGATTGAAGACTTCGTCCCATGTCCGGATGGGACTTTCCTTGGCGTGGAAGGCAAGCTTGGCGATACGGATATGTAGACCTCCTACCATTGTAACTGACTCTGTTTAACCCTAACCCTCTCCGATGTCTATATAAACCGGAGGGTTTTAGTCCGTAGGACGAACAACAATCATACCATAGGCTAGCTTCTAGGGTTTAGCCTCTTTGATCTCGTGGTAGATCTACCCTTGTACTACCCATATCATCAATATTAATCAAGTAGGAGTAGGGTTTTACCTCCATCGAGAGGGCCCGAACCTGGGTAAAAACATCGTGTCCCTTGTCTCCTGTTATCATCCGCCTAGACGCATAGTTCGGGACCCCCTACCCGAGATCCGCCAGTTTTGACACCGACAGATGCCTTTTCCCGCAAATGCATGTTACTTACTCAACTTGAATTGAATGTAGTTGGATTTGATCATATCAAAGATTGCATGAGCATGATGTGACTTTTGCTACTCCTTATGCTAAGTGTGTGACGCATAATTCTTGGGAACGATACTATATCAAAGATGGTTATCTTATGAGAGCTAACAAACTATGCATTCCCGAGTATTCTCTTCGTGTTACTTTTGCAAGAGGCTCACGGAGGTGGACTCATGGGAAACTTTGGGCGCGACAAGACTTTTGCCACTCTTTCCAAGAACTATTATTGGCCCAAGATGTTTTGCGATGTCGCCTGCTTCACCAACCGGTGCTCTACATGTTGCAAAGCTAAGTCACACTCTCAATCCCATGGTTTACACATGCCTTTACCTATTCCACATCAACCTTGGGAAGACATTAGCATGGATTTTGTGCTTGGATTACCTAGGACTCAAAATGGCAAGGACTCCAGTTTTGTTGTTGTGGACCGATTCTCTAAAATGGCTCATTTTATTCCATGCAATAAGATAGACGATGCTTCACATGTTGCCAATCTCTTTTGTAGGTAAATCTTGAGGTTGCACTGTGTGCCAAAGACAATTGTGTCGGATCGAGGCGTCAAGTTCTTAAGCTACTTGTGGAAGACGCTTTGCACCAAGCTCAGAATCAAGCTACTCTTATCCACGGCGTATCATCCTCAAACCGATGGCCAAACGGAAGTCACCAACCGGACGCTTGCAACTCTCCTACGCGTGTTGATAAAGAAGAACATCAAGGAGTGGGAGGAGTGCCTACCCATCGCCGAGTACGCCTACAACTGTGCAAGACACTCTACCATCGGCAATTCACCCTTCGAGGTTATCTACGGTTTCAACCCTTTGTCGCCATTAGACATCATTCCTCTACCGCTTCAAGAACGAGCAAACATGGACGCAAGTGCAAGAGCCACCTACCTCAAGAAGTTGCATGAAGAAACACATTCCACGATCGAGCGCCAAGTACAACACCTCGCCTCCAAGCTCAACATGGACAAGTCTCCGATGGTGTTCCAACCGGGTGATCAAGTATGGATACATCTCTGCAAGGACCGCTTCAACAAGGAATGCAAGTCCAAGCTACTCCCGAGAGCCGACGGACCATTCAAGGTGCTAGCACGCTACAACGACAATGCCTACAAGGTCGACATCCCACGTGACAAGTACAACGTAAGCGGCATCTTCAACGTCAAAGACTTGGCCAAGTACCATGGTGATGAAGAGCACGATCCGTGGACGGATATCTCCTAGGGGGGAGATGATGCGGAGCATCCCTCGACTACCCGCACCGACACTCCATCACCACCGCAAGCACTGAGAGGACCAATCACAAGAGCACTTGCACGCACCATCGAGAACGAGGTTGACTCTCTCCTCGTCGAGTTTTGGTCGGATTCACATGAGAATTGGGTTGTACCTCATAAAGATATGTTATGCATTCTAGGATACCAAGGAGATGATCGTGAGAAGGAGAAGGTGAAGGTTCGAGCACCCATGGAGCAAGAGGAGGAAGGAGAGGACAAGAAGAACGAAGGAAAGGAGTCTCTGGACACTCCGGGTGCCCGGACGGAAGGACCCCGGGTGCCCGGACGAGCAACCAAGGGGAGGGCCGAACTCCCTGGACACCCCGGGTGCCTGGCATCCTTGGCCCCGGGTGCCCGGCCACCACCTGGGTGCTGCCCCTGCCCACCCCGGGTGCCCGGCCCTAAGGCCCCGGGTGCCCGGCCCTAAGGCCCCGGGTGCCCGGGATGCCGCCCGGCCGCTACCTGGGCTGCACCCCGGGTGCCCGGCTTGTGGCCCCGGGTGCCCGGCCCCGACCGCGCCCCACTCCAGCCCCGATCGGGTGCGCGGGCCTTGGACCCCCGGGTGCCCGGCCAAGGCCGCCCAGCCGCCTACACCACCCGGGTGCCCGGGCTTAGGACCCCGGGTGCCCGGGCCTCCCGTCGCCTGGTCCCTGACCGGTCATGGTGCCCGGTCTGCACCGGGTGCCCGGATAATATCGAGAGCCTGCGTGCCTCTTTGGGGCTTTGCCATTGTATCCCCCCTCCTCTCTTATTTCGTGTCAAAACTATAAGTAACCCCCCCCACTTAGCTCATTAAAGAGGTTAGCAAAGTATTTAGAACACAAAAGAGGGCTTTGCTCATCTTCCTCCTCTAGGAGATCTAGACCTCCTCTTGGAGATCAAGCCCTCCTCTTGGAGAAGATCCTCTTGGATGCAAGACCTCGCCTAGTGGGAAGAACCTTACCCTAGTGCTATTTTCCTTGAATTGATCTTGTAATCTTGTGGATCTCATGTATGCTACTCTAGTGGATGTGATATTTGGGTTTGTTTGAGTGATTTGTGTCTTGTCTTCTTGAGTGTTCTTCCTCTTTTCCCCCTCCAAGTATGAAAAGATCCCCTCTAGGGTTTCACCCTACAACGTCTTGGTATCATGAGCAAGGTTGATTCACATCTTGGAGTCCCATTCCCCCATTTGCTAACTTGATTTTGTTGTTTTTCGTCCAAATTCAAAAATCCCCACAAAAATAGCCCCAATTTTTTTTTCTTGCAATTTGTTGGATCTTGTGAGATTTGGTTGTTTTGGTTCATGGATTTGATGTTGGCAAGTGGATCTAGTTCCTCCCCAACAATCCCCACCCTTCCCACCACGAAATCCACCGAATTTTGCTTTTCCCCCAAAATTTCCGCCCAAATCGTCGACCACCGGGTGCCTGCACCTCGAACCTCCGGGCACCCGCAACCCCGGGCCATTTTCCCCTGACCACCCCGGGCCCCCGCACCTCCCACCCCCTGGTGCCCGCACCCCCCAAATCAGCCCAACTACACCACCAATTTGACCATAACTTCCAACTCCCAAGTCCCTTTTTTGTGTTCTTTAGCTCGTTTGGAAGCTCTTGACATCCCCCATCCACTTATATCATTACCACCACCATTATCCTCCATCCAAAAAATCATCACAAAGACACCCACCTTCCGCATTTGATAGATTTTGAGTTGCATTTTCTGTCTCCTAAGGTGTCTCGGCTACTTAGGAGCGGGTGACATCGACATCACCATCATCACCTCGGAGTCATCTTCACCGCTAACCGTAAGAAAGGACGGTAACCTCGATGACACTTACTTCTTACCTTGCTTTTGCATTGATAGCCCGAGCTATTTTGCGTTGCTTACCCATCGAGACTAGCAAGTTGAGAATTGTCGGGCCATGCCATTGTGCATCGTAGTGATCGTGTTATCATCTTTGTGCCATAAGTCTCTCCTGTGCATATCTTACATACTTGTCTCATATCATACTCGGCTCAAGCATCAAGCATAGAGAAAAAAAAGAGAAAAAGAAGAAAAGCTTTTCAGCAAAAGAGGAGCAACAAAGAGCTTGTAAGCAAAGCATTGAGCCATTTGCATAGTTATATCATCTTGGTCATCACATACATAGCATAGTTGGGATTGAAGACGACACGTTTCTCTCATAGGTTGGTGCACAAGCGTATCTTGCCCATTTGAGCAATTGAGCTAGCATCTCTCTAGCATTCGGACAACAAGAGCATTTTTCGTGGTTGCACATTTTGAGCTCACTCCTTGGTTGTGTGGATCCCATCTATCTTCCGTGAGTGTTTTCCTAGTGATATCTTTGGGTTTGATCTATTTGCTTTACTTGCATTTTTGTGAACCTTCTCAACCTTATCGATATCTTGACTAACATTTGCTTGAAATTTTTTCCTCTATCCTAACCGAGCTCCTCCATAAGCCTCTTATTTGTAGGTGTGACAAACAAACCTGGTTCCAATTCTCCTGTTGTGGCATTACATTTAGTGACACTTGTTACATCCTCAATCCTCGGAGAAGGTAACTTTGGTATTGTTCTCTCATTTTCCTACTCACCCCACTTGGTTATGATGGAAAGGCCAAACTCATCGTCGAACCCACTTTTCGAGGAGCAAGGTGATGATTCCGGCTTCGTCTCCAAGAACCACTTCTTCATCGCGCAACGAGCACTTCATCAAGAAAGCGAAGCATTGGGTGAACGCTTGGAGCAACTCGCCTCCGACCTTCGTCAATCGGAAACAAGAAACCGTGACTACATCGACGTCAAATTCACCACACAAATGGAAGAGCTCCACAACATGGTTGTGCGACGCCCGTCATCCTCAACCGCTTCTTCAAGACGGCTCCTGTCAAGTCATCATACAAGTCGGCCATCTTCGGACTACTCCTCTTATGATGCAAGTCCTCCAAGAGCACGCTTTCCTCGACATGATGTTCCTCAAGATCGCCAAGCACAAGAAAATCTGTTCCATGGCAATGGCTTACAAGACCGAGTTCGAGCACGTGAAAGGGTGTGACACCAAGCACAAGAAGAAATAGAGCAAGAACCAATACCTCCACAAGTGCCACGTCAAGAACCTCAAGACCGTGATGCAATTCTACAAGCACAAGAGTGCCGTGAAGCACAAGCCCTCGAACGGGAAGCTCAAGCACTAGAAGCACAATGCACACTCAACGAGGCCACTAGAGCCCTCGAAGAGCGCAACCGCCATGTCCGCGAACAAGAAGATGCACTTAGCCAAGCACAACAAGAAGAAGCGGCTCGACTTGAAGAGCAACAAGAAAGGCGCAGCCAAGCACATATTCCTCGCCCTCCTCCAAGACAAGAACGACACCAAGTGGAAGAAGTGCTTCAAGACCCTCCTCCACGCCAAGAGCGACATCTTGAAGATCGAGCATTTGAGTACCTTCCTCCAAGGCAAGAGCAATATCAAAACTGCTACCATGATAAAGAACTCCTCTACGGAAAGCTCAAGTTCACCATGCCCAAGTTCTCCTGAAGCAATGATCCCGAAGAATATATCTCATGGGCCTTGAAGGTGGACAAAATTTTCTGCCTTCACAACTACGACGAGGAAAAGAAGATCGCCATGGCCTCCCTTGAGTTCCAAGACTACGTCCTCATTTGGTGGGAACAAGTGATCGAGCAACGACATACAAGAGGTGAACCACCAATCACAACTTGGGAAGAAATGAAGGAAGTCATGAGAGCCTGCTTCGTGCCAACTCACTACACTTGAGATCTCTTCAAGAAGTTGCAACTCCTCAAGCAAGGCACGAAGATGGTGGAAGAATACTACCAAGAAATGGAGATTGCCATGATACGAGCCAATTTCAAGGAAGACGATGAGCAAACAATGGCACGCTTCTTGAATGGCCTCAACCACCCAATCAAGCGGATCGCCGACTTCCAACCATACTCAAACCTTCTCGAGCTAGTTCATCAAGCGACCAAGGTCGAGCGACAAGTGCAAGATGACTTCAAATACGCCAAGTACTCGTCCAAGACCTACACCTCCTACTCTCAAGCTCCCGCGACTTCTGCACCTCCTACCTCAACTAGAGCATCACCAAGTACCGGCGACAAGTCAAGTTTCAAGCAAGTGGCGCCTTCCTCGACTCGTCCTCCAGCAAGCACCTACAAATCCAAGACTCCTTCATCTTTGGCGCCTACCAATGATCTCGTCAAGACAAGTTCATTCAAGTGCTTCACATGTGGTGGCCGAGGACACAAGTCTTTCCAATGCACCAAGCGAACAATGATCTTCAACTATGATTGCACATATGACTCGATGAGTGAAGAAGAAATGGAAGCAATTGAGCACGTGGCCATGCACCGGCACGTGAATGAAGATGAAGATGATCAAGTCTTTTGTGACAACGATTCAAGTCCCTCTCTCGTGGTCTCCAAGGTCTTGACGCTCCAACACCACCAAGACAAAGACCAACGGTGCCATATCATCCACACCAAGGCCGACATCAATGGGCGCTCCGTCAAGGTCATCATCGACGGAGGTAGTTGTCACAACTTGGCAAGTGAAGAGATATGTTCCAAGCTGCAATTGGTCAAGAAGAAGCACCCTCGTCCATACAAGGTGCAAGGACTAAGAGACTCCGGCACCATTCAAGTGGAGCACACGATGCAAGTTTCTTTCAAGATCCGCGCCTACGAGGACACCTTAGAGTGCGATGTGGTTCCTATGTCTGTGTGCCACCTTCTTTTGGGAAGACCTTGGCGATTCGACCCCGGCGTCATCCACAACAGACGAACCAACCACTATAGCTTCAAGATGAAATGCAAGGAGTATGTGCTTCGATCAATGTCACCAAGCCAAGTGATCGCCAACAAGCAAGCTTCCACCCATCGTGGAGTTACTACTGAGAAAGTACACCACCAAAAAGAAAGTGAGAGCCACAAGCCAAAATTGAGCGCCTCTTCGTCAAGAGAGAAAAACTTAGTTCTCCTAGCCACAAAAAGAGAGATGAGAGAAGTGTGTGAGAACCCATCGAGTGTCATCCACTTTGCCCTCCTATGCAAAGATGAGGTGACCAAAACTAACAATCCTAATCCTCTTCCTCTAGTGTTTTCCAACTTGCTGCAGGAATTCGAGGATGTCTTTCCTGATGAGCTACCTCCTGGTCTCCCTCCTCTACGTGGCATTGAACATAGGATCGACCACATCCCCGGCTCACCTCTTCCAAACAAGGCCCCCTATCACGTCAACCCCGAAGAAACTAAGGAGATCCAATGGCAAGTACAACAACTCATCGACAATGGATATGTACGTGAAAGCTTAAGCCCTTGTGCTATTCCCGTTGTACTTATGCCCAAGCAAGATGGTAGTTTTCGCATGTGCTCATATTGTAGGCCCATCAATGCTATCACCGTTCATTATAGGCACCCCATTCCTCGCCTAGATGATATGCTTGATGAACTTAGCGGCGCCACCATTTTCTCAAAAATTGATCTTAAAAGTGGCTATTATCAAATCCGCATACAAGAAGGTGATGAATGGAAAACCGCTTTCAAAACAAAATTTGGCTTGTACGAATGGTTGGTTATGCCTATGGGTTTATCGGAAGCTCCCGATACTTTCATGTGTCTTATGCATTTTGTGCTTCGTCCTTACATTGGAGTGTTTGTTGTGGTTTACTTCGATGACCTTCCTGTTTTTAGCAAATCCATGCAAGAGCATCTAAGTCATGTTAGGGCTGTTTTGCAAACTCTTCGCAAGGAACGTCTTTATGCCAACATGAAAAAGTGCACATTTGGTGTTGACAAGCTTGTTTTCTTGGGTTTCGTTGTTTCTTTCAAGGGTGTCCATGTTGATGAATCTAAAATTGAAGCAATTAAAACTCTTCGCAAGGGTCATGTTAGGGCTGTTTTGCAAACTCTTCGCAAGGAACGTCTTTATGCCAACATGAAAAAGTGCACATTTGGTGTTGACAAGCTTGTTTTCTTGGGTTTCGTTGTTTCTTTCAAGGGTGTCCATGTTGATGAATCTAAAATTGAAGCAATTAAAACTTGGCCCCGACCCACCAATTTGCAACAAGTGCGTAGCTTTCTTGGCCTTGCGGGTTTCTATCGTCGCTTTGTGAAAGACTTTAGCACCATCGCCGCACCTTTGCATGCTTTGAGTAAGAAAAATGCTCCTTTCATTTGGGGAACTTTGCAATCTACCGCTTTTGATGAGCTCAAATCTTTGGTTACCCATGCTCCAATTCTTGCTATACCCAACTTTGACAAAACTTTTGATGTTCATTGCGATGCAAGTGGTACTGGAATTGGTGGAGTTTTGATGCAAGAAAAGCGAGCTATTGCATATTTTAGTGAAAAACTCTTCGGTGCTCAACTTAACTATCCCATCTATGACAAAGAATTTTATGCTTTACTGCGTGTGTTGCATGTTTGGGAGCATTACCTTAGACCGCATGAGTTTGTCATACATACCGATCATGAAACACTTAAATACCTTAAAGGTCAAACCAAGTTGAATAAACGGCATGCTAAATGGAGTGAATTCATTGAATCTTTTCCCTATGTGATCAAGTACATTAAGGGCAAAGAAAATGTTGTGGCGGATGCCCTTTCCCGCAAATGCATGTTACTTACTCAACTTGAATTGAATGTAGTTGGATTTCATCATATCAAATATTTGTATGAGCATGATGTGACTTTTGCTACTCCTTATGCTAAGTGTGTGACGCATAATTCTTGGGAACGATATTATATCAAAGATGGTTATCTTATGAGAGCTAACAAACTATGCATTCCCGAGTCTTCTCTTCGTTTGTTACTTTTGCAAGAGGCTCACGGAGGTGGAATCATGGGACACTTTGGGCGCGACAAGACTTTTGCCACGCTTTCCAAGAACTATTACTGGCCCAAGATGTTTCGCGATGTCGCCCGCTTCACCAACCGGTGCTCTACATGTTGCAAAGCTAAGTCACACTCTCAATCCCATGGTTTACACATGCCTTTACCTATTACACATCAACCTTGGGAAGACATTAGCATGGATTTTGTGCTTGGATTACCTAGGACTCAAAATGGCAAGGACTCCATTTTTGTTGTTGTGGACCGATTCTCTAAAATGGCTCATTTTACTCCATGCAATAAGATATACGATGCTTCACATGTTGCCAATCTCTTTTGTAGGGAAATCTTGAGGTTGCACGGTGTGCCAAAGACAATTGTGTCGGATCGAGACGTCAAGTTCTTAAGCTACTTTTGGAAGACGCTTTGCGCCAAGCTCGGAATCAAGATACTCTTCTCCACGGCGTATCATCCTCAAACCGATGGCCAAACAGAAGTCACCAACCAGACGCTTGCAACTCTCCTACGCGTGTTGATAAAGAAGAACATCAAGGAGTGGGAGGAGTGCCTACCCATTGCCGAGTACGCCTACAACCGCGCAAGACACTCTACCACCGGCAAGTCACCCTTCGAGGTTGTCTACGGTTTCAACCCTTTGTCGCCATTGGACATCCTTCCTCTACCACTTCAAGAACGAGCAAACATGGACGCAAGTGCAAGAGCCGCCTACCTCAAGAAGTTGCATGAAGAAACACGTTCCATGATCGAGCGCCAAGCACAACGCCTCACCTCCAATCTCAACATCAACAAGTCTCCGATGGTGTTCCAACTAGGTGATCAAGTATGGATACATCTCCGCAAGGACCGCTTCCCCAAGGAACACAAGTCCAAGCTACTCCCGAGAGCCGACAGACCATTCAAGGTGCTAGCACGCTACAATGACAACACCTGCAAGGTCGACATCCTACGTGACAAGTACAACGTAAGCGACATCTTCAACGTCAAAGACTTGGCCAAGTACCATGGTGATGAAGAGCACGATCTGTGGACGGATCTCTCCCAAGGGGAGGGAGATGATGCGGAGCATCCCTCGACTACCCGCATTGACACTCCATCACCACCGCAAGCACTGAGAGGACCAATCACAAGAGCACGTGCACGCGCTATTGAGAACAAGGTTGACTCTCTCCTCTTCGAGTTTCAGTCGGATTCACATGAGAATTGGGTTCTACCTCATAAAGACATGTTATGCATTCTAGGATACCAAGGAGATGATCGTGAGAAGGAGAAGGTGAAGGTTCGAGCACCCATGGAGCAAGAGGAGGAAGGAGAGGACAAGAAGAACGATGGAAAGGAGTCTTTGGACACTCCGGGTGCCCGGACGAGCAACCAAGGGGAGGGCCGAACTCCCTGGACACCCCGGGTGCCCGGCCACCACCTGGGCGGTGCCCCTACCCGCCCTGGGTGCCCGTCCCTAAGGCCCCGGGTGCCCGGCCTCCCGCCCGGTCGCTAGCTGGGCTGCACCCCGGGTGCCCGGCTTGTGGCCCCGGGTGCCTGGCCCCGACCGCGCCCCGCTCCAGCCCCGACCGGGTGCCCGGACAAGGTCGCCCAGCCGCTTAAACCGCCCCTGGGTGCCCGGGCTTAGGACATTGGGTCCCCGGTCCTCCTGTCGCCTGGTCCCTGACCGATCTGGGTGCCCGGTCCCCTTTGCACCGGGTGCCCGGACAATATCGAGAGCCTGCGTGCCTCTTTGGGGCTTTGCCCTTGTATCCCCCTCCTCTCTTATTTCGTGTCAAAACTATAAGTACCCCCCCCACACACACACACACCTAGCTCATTATAGAGGTTAGCAAAGTATTTATAACACAAAAGAGGGCTTTTCTCATCTTCCTCCTCTAGGAGATCTAGACCTCCTCTTGGAGATCAAGCCCTCCTCTTGGAGAAGCTCCTCTTGGAGATCAAGCCCTCCTCTTGGAGAAGATCCTATTTGATGCAAGACCTCACCTAGTGGGAAGAACCTTACCCTAGTGCTATTTTCCTTGAATTGATCTTGTAATCTTGTGGATCTCATGTATGCTACTCTTGTGGATGTGATATTTGGGTTTGTTTGAGTGATTTGTGTCTTGTGTTCTTGAGTGTTCTTCCTCTTTTCCCCCTCCAAGTGTGAAAAGATCCCCTCTAAGGTTTCACCCTTCAACAGGCCATTAACAGGCTTTCCATGGGCCGGCCCATTACCTTTTGACCAAGTCAAATGGGCCGGACTTTTCACCGGAATGGGCCTCTATTGGGCCATGCCACGTGTCGACGTATTATAGGCGCCTCCTGTCTAATGAATGGATGACATGTGTCCCAACGGTGAGCCAACACGTGTTTCCTCCGACCAATGAGAATTTTACACGTGGAAAATCCTCATTGGTCCGGGTTGTTAGCGGGTTATCGGATCCACAATCGGACCCGATAGCTTAACGACGTTCCGTTACGGTGGATGCCACGTGTCGGTCACCCTTGACGAAAGCACTTCCATGATGCGTGATTTATCGTCATGGAAGTGGACACTTTCGTGATGATAATTTTGGTAATGTCATGGAACACTTCTACGACAGCACAGGTATGACTATCTTGATTCTATCATAAATTTGTCATGGATGTATATGCATGACAGAAAACGTGACCTACTGTGACAAACATGTATCATTATGGAAGTGTCTTTTTTTGTAGTGATACCCGTAAAAAATCAATCAATCAATGTACTCAAACGTCTTAATGATCTCTGTGATTTTTTGGAAATTAAAACGTCCCTCCTTTGGTAACATGTATGTTCACCATGGGATAATTAGTTTAACATGCATCGTAGTTGCGGTGGATTCACGGTGTGTGTGTGGGTGTGTGCGTCTGGGGGTGGCGGGTGGCTCGCAGTACACTGTGAGTTGTGATCCACCGTGTGGGTTGGCCGTTTTGTTAGGCAGGCCGGTGCCACATCAGAGTCGTGATATGATATCGTTATTTAAATTATTACACAACCCTTTCATACATAAATGTTTTGTCCACATGCAGTCGATGGTTCTCCTACACGACAATCGATACTCGCATGTGATGCTTTCTGTGGGCACGCGAGGTCGTCGTCCATCACTTTGAAAAATAGCCGGCAGTGAGGTTAATTTTACCAGCAAGGTAGAATCCTTTTTGTTTGTGTTATGGTAGTATATAGTACGCGTCGAAGAGGTGGGAGGGTACTAGCATATATACTATACATACACGTCCGTGAACAAGTACACCTCACTCAGTGTCGGGACTTTTTGGTTACCAAGGCACGTGCCACATCAAAATTGTGAAATTGGTTATTCAAACATCACACAACACCTTTTTGGGTCACATGCATATCCTAGCTAGGACACTCACGTATGACGCTTCCATCTGTGGGCCCACGAGGCCATCGTCGATGCATGCATGCATCACTTTAACCTACATCGGGAGAGGTTAATTAATTTCACCATCGATGAGGATTCTTTTGGGTTGTAAATATATTACGGCAGGAGCATATAGTATGCGGTGAAGAGGGGGGGAAGGGGACCATCATATGTAGCATGCTTGATATGAACCTCGCTCTCTGTGGGTGCATGGTTTACGGTTTTTGAGGCATGTGGCACATCAAAGTTGTGCATTTTAGGTATTCAACATATATATGTTTGGCCCACATGCAAAGCAGTGGTAGTTGTCCTCTCGCACCCACTTAAGCGGTTATCAGCGATATCGATGCTTTCAATCTGTGGGCCCGCTTGGTCCATCACTACTTTTTGCCTGACAACAAGAGAGGTTAATTTGACTTAGGAGGGGATTATTATTTTTGCTCTGGGATGACATGCATGATATAGTTTGAGCACACACACATGCATGTGTACGCATGAATCCCTGCCATCGAGTCGAAGTGGTTAGTACAACGACACATCATGAACTGATCTCGCTCTGTGTGGGGAGCTAGTGTATGATTTTTGACACACGCGCCACATGAATGTTGTGTATTCAAACATGCATGCATGCATCACCTCCATACATATGCATGTAGTGGTTGCCTTCGAATGGTACACTCCCTCGCGTGGTTATCGGAGACAAGCCTATATATTCGTGGGCCCGCGTGGATAGGTCATGGTGAGATAGGTTACCATGGCGGATTCTTCATTTGGTTCGTGTTATCATAGTATAGGTCATGGTGAGATTCAGACCTAATTAAGTTTGAGCGCATATACTATGCACGCATGTATGCATGAATCCCCATCAATGGCTTGAAGTGTGGTGTAACATACATATGCATCATCAACCTAACCCTCACTCAGTGTGGGGATTTCTAATTCGAAATCCCGGTGCCACATCAAAGTTGTTCCATTGTTACTCGAAAACATACCTCTCCATACATATGTTTGGGCCACACACATGCAGTGGTTGTCTTCGGGGACTAGCTACTTGCATGATTATTGGCGAGCTAGCCCATCTCCGGAGTCGCATGGATGGACATCACTTTGACCAACAACAAGAGAGAGGTTGTATGACCAAGGTGGATTATTCTTGGTCCGTTTTACGATCCATCTTGGTGAGATATATGCCTCTCTAGCCTGCCGACTAAAAGTGTGTCTGTGGGGGGGTGCTACTTCGCACTTTGCTAGGTGAACCTCTGTTGGGGGGGCATGCATTCATAACTTAGGATTCCCTT
>NC_041381.1:221724594-221740765 GCF_002162155.2 Triticum dicoccoides | reverse complement strand
CGCACTTTGCTAGGGTGAACCTTCGTCGGGGGTGGGGGGCATGCATTCATAGCTTTGAATTCCCTTCGTGCCGACGCGAGGGAGGGGGGCTGCTAGCTACTTCGCACTTTGCTAGGTGAATGAACCTCGGTTGGGGGGCATGCATTCATAGCTTAGGATTCCCTTCATGCTGACACGAGGGGGGTGGGGGCAAGCAATACCGTGTGCTTTGCGAGAGAGGTGCCACATCGAAGTTACATTTGGTATTTGAAAATCAAACCACCCTTTTGATACATAAATTTGGTCCACATGCAAGTGTGTTCATGTTTTGACCCTCTCCCGCGTCATTTTTCGCCAAATTTATGAACATTAGACAAGTCGGATGACACAACAGACACAGTTCACTCAAACTAACCGTGTGCCACGCCGGTGCACCTGTCACGCACACATCCGCACAGTATATTGGGCTCCACGAGGCTCCCCCTCAAAAATATCTACCTGCCTCGAGGGTTTTTCTCTTTCATTACACACGGTTGTTATCTCCGGACCATGTGCAATGTTTCTTGTTCCCAATCCCGCCTGCATCCCTAGAAAATATCTACCCGCCTTGAGGGTTTTTCTGTTTCATAACACACGGTTGTTATCTCCGGACCGTGTGCGATGTTTCTTGTTCCCAATCCTGCCTGCATCCCTAGAAAATATCAGCCCGCCTCGAGGGTTTTTCTGTTTCATAACACACGGTTGTTATCTCTGGACCGTGTGTGATGCACTATCATCAAAAAATTTCAATAGCCCGGCATTTCACTCCCGCGTTTGACTCCATCGTAGTAATATTTCAGTACCCGCGTCATTTCCTCAAACACCCGGCCCCCTCCACACACACACACACACACACACACACACACACACCAAAACCTCGGGCATGTGCACATACACACACACACCCTCCCTTGCTCGAAACCCTAGCAAGGTCCCCGCCGTCACTGCCGCCGCCGCCGCAAGGCCTCCATTGTCAACATCCACCAGTTTGCCCGTGCAGCTTACCCACCGATCTCCATACCCAGGCTGCCCTAAGTTTCTTAGATGACGCCTGCCAAACGCCCCCTTTCCCACAGATCCCCATCCCCATCCCCCACTCCAGAGCATCGCAGCCTAAGCCCGGCTACACTTACCATGGAGCTCGAGGAGCGACTGGCCCAAAAGAGGTGTATAGCGGTCTCTTCGCCCGACGTTGCTGATGAAGCTGACGACCATTACTGGCGGCAGGCACTCAAGCAGCACGCTAGAGTATGCGGGCATGTCTCGGCCACCGGCTACGACATCGAGGTCATCGATAGTGATGGCCTGAGGCAGACTGTGTCACAGGTTAAGTGGCACACCCCCAACCCCTTGGGTTCAACCGCCATCGATCTCATCCATGGCCCTACCGCTGATCTCCTCTGGCTCTCTGTCAACAATTTGCCATTCTACATCGCCATCGAGCCCCTTTTGTGAAGGACATGTTCTGTGACGCTGGCTTGGGATCCACAGCTTCCAAGTCAGACCTCATTGATGGCGACCACGAGGAGGGCACCCTCTCCGGCTCTTCCAAGAGGAAAGGGCCCATCTGCTCTTCCAAGGGGAAAGCTCCCATCTGCGACATCAGGGAGGGCACCCTACAGTCGTGCTCTTCCAAGGGGAAGGAGCCCATGACAACATGGAGCGCATCCAGGGTCCGTGCTCTTCCCACGGGAACGAGCCCATCTGTGACAAGTGAGGAAACCCATGATTTTTGTTGTTGTGCCTGTTCACAGGGGGAAACCCATGATTTGTTTTGTCGAGTCCCTTTTGTAGTGTAGTGAGAATATGTTCAGTTTTAATTACTATATCTGGTTGTTTGCAGTATGCCTTCTTTATTTCAGTTGTTCACAATGTGATGCTCTATATGTGCAATTATTTACTGTGCAGTACATTTCATCAATCCAGTTTTAAACATACCAATAGGAATGCATATATTTGCTTGTTGTTAAGCCTGTTATAGCTAGCATATGCCTCTTTTAAAGTTTTTTGATTGTTCGGTTGTTTGTAGTTAGCACATGTCCAGTTTCAAATACTATCTTTGGTTGTTCGTAGTATTCCTTGTTTATTCTAGTTATTCACAACATGATGTTCTATATGTGCAAGTATGAACTGTGCAGTTCAATTTCATCAGTACCAGTTTCAACAATACCACTATGAATGACTACATTTGGTTGCTGCATCTTGTAGTTAACACGCCTTTCCATTTTTATTTAACCATAACCAGTGTACTTAGACCGGCACAATACCAGTTTGAATGACTATGTATGCTTGTTGTTAAATGTTAGGCCTGTTGCAGTTAGCACACCTTTCCACTTGTTTTGCTTTACTAGTGTGCTTAAACCTGCACACTGAAGCTATCTTTTGGAGATTATTTTGTCTGCCATGTATAATTTTGGTTGATGTTTAGCCTATTGTGCTTAACATGCTTCTCGATGTACCTACACAGGAAAATTTTGGGAACGACTATTGTTTTCCATCGAGGTTAGTTTCATCCCATGGCTTATATCTACTCACTGTTCAGGATATCATTAGCTGGTACCATATAGGCCGGCGGCTGATAAGGGAGTAATCGGTGAATCGGACTTTTAACTGAATATATCAGCAACCCATTTTTCATTAGGTTAACTAGGGACATATGTAATATATTTGAGGCTACATAGCAACATGCATTGTACTTAATGTCTAAATATGCAATCCTAGGCTACATAGCAACAAGGAAGAGTGTTACATTAGTGTTCTAATGATGTCTAGATATATGTAGAAGAACAGCAGCAACAACAACAACAACACAACCCTGTTTGGATACTCAACTTAGCTAGAGGTTAGAGTTAGTTTCTAGCTCATTACTAACCCTGAACTAACTCCATCCAAAGAGTTGTTTGGATGGCAGTGTTAGATTGACAATAAATGCACTAGGAGAACTAGCTCCATTAGCACCTCTTGGGTTGGATAGTTTTTTTGGGTGGGTTATAGATGTAACTAGCTCAAACTAGCCCTCATGTTTAGATATACTTTAGGGCTATTTGAGCCCAAACTAGCTCAAACTAATTGTAACCCATGGATACAACATCAGTTAATCAGCCGATAATTTGTAAGAATGCACTAAACTCCTTCCGGCCCATAATATAATATGTTAATTCATCTAATATGTGAGTATATTGGATGTTATAAGATACTCCCTCCATTCCTAAATATTTTTCTTTTTATAGATTTCAAATGGACTACCACATATGGATGTATATAGACATATTATAAAAGAGTGTTGTACTACATCATTGTGCAACTACTGTTTAGCTTCTAATATTAACTTGGTGCTTTTAGGTACATATGTCATTGGTAAAGATCCACGTTTCGACCCTTTCTGCGTATGGGGCAATGAGATAGCGATGAACCAACATCAAGTGAGGAAGCTGATAAAGATTGTTAGTAAAATGGGTCCAAAGATGGCAATTAAACTATTTGTTTACACTTTATCCAAGACAACAGCAAACTGCAGGATGGTAAGTAAGAACTTTGTAGCCTTCTTTTTACTTCCCATAATGAGTTGTGTTAGATGACAATGTCTGAATCTTTTTCCTTTGCAGTGGTTGCCAAAGTAGTTTACTCAAGACTACCTCTCAAACTACATGATTGGTGGCCATGCAAAGGTTAAAGTATTTCTACCAGAACACGATGATTATCTAGATGTTTTCATGAAGACCGTGAAGGATGGGCGGTCGGCCATCACAAGGGGTTGGACTAGAGTCATGCGTGCCTTCTGCATGGAGGAGGGCACAATATGGGCATTCCGCTTCACCTTGTTCAGCAACTAGAATATATTTCGCCTCTTTCTTTATCGTCTTTAATAGTACAAGTATACAACTATGGTTCATCATTCTTTATTTGGTTCTTATGTAATTCTTGAACATATGTACCTATGAATCGAATAATGCATTGGTTGTTTGAACCTGATGGATATGAATAAAGTTGTAGCATACATTCAAATCCAAATCTGGTACAATTTAGAAAAGCAGCAATTAAATTATGGTGAAATTATGCTCTTCGGGTTGTTACGGCACACACAGTTGGTAAAATATAAACGTTTGCGATATGCACCATAATCCGAGACGATTCACAGAGAGGAAACGTGTGCAAGCATGCACACAGTTGCCGTTTGCAAAGCGTGTGCGATGTCAGACAATATCACAAATGGTGCGAGCAAACTAAACGTTTGTGTTAGTTGCCTTTCGTACACGATTCACAACCATGAACTGTTTCTGATGAAGTATGCATCGTAAACGTTGCACCACAGAATAGCATGTGTGATAGTTGTCGTGTACGACGATGTTATGATGGTTTGATGTTTCGTAATCCTGTCTGACACTCGTACGACGATTAGCTAATCTTCTTAATGGTGAACCGTTTGTGATGGGCCGCGCATCATACACGTTCTATAAGAGTGAACCGTTTTTGATGGGCCACGCATCATAAATATAGCACCACAGAATACCGACTATGATGGCAATGCAAGCAGAAACGAGTAGGAATACTGTAGGGGCCCTCTCCCTGACGGTTTCTGGGTCATGTGGGAAGGACCCCTCTATCGCCCACACTCACTTGGCGACGGTTCCAAATGTCGTCGCGAAAAGGGGTTAAAAACCGTTTGTTTAGGACCGACGCATACCGGTGCATGGTCGAGCAAGATAGGATTTGCCCCTCCAATCAGGAGAGATATACTCTAGGCCCCTCTTGTGATCCGACCAAGATAAGCATGGCCATGTGACAAGGATTATGAGAAATCCGATTTGTGGTCGGCATCACTGGAATGAGAAAAAGATTGGGCTATCACCAGGATGACAGAATCACCTTGATACCGACAACATATATTGTGTGGCAAAGGAAATAGAAGTGTGACATGTTGTACAGGTTCACCTAACCAGCTTCATTGGACACTTGGAGTCAGCACGCTTTGCAAGAGGCCGCTGCCAACTAGACGAGCTGGATGTGATCTAACTGGTGACCAAGTGAATGAGAATCTAAGGGGTCACGCGCTTAAGGGAAGGAACCTGTGAGGCCCGATCCGACTCCACAAGTCAGATGTAGTCCTACTCATACTTGGATGCAGGCCGAACAGACTTTGGGCTTTAGGATCTGTGTGAGGCCCAAGTGTTGAGCCTGCGATGGATGCCTACATATAGTGGGGGTGCGGCACACTCATTCAGTTGATCACTTTGCCGACTGTGTGGTCGGACCTAACAGTCTGTCGCACGGTGTTCCTCCTACACGTGTAGATACTGTTAGAGGCGGTGCACTTGCACTGCTCCGGCAGACCTGTATGTGGGTTCTGATGACCAATTGTTCGAGCGAGATCGGACGAGGAGGAGATGATGCACGCGGATGCGCTACCCCAACTCGTCTTCCGCTGCACGATATTGTGCGTCTAGTGGTGACAATCTGTGATGCATCTCTCGTAGCATGTTCTTGGTTATTTTGTGCATAGACAACTTTATTTGGAGTCGACGCACCCTACTGTAGATCCTAACAGTGGTATCAGAGCCTCTGCTATAGGATTTGGATTCAAATCGTATGCGTATTAGATATGTGGAGGCGGCATATGAGATCTGTTGTTGTTTGTGAAATCGGCTGTGTTCACGGTTGATGAGATCAACTACACATGGGGATCGATGTGGCTATGTTTCTGATGATCGGAATAGATGAGGTCATGACACAACCTACCCCAACCGGTCGTTATCCACCATCGGAGTTAACAATGGAACATTAATCCTAATCGGATTCACGATGATCGATGAGATCGGTCAGATCAGAAAATTCGGTGTGAATGGAGTGCAGATGCGATCTGTGATTTGGGACTGTCGTGTGTGTAGCGCCTTGTATTTCGTGCATGATCACTCAAAATGGTAGAATGTAATTCCATGCATAACTTTGTTTTGTATGTTTGATGTGAATAGTATGGCTCATGTGTATGTGATGCATGTGTGTAAATTATACATGGCTTGCGCGTCATGTTTGTCAGCCGGCAGGAGCCAAAGTGTTGTCATTACAATGTATAATGGTCTACATGTCGACTTGTGACTCTATGTAAAATTCATTACTAGTTGTAGCAGTTGGATAATAGAGATCGATTTGGTGGCTTGGCGTCCCAGCGTGACAAACAAGATGGAATTCCTAGATGGTCATCAGAGTCGGAGCCGACCTGGAAGAACATCCATGAAGGAGACATACTATTTCACAATATGTGTTTATTTGTGATTGTTATGCTTCTTTGTTTCTATGCATGGTAATATGGTAGAAAGATCCCTCATTAATATCAAGCAAATTATCATCCCGATGTTGCACCTTCGCACGTCAAGTACGTCTAGTAGTGGGCTCATTAAATTGAGGTGCTGCTAAGTGTCCTTGAGATGAAGGTTTCGCGTCGAACACGGACATGCACTGCATCAGGTTAACTTGACAAGGCTATCAAAACGGTTTTGGGCCTTGCGGCAAGGAAGGTTGGGAGCCGGGGTATGAGATACCTACCCGACCGACATGAGTCGTATAGATATACGATTAGCAAGGTGTTGCTTATCGGATAGGTATGTTGGCTAGCAGTCATGCTAAAGCTCACTAGTCACATGCGCTAGTCGGATCCTGAATCACTGAGAGTTTGCGGAGGGATGCTGACTTCAGTGGGAGTATTTCTATTTTAACGCTTGAATTACGCTACATAAACACATTGCTTAGTGATTGCATATTTTTCTGTTGTAGATCAATGGCACCACCTGCTCAACCCAACTTTGCACTGAAATCAATTATGGAAAAGGATAAACTGAATGGAACAAACTTTAGCACCTGTTATAGAAATTTGAGAATTGTTCTCAAGCACGATAAAAACGAACATGTTCTAGAGGTTCCACTTCTAAAGGAACCTGCCGATACTACTAATTCCACAACTAGGAATGCCTACCAGAAACTCGTTGATGAATCAAACAAGATCAGCTGCCTCATGTTGGCTTGTATGGAGCCCGATTTGCAGCAGCATTTCGAAGATGTTGGGGCTTTCGATATGATCAAGAGTCCCAAGAGCATGTTTCAGGTACAGGCTAGGACCGAAGGTTCAACAGCTAGCGATCCTTGATGGATTGTAAGCTGAAGGAAGGAGATCCACTGAGCCCGCATGTGATCAAGATGATCATATACATGCAACCTTTGGATCGGTTAGGCTTCCTGCTCTTGGATGAGCTGTCTACCGATGCAGTTCTGGGTTGATGACCCACAAGTATAGGGGACCTATCATAGTCCTTTCAATAAGTAAGAGTGTCAAACCCAACAAGGAGCAGAAGGAAATGACAAGCAGTTTTCAGCAAGGTATTCTCTGCAAGCACTGAAATTATGGGTGACAGATAGTGGTATGATGAGATAATTCGTAACGGGTAACAAGTAACAAAAGTAAAGAAGGTGCAGCAAGGTGGCCCAATCCTTTTTGTAGCAAAGGACAAGCCTAGACGAACTCTTATATAAAGCAAAGCGCTCCCAAGGACACATGGTAATTACTATCAAGTTAGTTTTCATCATGCTCATATGATCCGCGTTCGTTACTTTGATAATTTGATATGTGGGTGGACCGGTGCTTGGGTGCTTCCCTTCCTTGGACAAGCCTCCCACTTATGATTAACCCCTCTCGCAAGCATTTGCAACTACAAAAGAAGAATTAAGATAAATCTAACTATAGCATGAAACATATGGATCCAAATCAGCCCCTTACGAAGCAACGCATACAATAGGGTTTAAGCTTCTGTCACTCTAGCAACCCATTGATGCGGCTTGAACTACGTCGGTCTTTCCCCAAAGAGGAAGGGATAATGCAGCATAGCTACGGTAGGTATTTCCCTCAGTGATGAGACCAAGGTTATCGAGCTAGTAGGAGAACCAAGCAACACCAGGTAAACAACTCTTGCACATAAAGAACAAATACTTGCAACCCGACGTATGAGCGGGGTTGTCAATCCCTCATGGGTAAAAAGATAGGTAAAATTGTAGTAGATTGGATAAATAGATCTAGCAGGAACGCGAGCTAAAATAAATAATAGAAATTGCAACAAGGTATTTTTGTATTTTTGGATTAATATATCTGAAAATAAAAGCAAATAAAAATAGATCGTGAACGCAAATATAATAAAGAAGAGACTCGGGGGCCATAGATTTCACTAGTGGCTTCTCTCGAGAAAAATAGCATACGGTGGTAAACAAATTACTGTTTGGCAATTGATAGAACTTCAAATAATCATGACGATATCCAGGCAATGATCATTATATAGGCATCACGTCCAAGATTAGTAGACTAACTCCTGCCTGCATCTACTACTATTACTCCACACATCGACCGCTATCCAGCATGCATCTAGTGTATTAAGTTCATGGAGAAACGGAGTAATGCAATAAGAATGATGACATGATGTAGACAAGATCTATTTATGTAGAAATAGACCCCATCTTGTTATCCTTAATAGCAACAATACATGTGTGTCGGTTCCCCTTCTGTCACTAGAATCAAGCACCGTAAGATCGAACCCATCACAAAGCACCTCTTCCCATGGCAAGAAAAATCGATCTAGTCGGCCTAACTAAACCAAAGATTCGAAGAAGAAATATGAGGCTATAAGTAATCATGCATATAAGAGATCAAAAGACTCAAATAACTTTCATGGATTAAAACATAGATCTGATCATAAACTCAAAGTTCATCGGATCCCAACAAACACACCGCAAAAAGAATTACATCAAATAGATCTCCAAGAGACCATTGTATTAAGAATCAAAAGAGATAGAGAGAGGAAGCCATCTAGCTACTAACTACGGACCCGTAGGTCTACAATAAACTACTCATGCATCATCGGAGAGGCACCAATGAGGATGATGAACCCCTCCGTCATGGTGTCTAGATTGGATCTGGTGGTTCTGGAACTTGCGGCAGGTGGAATTGATTTTTGTCGACTCCCCTAGGGTTTCTGGAATAATTTTTTTTTACCTGGGGGTTTCTGGAATATTGGGGTATTTATAGAGCAAAGAGGCGGTGCAGGAGGCCACCGAGGTGGGAACAACCCACCTGGGCGCGCCTGCGGGCCCAGGCGCGCCCTGGTGGGTTGTGCCCCCCTCGGGGCACCCCCCTAGGTGCTTCTCTAGCCCATCTGGTGTCTTTTGGTCCAAAAAAATCCACCAAAAGTTTTTCTGCATTTGGACTCCATTTGATATTGATTTTCTGCGATGTAAAAAACAAGTAGAAAACAGAAACTGGCACTTGGCACTATGTCAATAGGTTAGTCGCAAAAAATGATATAAAATGATTGTAAAACATCCAAGAATGATAATATAACAGCATGGAACAATCAAAAATTATAGATATGTTGGATACGTATCAGCATCCCCAAGCTTAATTCCTGCTCGTCCTCGAGTAGGTAAATGAGAAAAACCGAATTTTTTATGTGGAATGTTGCCTAACATGTTCATCACACATTCTTTTCTTTGTAGCATGGACATTTGGACTTTTACATGGTTCAAAGCAATAGTCTAGTTTTGACATGAGGACTTCAATACTCAAGCATATCAACAAACAACCATGTCTTTCAAATATCAACACTAAAGCAAGTTATCCCTAGCCCATTATGCTCAATCATTGATCCATTCATGAAACACACTCGCATATTAGCTACACCCAATGCTCAAGTACGATCATAGTGCCCCTTAGTTGGTGCTTTATAAGAGAATATGGAGACTCAAGTAAAAATAAAAATTGCATAAAGTAAATAGAAAGGCCCTTCGCGGAGGGAAGTATGGATTTGTAGAGGTGCCAGAGCTCAAAGCGAAAAAGATAGAGATAAAACATTTTGGGTAGCATGCTTTTCCTATCAACGAAAACGATCGTGTAGTTCCCAATACTTTCCATGCTAGATATATCATAGGCGGTTCCCAAACAGAAAATAAACTTTATTCCTTTTTCCACCATACTTTCACTTTCCATGGCTAACCGTATCCATGGGTGCCTTCCATACAACACTTTTCGAGGAATTTATTATTTGACAACATAAAGTAAATTCATTTTTCATTTTGGGACTGGGCATCCCTAATACCTTCGTCGTACTCTCGTGCAACGGCAAGTGAATAAACACTCATCTTGAGAATAACACATCTAGCATGGAAATATATCAGCCACCCCCTACCATTTCATGAGTGGTACGAGCACACAAAAGAGAAATTTATTTTGAAAATTAGAGATGGCACATACAAATTTGCTTAGAACAATGAAAGAATACCGCATATAGGTAGGTATACTGGACTCATGTGGAAAAAACTAGTTTAAAGGATTTTGGATGCACAAGTAGTGATCATACTTAGTGCAAATGAAGTCTAGCAAAAGATTGAGAAGCATCCAACCAAGAAACAAAAAACCTCATAAGCGAGCATTAAGCATAACTAACACTGAATAATGCACCACAAGTAGGATGTAATTTCATTGGATAACTATTGACTTTCATGCTTGCATAGGGAATCACAAACCTTAATACCAATATTCTTACTAAAGCATAATTACTCGTCAACATGACTCACATATCACTATCATCATATCTCAAAACTATTACAAAGAATCAACTTTATTTTGTCCAATGATCTTCATGAAAGTTTTTATTATATACTCCTTGGATATCTATCACTTTGGAACTAGTTTCATATGTTGCTTTTAATAAGCTCAAACAAATATAAGTGAAGGACATGAGCATCATATTTATTTGTCTCAAATTAATCTAAGTGAAACATGAGAGAATTTCTTCAAAGATAACAAAGCACACCTTGCTCAAAAAGATATAAGTGAAGCACTAGAGCAATTCCAAGGCTCTAAAAATTTAAGTGAAGCATAGGAGCAAGCATAGCATAATTTGGCTCTCCAAAATAGGTGTGTACAACAAAGATGCTTATTCAATATTAAAAAAACAAAGACTCATATCATACAAGATGCTCCAAGCATAACTCATAATATGTGACAAATAAAAATATAGTTTCAAGTAAAATACCGACGGTTGTTAGAAGAAAGAGGGGATGCCACTCGGGGGCATCCCCAAGCTTAGTTGCTTGATACTTGTCGAATATTATCTTGGGGTGCCTCGGGCATCCTCAAGCTTAGCCTTTTTCTAATCCTTATTACTTCATCCATCGCGATCTCACCCAAAACTTCAAAACTTCAATCACACAAAACTCAACAAAACCTTCATGAGATCCGTTAGTATAAGAAAGCAAATCACTACTTTAAGTAATATTGCAAACCCATTCATATTTTGTTATTGTATTATATCTACTATATTTTAAATTTTACATGGAAAAAACTCTTCAAAGGAAACCATAGAATCATCAAAACAAGCACATAACACAACAAAAACAGAATATGTCAAAAACAGAACAGCCTGTAGCAATATGAATATTTTGAATACTTCTGTAACTCCAATAATTCTGAAAACTTAGGACAAGGTGAGAAATTTGTATATTAATCTGCTGCAAAAATAATTAGTATTTTATCACGCTTTTGTTAAAAATGAGAATTATTTTCGTGAGCGCAAAAGTTTCTGTTTTTCAGCAAGATCAAATCAACTATCACCGAACATGATCCCAAAGGCTTTGCTTGGCACAAACACTAACTAAAACAAGAAAACACAATTATAACAGGAGAATAATTGTGCAAATACTCAAGAACATAAAGAAAAAGACAAAAATAAATTTTATTCATTGGGTTGCCTCCCAAAAAGCGCTATCATTTTATGCCCCTAGCTAGGCATAATGTAAAGGATCTAAGTATTGTCATCGTTGTTTCTAGATCCATACGATTCCCTCATGATTGATTCATATGGTGGCTTAATTCTAGTTCTAGGGAAGTGTTCCATACCCTTCCTTAGTGGAAATTGAAATTTAATATTGCCTTCTTTCATATCGATCACGGCACCAATAGTACATAAAAACGGTCTACCAAGAATAATTGGACAAGATGGATTGCAATCAATATCAAGAACAATAAAGTCTATGGGCACATAATTCCTATTTGCAAGAATAAGAACATATTAATTCTTCCCATAGGTTTTTTAGTAGTAGAATCCGCCAAGTGCAAATTTAGAGAACACTCTTCAATATCGGTAAGACCAAGCACATCACGTAAAGATTTCGGAATTGTAGAAACACTAGCACCTAAGTCACATAAATCAAAACACTCATAATTTTTTATCTTCACTTTGATAGTACGTTCCCATTCATCATGTAATTTCTAGGAACTGAAACCTCTAATTCCAACTTTTCTTCTAAAGCTTTCATCATAGCATCAACAATATGTTTAGTAAAAGCTTTATTTTGTTCATAAGCATGGGGTGAATTTATCATGGATTGCAACAAAGAAATACAATCAATCAAAGAGCAACTATCATAATTAAATTCTTTGTAATCCAAAAGAGTGGGCACATCACTAGTTAAAGTTTTGACCTCTCCAAACCCACTTTTATCAATTTTCTCAATAAGATTTTCACCCTCTGAATTATCGGGACGCCTTCTAACTAAATTTGACTCTTCTTCAGTCCCTTTTTCATCAATCTTAATTTTACTAAACAAAAAATCAATAAAAGAAACGCCAATCATTTTGATCTTTATCACTTTTATGAAAGCAATCACTAGAAAATGCTTTTTCTGAAAATTCTCTTCTAGCTCTAAGCATAGCGGTTCTTTTCTTACTTTCATCCATAGAAACATAAAGAGCTTTAATTGATTCTTCTACCTTAGGCACAAAATTTTTTATCTTGAGATTCTCTATATCATGAGAAATCCTATCAATACTTCTAGACATATCATCAATCTTATTCAGCTTTTCTTCTATTGTAGTATTGAAAACTTTTTGAGTATTGATAATTCTTTAATATTATTCTCAAGATCAGAGGTGTTCCCATTATTATTATAAGAAGGATTACCATAGGAATTACCATAATTATTAGAGAAATTACTAGGAAAAGGACTAGGATTAAAATTACCTCTATAAGCATTGTTATTGAAATTGTTTGCGAGATAAAATTCACACCTATGGCATCACTATTTTTCCCAATCAAAGTAGACAAAGGCACATCATTAAAATAAATAGGGGCACTTTTATTAGCAACCAATTTCATAAGAGCATCAACTTTTTCACTCAAAGAAGAAATTTCTTCAACCGAATTAACTTTTTTACTAGTAGGCACTCTTTCGGTATGCCATTGTGAATAATTTGCCATAATATTATCAAGCAATTTAGTAGATTCGCCCAAAGTAATTTCCATAAAATTACCCCCCCCCCCGGCAGAATCTAAAAGATTTCTAAAAACAAAATTCAATCCCGCATAAAAAAATTGTATGGTCGTCCAAAGATTTAAACCATGAGTAGGACAATTTCTTAGCATCAATTCCATTCTTTCCCAAGATTGCACAACATGTTCATGCTTAAGTTGCTTAAAATTCATTATTTGCGTCCTAAGGGAAATAATTTTCGCGGGCGAGAAATACTTAGTAATAAAAGCATCCTTGCACTTATCCCAAGAATCGATACTACTGCGAGGCAAAGAAAAAAACCAATTTTTTGCACGATCTCGCAAAGAAAACAGAAATAATTTCAACTTCACAATATCATTGTACACATCTTTTCTATTTTGCATATTGCATAATTCCATGAATGTGTTAAGATAGGACGCGACATCCTCATTAGGAGTACGAAAAAATGATCTTTCATAACAAGATTCAGCAAAGCGGCATTAATATCACAAGACTCCGCACTGGTGGTGGGAGGAACAATCGGTGTGCTAATAGAATCATCGTTGTTGGTATCGGATAAATCACACAACTTGGTGTTCTCTTGAGTCATTGTGACTACGCAACAAGATTGCACTCAAAAACAGATCTGACGAGAAAATGGCGAACGAAAAAGACGGCGAAATTTTTTGTGAAGTGGGGAAGAGGAAATTTTTGAGAGGCAAATGGCAAATAATGTAAATTGCAAGGAGATGAGATTTGTGATTAGGAACCTGGTAGATGTTGATGATGTCTCCCCGGCAACAGCACCAAAAATTACTTTGATGCGTCTTGAACTACGTCGGTATTTCCCCAAAGAGGAAGGGATGATGCAGCACAACTACGGTAGGTATTTCCCTCGGTGATGAGATCAAGGTTATCGAACCAGTAGGAGAACCACGCAACACCATGTAAACAGCTCATGCACACAAAGAACAAATACTTGCGACCTAATGTAAGAGAGGGGTTGTCAATCCCTCACGGGTAAAAAGTTAGGTAAAATTGTAGTAGATTGGATAAATAGATCTCGCGGGAACGCGAGATAAAATAAATAAATAAAAATTGCAACAAGGTATTTTTGTATTTTTGGATTAATATATCTGAAAATAAAAGCAAATAAAAATAGATCATGAAGGCAAATATAATAAAGAAGAGACTTGGGGGTCGTAGATTTCACTAGTGGCTTCTCTCGAGAAAAATAGCATATGGTGGGTAAACAAATTACTGTTTGGCAATTGATAGAACTTCAAATAATCATGATGATATCCAGGGAATGATCATTATATAGGCATCACGTCCAACATTAGTAGACCGAGTCCTGCCTGCATCTACTACTATTACTCCACACATCGACCGCTATCCAGCATGCATCTAGTGTATTAAGTTCATGGAGAAACGGAGTAATGCAATAAGAACGATGACATGATGTAGACAAGATCTATTTATGTAGAAATAGACCCCATCTTGTTATCCTTAATAGCAACGATACATACGTGTCGGTTCCCCTTCTTTCACTGGGATCAAGCACCGTAAGATCGAACCCATCACAAAGCACCTCTTCCCATGGCAAGAAAAATCGATCTAGTCGGCCTAACTAAACCAAAGATTCGAAGAAGAAATACGAGGCTATAAGTAATCATGCATATAAGAGATCAAAAGACTCAAATAACTTTCATGGATTAAAACATAGATCTGATCATAAACTCAAAGTTCATCGGATCCCAACAAACACACCGCAAAAAGAGTTACCTCAAATAGAACTCCAAGAGACCATTGTATTAAGAATCAAAAGAGAGAGAGAGAGAGAGGAAGCCATCTAGCTACTAACTACGGACCCGTAGGTCTACAATTAACTACTCAGGCATCATCGGAGAGGAACCAATGAGGATGATGAACCCCTCCGTCATGGTGTCTAGATTGGATCTGGTGGTTCTGGAACTTGCGGCGGCTGGAATTGATTTTCGTCGACTCCCCTAGGGTTTCTGGAATATTGGGGTATTTATAGAGAAAAGAGGCGGTGTGGGAGGCCATCGAGGGGGCACAACCCACCTGGGCGCGCTTGGGGGCCGAGGCATGCCCTCGTGGGTTGTGCCCCCTCGGGGCACCCCCAGGTGCTTCTCTGGCCCATATGGTGTCTTCTGGTCCAAAAACAATCCACAAAAAGTTGCGCTGCATTTGGACTCCGTTTGATATTGATTTTTTGCGATGTAAAAAACAAGCAGAAAACAGCAACTAACAACCCACATGTACCAATCCGAGGATTTGAGACAGAGATAGAATACAAGAGATGAACTAGGGTTTGAGAGGAGATGATGTTGGTGAAGATGTTGATATAGATTGACCCCCTCTCTGTAACATCCCAAATTTTCAATTTGGAATGTTATACATTAGATCATCATTGCATATCATATTTTATTGCATTTGGCTCGATCCTAGAAATTCTACGCAACTCAAGGACCCACGGAGAGAGTTGGGGATTTCGTTATTTTCATATTTGAGTTTTCTCAAATTTTGAAAATAGGATCATTTGATTTTATTTATTTTATCTTCAATTATTTCTATTGTACAAATATGAGAGAGGGAATAAAATGACTTTCCCAAAATAAGGAAATATTGAGGATGTAATAATAAAATCAAATAAGATTTTATTTTGGATTTTATCGCTATTTTATTTGAATTTACGAAAAATGCGCGTTTTTCAAAATTGCATTTAGGCCAAAAATAAATGTTCATCTTGTCCGGCTTGATTTTAGAAGTCGGGGAAAATTTATTTCGGGATTTTTGGAGTCCGTTTAGTATTTTTTTTTTTTTCTGT
>NC_041381.1:221680627-221724140 GCF_002162155.2 Triticum dicoccoides | reverse complement strand
GCGCCGCCGGACCCCGCCGCCACCCCATCGCCGGAGTAGCCGTCGCCGCCGCCGACACGCACCCCAAGGTAGCCGCTGGTTTTCTAATAAAACCAATCGTTTTTTTACGAAACCCTAGATCTGTTTTTTTATTTTAGATTCGGTTCGGTTTATTTTTTCTCCCGGTTTAGTATAATTAGCAGACATTCGTCCGTGCGTTCGTTTTAACGAATGGTTTTCATCGTTTAGCCGCAGACAGCGAACGTCCGTTCGTTACCCTGTTCGTCCGTTTTTCTTTTTCTCGGATTTTCCGTGATTATTTTTGATCGCGATTTCTGATTCGATTTTCATTTTAGTATAACTTTTCGCTCGTTTATCATAATCAGGCGATTCAAGCTCCTAGAGTTTCGTCTCGAAACCCTCTTTCTGTTTAACCCACTCAAACAAGCTTTTGCTACTAAAAATTTGACCTAGGTCCAGAATAGTAAAACGAAGCTTGTTTCTTTCGTTGTTTGATTTTCGTTGCTTCGTTTGATTTGATTCTTTTTGCAAACCGAAGTTCTTAAGTTGAACTTTCTGGTTAGATCTTTTATTTGAGTTTTACCTGTGCATTAAGTGAGTGCTTACTGTATGCTTGTTTGTTTGTGATAGAGTACCCGGAGTGTGCCGCTTGCTACTTCGAATCTCTAGGTTCCATGGATCATCAGCAAGGCAAGTAACACTTTGATCATACTTCTTTACTACCTAGTTTTATTGCATTAGATCAATCCTCAAACAATTGCATGATTAGGATCTGATTAATATGTGGGTTTTGGGAAGTAGATGAGGTAGAACCTATTACCTATTTATTATCAAACCTTTGGGAGTTACTTTTACGTTTGCTTATATTGCCATGCTATGCTAGTAGACGTGGATTGGGTGAGTGTATCCATGACAGATGTGAGATTGTTAATTAATGGTTTACTTAAGCTGGCAACTTAATCTCACATCTGGGTGGATTGAGGCACCTGGGGAACCCAGTGTTGCCTGTATTTTTGGAAATCCCAGGGTACCGTGTGATTCTCCTATGGACCGCCACCCAGGCTCAAAGGGATCATGAGATTATTCATGCTAGAAACTTCCGTGTGCAGCCGCAAGCTACTATGGGCTCTAGCATAGTTGATTAAGTTGTGTGAGCTCTTGAAGAGGTAGACTAGAAGATGTAGGGGATGTAGGTTGGTACTGTCTACCCAGAGTAGAGAGTTAATGCTTCTAAAAGACTGTGTCTCGGTCATCCGTTTCTCAAACACCATGTAGTGCGAGAAATCAAGCGGAGGAGATCGAGTCTTGCGGGGAAAAGTACGCAAACCTCTGCAGAGTGTATAAACTAATCATGTTTAGCCGTGTCCCCGATTATGGACGTTTTGAGTATCTAGTACTTGGATTATCATGTGAATCTCATCATGTTTCTTTAATTAAATTTTGTTGGGTTAATGATGATGCTTAATTGGGATTGAGTTGGAGTACCCTTCTCAATGTTTAACAACCACCATGATAGTTAAATAAAATTTATTCCTTTGCAGTAGGGAAAAATTGGCTTTATGCAAAACTGTAACCATAGAGCTTTCCACCAGCCATATATGCATGTAGTATAGCATTATTCTTTCATTACTCTCTATGTGTTACATTGCCAGCATATTCCATACGCTGACCCGTTTCGGGCTGCAACTTTCATGTTGCAGACTTTTCAGACGACGAGTAAGGTGCCTTAGGTCGTGATCTTATAATCAGTGATGCCGTTGGAGTTGATGGACTCGCTTATCTTCCAAGCCTTCCACTGTTATCATTATTAGATGGCCTTAAGCCATATTTATTGTAATAAATTCTCTTTTGAGACATTCGATGTAATAAGTGTGTGATTGCTACTCTGTTATAAATCCTTCAAGTATTGTGCATGTCAGCATTATCGATCCAGGAATGACACTAATGCACAGAGATCAGACTGTTTGAGGTCTGGTCGCAACAAGATGGTATCAGAGCAAACGCTGACTGTAGGACACGACCACTAAGCTAAAGCCCTAGATCACTACTCTCTCTTCTCATTTCGGACTCCTCATCTTTCCTACTCTTTTAGGATGGCGGATGCAAGGAACAAGTTCACGCAATCGGATGAAGATAGACCCTTTGGACGCCACTTGAAGGAAGTCACTAGATACTTGAACATCAGAGTACCAAGCTTCACCGGGACCTACATTGCCACTTTACCCGAAGAGGAGCGTTGGATGATTCAAGTCCAAGTTCCAGGAAGGACGTTCATGCTCGTCACTTAGCCCATAGAGTTTTCCTTTGATGCACAAACCTGGAGTCTAGGAAAGAGCATGGCAGCCCACATCACCATGGGACGCATTGGAGAAGTTTACCACAAGGATCTCAAGGATACTATCTACCAGATTTGTGGGCACCGAGATGAGCAATGCGAGATGATCAGCACCAGGAAGGATAGATCAATTGCAGCTTTCATCCAGGAGTTAAACCAGCACATTTGTCGCCAGGAGAACCAGATGTGCGCAGGCATGATAGATCTGAAGAAGGCTATGACCAAGATCATGGAACTGGAGGAAGAACTCAAGTCTACATGCGATGGATATGAGGAGGAAATAGCGACACTCGTGGAGAAGAATGATGATCTGAAGAAGAAGCTAAAAGTATTCATGGGATTTCCCGCGACTGGAGGAGAAGACGATGATTGCACTTGCCCGGAGAACTACATCATCATCGATGACACCGACTCGGACCCAGATGATAGTGATGATGACCTTGTTGATGAAGCTGGAGCAGATATCATGGAGTCTTCGACCGAGCAGTTTTTCTAGTCGACCACCATGACAGTAGTAGAATTTCCCCCATGTATATAGTATAGTCCGAGCACCTCTGTAACGATAGTTAGACCGTGGTATGCCCTTGTTTGTATTGATTGAAGTGATATTGATTGAATTTATCTCATGTGCATATGGGTAGTGTTTTCTCTCTAGACCTCATTCTATTCTATATTCTCATCTTTTCTAAAAGCCTCAGATGCCTTCGAGATGTGACAATGGATATGCTTTCCCACCGGAGCTCACCCAGTTGATCCAACAGCAGAATGCATTGATGCAGATACTAGTCCAGAATCAGAATCAGGGGAACAACAACAACAACCCACCACCACCACCTGTTGATCACTTAGCCCGTTTCTTGAGGTTGAATCCGCCGGTGTTCTCCAGTAGCACCGAGCCGGTAGTTGCAGATGATTGGCTCCGCAAGATGGGAAGGGAGTTGACCACTGCATGATGCATAGATGCGGAGAAGGTGTGTTTTGCCGCACATCAGCTTGATGGACCCGCAGCATCATGGTGGGAGAATTTCACAGCCACTTATCCTATCAACACTGTCATATGGGATCAGTTTCAGCAGGCTTTTCGTACTGCTCATGTTTCAGCAGGAGCTATGGCCATGAAGAAGCGTGAGTTTCACAACTTGCACCAAGGAGGACGTACTGTTGGCCAGTATGTGGATGACTTTAGTAAGTTGGCATGTTATGCCCCAGATGGCGTTGCTATAGACGCAGCTAAGCAGGAGAAATTTTTGGAAGGACTGAATGATGAGCTGAGCATGCAGTTGATGGTAGCAACCTTCAACAACTACCAGGAGTTGGTAGATAGAGCTCTCATGATTGAAGGAAATCAGCAGCAGATTGACAGCCGCAAGAGGAAGTATGGACAAGGGAAGTACAATTCTGGAGCTCAGCAGAAGCCTCGTTTTACCTTGAACTCGGGAGGACATTTTCAGCATACCCATGGAGGAGATAGTTCGCACAACCACAGTGGCCCCAAGAATGGTAATGGGAATGGAGGAAGCAACGAACAGAACCACACCAACCCATCAACACCAGCCAAAAGGGATCTGAGCCACATCACCTGTTACAAATGCCAGAAGACTGGACATTATGCCACTGAATGTCCTGAAGCGAAGAATGGAAATGGCAATGGGAGTTCTGGGAAGAAGCCAACCCTTTTAACAAAGGACAGGTGAACCATGTTAGCGTGGAGGAGGTTGAAACCCAGCCAGATGCAGTAATAGGTAAGTTTTTGGTTAAGTCATTTACTGCAATCGTTCTTTTTGATACTGGTGCATCGCATTCATACATATCAAGGGGATTTATGGATAAGTATACGCTGTCAACCCAAGCCCTTAGGTCACCCACGTTAGTAACCTCGCCAGGAGCAGAGTATATGGCTAGTCTATGGTGTGATCGGTTACCATTAAGGATTGGTAACTACGTGTTTCCCTCAGACCTAATAGTACTGGAATCGCAAGGACTGGATGGGATATTAGGCATGGATTGGTTATCGAAGTATGGAGGGAACATTGAATGCGCCTGTAAGTCGATTTTGCTTACCACGCCAGAAGGAAGAAGGATCAAGTATGTATCCCGGCATGTGCCAAAGAGGACTCAAGTAAATTCCTTATGAGGAGTTGTACAGGAGGAAGTACCAGTGGTGAAGGATTTTCCTGACGTATTTCCAGAGGAGTTGCCAGGCATGCCACCAGATAGAGATATTGAGTTTTTGATTGAGCTTTTGCCAGGCACAGGGCCGATATCTAAGAGACCATACAGAATGCCCGCAAAAGATTTGGAGGAGATTAAGAAGCAGATTAAGGAGTTACTGGATAAAGGCTATATTCGCCCAAGTTCTTCACCTTGGGGATCGCCAATACTTCTAGTGGAGAAGAAGGATGGATCATTAAGGATGGTTGTTGATTATCGAGGATTGAATGAAGTAACAATCAAGAACAAGTACCCACTGCCGATGATCAGTGACTTGTTTGACCGATTGCAAGGAGCCAAGGTATTCTCCAAGATCGATTTGCGATCGGGATACCATCAGCTGAAGATTCGAGAGCAGGATATACCCAAGATGGCTTTTACCACCAGGTACGGGCTGTACGAGTATACCCTTATGTCATTTGGTCTGACTAACGCACCTGCCTATTTCATGAACATGATGAACAAGGTGTTTATGGAGTTTCTGGATAAGTTCGTCGTGGTGTTCATTGATGATATTTTGGTCTACTCGAAGAATGAAGAGGAGCATAAGGAGCATTTGCGTTTGGTACTGGAGAGGCTCAGAGAACATCAGTTATATGCCAAGTTCAGCAAATGTGAGTTTTGGTTGAAGGAAGTGGGATTCCTCGGACATGTGATATCCGGAGAAGGAATAGCAGTAGACCCCACCAAAGTTGTCACTGTGGCAAACTAGGAAGCCCCAACAACAGTTGGAGAGATCTGGAGTTTTCTTCGACTCGCGGGATACTACCGGAGGTTCATTGAGAATTTCTTGAAGATTGCAAAGCCCATGACGGAATTGTTGAAGAAGGACACCAAGTTTAAATGGACTGAGGAATGTGAGGCTAGTTTTCAGGAGTTGAAGAAACGTTTGGTTACCTCACTAGTATTGATTCTGCCCGATCAGCGCAAGGATTATGAAGTATATTGCGACGCTTCTCGTCGAGGACTTGGAGCAGTGCTTATGCAGGAAGGAAGAGTTGTTTCATATGCCTCACGACAGCTTAAACCTCATGAGTTGAATTATGCTACACATGATTTGGAGTTAGCAGCCGTAGTGCACGCATTGAAGACATGGAGACATTTTCTCATCGGAAACCATTGTGAGGTGTACACGGATCACAAGAGTTTGAAGTACATCTTCACGCAGAAGGAGTTGAATCTTAGGCAAAGGAGATGGTTGGAGCTCATCAAGGATTATGATATGAGATTGCATTATCACCCCGGAAAGGCTAACGTAGTAGCCGATGCGTTGAGCCGCAAGAGCCATGTCAACACGCTCATGACCGGAGAGTTACCAAAGGAGTTAGCCGAGGATCTTCGTGAATTGTGTTTGGAGATAGTTCCGAGAGGCTATGTAGCAGCGTTGGAGATTCAATCTACTTTGATGGATAAGATCAGAGAAGCTCAGAAGACTGACAAGGAGATTGCCGAAATAAAGGAGAAAATGAGCAAAGGAAAAGCTAAGGGATTTCATGAGGATGAGCATGATACCTTATGGTTTGAGGACCGCGTTTATGTGCCTAATGACCCGGAGATCGGGAAGTTGATTCTGCAAGAGGCCCATGATTCGCCGTATTCGATTCACCCAGGAAATACCAAGATGTATCTGGATTTGAAGGACACTTTCTGGTGGACCGGAATGAAGAAGATATTGCGGAGTACGTAGCGGTATGTGATGTATGTCAGAGAGTAAAGGCAGAGCATCAGAAGCCAGCAGGATTGCTACAGCAATTGCCGATACCCGAATGGAAGTGGGATAAGCTAGGCATGGATTTTATCACAGGATTACCCAGGACTCGTTCAGGCTATGACTCGATATGGGTTGTAGTCGATCGTTTGACGAAGGTAGCTCATTTCATCCCAGTGAAGACCACTTACACCAGTGGTAAGTTGGCAAAGATATACATGACCAGGATCGTATGTCTGCATGGAGTTCCGAGGAGCATTGTATCAGATAGAGGAACCCAGTTTACCTCAAAGTTCTGGAATCAGTTGCACGAAACTTTGGGTACTAGGCTAGAGTTCAGTAAAGCCTTTCATCCGCAGACAGATGGACAGACCGAGAGAGTCAATCAGATTCTGGAGGACATGCTGAGAGCTGGTGCGCTAGATTGTGGATCTAGCTGGGACGGCAATTTGCCATATGCGGAGTTCTCTTACAACAACAGTTACCAATCTAGTTTGAAGATGGCCCCTTTCGAAGCTCTGTACGGAAGGAGGTGCAGGACACCGTTGTTGTGGGATGAAGTTGGAGACCTCCAGTTGTTTGGACCAGATTTGATTAAAGAGTCTGAACAGAAGGTGAAGTTGATTCGCAATAGGCTCAAGGTAGCCTAGTCCAGGCAGAAGAGCTATGCAGATTCAAAACGCAAGGAAACAACTTACGAAGTTGGAGACAGAGCTTATCTTCGTGTATCTCCACTTCGAGGAGTTAAGCGCTGTGGAGTTAAGGGAAAGTTAGCGCCACGTTTTGTGGGACCATACAAAGTTTTGGAGCGTATGGGAGAAGTTGCTTACAAATTGGAATTGCCCGAAGGATTGTCAGAGTTCATGACGTGTTCCACGTTTCCCAGTTGAAGAAGTGCCATGCAGAGATGGTTGATATACCGTTAAGAGATACAGTACCGCTGGAAGCGATTCAGTTGGATAGTGATTTGACCTATGAGGAGAAGCCAGTCAAGATTCTCGAGTATGCCAGCCGAGTCACCCACAGCAAGGTTATCAAGTTTTGCAAAGTTTAGTGGAGCCACCATACCGAGGATGAAGCCACCTGGGAGCGAGAGGAAGATCTACTGAAGGACCATCCTCACCTATTTTCTAGCCAACCCGAATCTCGAGGGCGAGATTCATCTTAAGGGGGGTAGGTTTGTAACATCCCAAATTTTCAATTTGGAATGTTATACATTAGATCATCATTGCATATCATATTTTATTGCATTTGGCTTGATCCTAGAAATTCTACGCAACTCAAGGACCCACGGAGAGAGTTGGGGATTTTGTTATTTTCATATTTGAGTTTTCTCAAATTTTGAAAATATGATCATTTGATTTTATTTATTTTATCTTCAATTATTTCTATTGTAAAAATATGAGAGAGGGAATAAAATGACTTTCCCAAAATAAGGAAATATTGAGGATGTAATAATAATATCAAATAAGATTTTATTTTGGATTTTATCGCTACTTTATTTGAATTTAGGAAAAATGCGCGTTTTTCAAAATTGCATTTAGGCCCAAAATAAATGTTCTTCTTGTTCGGCTTGATTTTAGAAGTCGGGGAAAATTTATTTCAGGATTTTTGGAGTCCGTTTAGTATTTATATTTTTTATTTTTCTGCGCGTAATGATTACAAAAAGATACCGACCTAGCCGGGTCGTACCCGACCGGACTCTAGCCGGCCGGCCTTTATAAGCCGGGGAAGCCCAGCCCGAGCCGCCCCAAACCCTAGCCCCAGCCGCCGCCACCGCCGACGACGACCCGCGCCGCCGCCACCGCGCCGCCGCCCGACGACGCCGCCACCGAACCCCGCCGCCACCCCGCCGCCGGAGTAGCCGCTGCTGACCGGCACCCCGAGGTAGCCGCCGGTTTTCTAATAAAATCGATCGGTTTTTTTACGAAACCCTAGATCTGTTTTTTTTATTTTAGATCTGGTTCGGTTTATTTTTTTCACCCGGTTTAGTCTAATTAGCGGACGTTCGTCCGTACGTTCATTTTAACGAACGGTTTTCGTCGTTTAGCCACAGACAGCGAACGTTCGTTCGTTAGCCTGTTCGTCCGTTTGTCTTTTTCTCGGATTTTCCGTGATTATTTCTAATCGCGATTTCTGATCCGATTTTCGTTTTAGTATAACTTTTCGCTCGTTTATCGGAATCAGGCGATTCAAGCGCCTAGAGTTTCGTATCGAAACCCTCTTTCCATTTAACCCACTCAAACAATCTTTTGCTACTGTAAAATTTGACCTAGGTCCAGAATAGTAAAACGAAGCTTGTTTCTTTCGCCGTTCGATTTTCGTTGCTTCGTTGGATTTGATTCTTTTTGCAAACCGGAGTTCTTAAGTTGAACTTTCTGGTTAGATCTTTTATTTGAGTTTTACCTGTGCATTAGATGAGTGCTTATTGTATGCTTGTTTGTTTGCGATAGAGTACCCGAAGTGCGCCGCTTGCTACTTCGAATCTCTAGGTTTCACGGATCATCAGCAAGGCAAGTAACACTTTGATCATACTTCTTTACTACCCAGTTTTATTGCATTAAATCAATCCTCAAACAATTGCATGATTAGGATCTGATTAATATGTGGGTTTTGGGAAGTAGATGAGGTAGAACCTATTACCTATTTATTATCAAACCTTTGGGAGTTACTTTTACGTTTGCTTATATTGCCATGCTATGCTAGTAGACGTGGATTGGGTGAGTGTATCCATGACAGATGTGAGATTGTTAATTAATGGTTTGCTTAAGCTGGCAACTTAATCTCACATCTGGGTGGATTGAGGCACCTGGGGAACCCAGTGTTGCCTGTATTTTTGGAAATCCCGGGGTACCGTGTGATTCTCCTATGGACCGCCACCCAGGCTCAAAGGGATCATGAGATTATTCATGCTAGAAACTTCCGTGTGCAGCCGCAAGCTACTATGGGCTCTAGCATAGTTGATTAAGTTGTGTGAGCTCTTGAAGAGGTAGACTAGAAGATGTAGGGGATGTAGGTTGGTACTGTCTACCCAGAGTAGAGAGTTAATGCTTCTAAAAGACTGTGTCTCGGTCATCCGTTTCTCAAACACCATGTAGTGCGAGAAATCAAGCGGAGGAGATCGAGTCTTGCGGGGAAAAGTACGCAAACCTCTGCAGAGTGTATAAACTAATCATGTTTAGCCGTGTCCCCGATTATGGACGTTTTGAGTATCTAGTACTTGGATTATCATGTGAATCTCATCATGTTTCTTTAATTAAATTTTGTTGGGTTAATGATGATGCTTAATTGGGATTGAGTTGGAGTACCCTTCTCGATGTTTAACAACCACCATGATAGTTAAATAAAATTTATTCCTTTGCAGTAGAGAAAAATTGGCTTTATGCAAAACTGTAACCATAGAGCTTTCCACCAGCCATATATGCATGTAGTATAGCATTATTCTTTCATTACTCTCTATGTGTTACATTGCTAGCATATTCCATATGCTGACCCGTTTCGGGCTGCAACTTTCATGTTGCAGACTTTTCAGACGACGAGTAAGGTGCCTTAGGTCGTGATCTTATACTCAGTGATGCCGTTGGAGTTGATGGACTCGCTTATCTTCCAAGCCTTCCACTGTTATCATTATTAGATGGCCTTAAGCCATATTTATTGTAATAAATTCTCTTTTGAGACATTCGATGTAATAAGTGTGTGATTGCTACTCTGTTATAAATCCTTCAAGTATTGTGCATGTCAGCATTATCGATCCAGGAATGACACTAATGCACAGAGATCAGACTGTTTGAGGTCTGGTCGCAACACTCTCGATGAGAGGATCGTTGGTTTCCTCGGCAAAACAGCTCCACCGGAGCCCTAGATTGGTTCTGCCCAGGTTCCGCCTCGAGACAGTGGCGCTTTATCCCGAAAGATTCCTTCTGATTTTTTCCAGGTAAAAACACACCATATAGCAGAAGATGGGTGTCGGGGGCCTGCCAGGTGGCCCACATAGTAGGGGGCGCGCCCAGGGGGTAGGGCGCGCCCTCCACCTTTGTTGATGGCAGGTGGGCCCCCTCTAGTACTTTCTTCACCCAATATTTTTTATATATTCCAAAAATATTCTCGTTGAAGTTTCAGGACTTTTGGAGTTGTGCAGAATAGGTCTCTAATATTTGCTCCTTTTCCAACCCAGAATTACAGCTGCCGGCATTCTCCCTCTTCATGTAAACCTTATAAAATAAGAGAGAAAAGTCATAAGTATTGTGATATAATATGTAATAACATCCCATAATGCAATAAATATCAATATAAAAGCATGATGCAAAATGGACATACCATGGGTTCTCTTCCGCCTAGCTATGGGACGTTCATCTCGAACTATCATATGCATGGCATGGACAAGAAGCTCACTGAATCGCATCGGATGCTAAAGGTGGCAAAGCAAGATGTTAAGAAAGGCACGCATCAAGTGTTGATGGTGTAGAACTCTGGCAAGTTCAAGAAGAGTTGGTCCAAGAAAAAGGCTAAGGAAAAGGGCACGGAGAAGGTAATCACTGTAGAAAGTGGCTTGTTGAGCATGGCAAGAAGACCGGGAATGCTTCTTCAGGCAAAGGTACACTTCTTACATATGTTATAGACATTTACCTTGCTGACATACCTAGTAGCTCTTGGGTATTTGATACCGGGTCAGTTGTTCATATTTGCAACTCAATGCAGGGACTAGTAAGAACTAGGCGTGTGGCACAAGGGGAGATTGACATCAGGGTCGGCAACAAAGCAAGAGTTGTTGTGTTAGAGGGCGGCACTATGAAGCTCTAGCTTCCTTCCGGATTCATTTTGGAATTGAATAATTGTTATTACATTCCTGCACTCAGTTGGAACATTATTTCTGCCTCATGTTTGATGAGTCAGGTTTATGAATTCAATTTAAAGGATAATGGTTGTTTAATATCTTTGAATGGTATGTTCCATGGCTATGCACCCATTGTTGATGGGCTATTTATTTCTATGGCTATGCACCCATTGTTGATGGGCTATTTATTTTGAATTTGGAAACGGAACCTATCCATAATATGAATGTCAAGAGGCATAAGCCTAATGAGATAAATTCGACATACTTCTGCCATTGTCGGCTTGGACACATTAGTCTGAAACGCATGAAGAAGCTCCATGATGATGGACTCCTAACTTCGCCCAAGTTTGGGTCGCTCGAGACATGTGAATCATGCTTGCTCGGCAAGATGACTAAGTCTCCCTTCGCAAAGAGTTGCGAGAGGGCGTCCGAGCTGTTGGGGCTAATACACAGTGATGTGTGTGGTCCAATGAGCACAACTGCTAGAGGTGGCCGAGGGAGTCCTGGACTAGGGGGTCCTCAGGGGTCCGGGTTGTGTGATATGGGCCGGATTGATGGGTCGTGAAGATACAAGATCGAGGACCTTCCCCCGTGTTCGGATGGGACTCTCCTTCGCGTGGATGGCAAGCTTGGTGTCCAGATGTGTAGTTTCCTTCTTCTGTAAACCGACCTTGTGCAACCCTAGGCCCCTCCGGTGTCTATATAAACCGGAGGGTTTAGTCCGTAGATGCAATCATAATCATACAGGCTAGACATCTAGGGTTTAGCTATTACGATCTCGAGGTAGTTCAGCTCTTGTAATCTTCATTTTCATCCAAGTCAGTCAAGCAGGAAGTAGGGTATTACCTCCATTAAGAGGGTCCGAACCTGGGTAAACATCGTGTCCCCCGCCTCATGTTACCTTCGATCCACAGACGCACAGTTCGGGTCCCCCTACCCGAGATCGGCCGGTTTTGACACCGACATTGGTGCTTTAATTGGGAGTTCCTCTGCTTGTCGATAGAAGGATCGATGGCTCGCCTTGTTGTCAACGACAAAATCACCTCTGGAAGGGCCCTAGTTCCTGGGCAGATCCTCCAGATCGGCAATTTCACCATAGGCGCCCGCCCGGCCATTAAGCCCAAGGTGGCCTCCCGGATTGCCGAAAATCATTTCGGCATCAACCCCGAAAGCGTCGATAAGATGGATCCAACAAATATCTCGTCTTTAAGCGAATTGCTAGATCGCATCGCCGCCCTGAGGGTCGCAATGGATTATGATCTGATTGGGATTAAACCCGATCAAAGGGAAACCAGGTCCGGATCCATGGTGGAAGGATGTGTCCATGGGACATCTGGCCATTCAGCTGGCCTGCCCATGCTTGCCTCCGCCTGCCTAGTCGTTCACCCTGCCGGTCGACCTGCCCGGATGCCCCGTCATCTGCTTGCAAAGCACTTGCCCAGACTTTGTCAAGCAAGCAATGTGCAACGCCTTTAATAAATGCCTCTTTTATAAATTAACCCTAAGATCCATCTAAATTGGTTGCAAATGAGCAACCGAACCACTCAAGATGGATGTGCTTTTGGACACGACTCATTTGTAGCGAAATTTTTGTGTTCATGTCCGCCGGGCACACCCATTTGTCCCCAGGTTGTACCGTCTATTAGCCAGCCTTCCCGAGATACTTACATGTTCGGCTTCGTCCTAATCTTCGCATCGTGCTCCCACAGACCCGGGTAGGCGTCTGAGCTATTCCGACCAAAGGTCGTTTGGTGGTGGGCTTGGTGTGGGTTTAGTGATGAGCTTGGCTCGAGTCAGTGCATTGAGGCCTGACAGACGCCCCCACTAAGGCAATGAAGCCCAGAACAACAATATTTCATAACCTACGCAATCATGTACGGACCAAAATCACTAATTGAGGAGTAGTCTTTGCAAATATCACTCCCACCTCCCCAGGTTGTGACAAGTGGCGCGCTACATGTGTGCCACTTGTTGCAACCTGGAAGTTTTCCCTTTTTTGTAGATCCATTTATTCAAAATGTTTTATCTCTTAAACCGTGTGTCCAAATCTCAAACCATTTTCACCGTTGGATTTCCTACGTCAAGATCTACAAAACTAGATCCTATGTTGGTAGTTTTGACAAACTTTTTTTCATGAAAAAAACTGGACGAGAAAACCGAACTGGGAGCATGGTTTTTTTCCTTTCTGAAAGAGGCACGGCCATGCCTCTTATGAAAGCCAAACCGTGCCTCTCGTGGAAGAAAAAAAATAAAAAATGTGCTTTTCGTTTCCGAGAGGCACAACCGTGCCTCTTGCGCAAGCACAACCATGCCTCTCACAGAAGCAAAATCATGCCTCTCGCAGAAGGAAAAAAAACAAAAAACACTTTTTTTCGTTTCCGAGAGGCACGCTCGTGGAAGCAAAAATAAGGAAACGTGTTTTTTTGTGCGATTGTTTTTGGAAAATTTTAAGGTGCGAAAAGAAATTGGACCAAAATCTAAGAAAGACCGGAAAACCAAAAAGTCAAAAAGGGGGGAAACCGTTTAAAAAGAAAAAAACACGTGCGAAAAATAAAAAAATCCGGATGGAGCGCCCAGAGTGCAACACGTGGCAGTAGCTGAGAGCGCGACAAGTAGCGCTCTCTCAGCCCACCCGCAAGTGATCGTTGCGAGGCTCCTGAAGGAGCGCTCGTCAACTAGTTGCTCTGTGTGCTGACATATGCCACCACCAAGTTATTTTTTGCGACAATTCCGCGAAGCTTTATTAGTTCGTCACAATATTTACACGGACGGATGGAAGATTTCCTGAATGGCCTAACCAAACATGGCGGCCACCATCCAGGGTAATAGCATGCTTCGCTAAATTGTGAGCTTCAAATTTTGAGCTCCTACGTTCATGAACTATGTTACATGTAATAAAAGAACAAGAAATATCTATGAGCTATTGAAATATCGCACCATAGCTGGCCAAACTACGCTTCTGAATGTCGTCCACTACTACCTTGCAATTAGAGGCAACCTGGATACGTTGGGTCTATAGGTCCTTCGCCAACGCCATAGCTTCTCATATCGCCAACGCTTCCAATGTAGGTGGATCTAATATAAATCTGAAAACAAGTGCCGAGGCTCCCAGGAGTGTGCCTCCGAGGTCCCTACAAATCACACCAATAGACCCAATTCCATGCCTGGAGACCGCTCCATCAGAATTGAACTTCGCATAACCTGGGGCTGGCGGGATCCAAAGTGATCTGTTTTGTGGCGTAGTACTGGAAGGAACAAAAGTAATTTTTACCTTGATTTCCCGCAACTCCATTAGGTATGAATTGATGAACCCGTGTACTGTTGCTGGCGACTAAAAAATATCCTCATGAATTGCCTTCCTCCATACTCCCCAGATTGCCCGCATAGTTACCACAAGTCATACAAAATCATCTTCGGCCATTATTTCATGTAAAGCAAAGATCCAATCCTTGGCACTATCCTTCATGTGGTCACTCATTATCTCCACTATATGAATCGGTGCTAGCACCTAAACACTGCCTGCCATTGGGCAAGATAGTAGTGCATGTCACCATGTATCCAGAGCCCTGCAGAGAGCACATGTCTCGGTTGTTGCCATATTCCGATGTTGTAGCAGAACACCGCATGGGATGGATTGTCTTGCCAGTCTCGAAACGAACACCCGAAGTTTTGAAGGAACCTTGATGTGCCAAATAGATGTCCACTAATTGTTCTCTGTCTGGTTCATCGGCGTGCCAGCCTCCTCATCAATCCAGCTCTCTCTACTATTTTTTGTGCACAAGATCATGCGATATGCCGACCAGACAGTGAAGATCCCCTTGCTTTCCGCATGCCAAACCCAAAAATCCGAGATTGTTCATGTACACAACCATATCTTGAGGATCTCCTCTGCATCAAAATGTGTAAAGACCGTCCTGGCCAAGTTCTCATTCCAGGAGGCATTCATGGTATTATGAGCTGAGCAACCATGTCCGGATGGTTAGATACCAGGGAGGTGATAGGCCATTTGAAGTTGTCCTGTGGTATCCAGTTATGTATCCAAATACCTGTGCTTGCCCCTCCCCATTACTTTGAATAATCCCTTGCAACAGAATATCTCGGCCATCCAAAATTGCCCACCAAATCTGAGAAGGATGGGATCCCAACTCTGCCTCTAGCAAGTTACAGCTAGGAAAATAAATTGCTTTTAGCATCCGGGCAATCAGCGATGTATCATTTATCATTACGCTCCATCTTGTCTCACCAATAGAGCCAAATTGAAGATCTCCAGGTCCCGAAATCCCAAACCCCCAAGGTGCTTTGGCCGCGTCATTATGTCCCATGCAACCCAACAGGTCTTTCTTTTTCCTTGCTTGGATCCCCACCAAAACTGCCGAATGATCGAAGTAATGCTCTCACATAAACCCCTTGGGAGCCTAAAACATGACATAGAAAAAACTGGTGTAGCTTGTGCCACTGACTTAGTCAAGATTTCCTTACCCATCGCGGACAAAAGCTTCTCCATTAACCCTTTGATCTTCTCCCATACACGATCTCTGAGGTATTTAAAAGTTCCATTCTTGGAGTGGCCAACATCAGTAGGCATCCCAAGATAGGGCTCACTAAGAGTTTCATTATGGACCTGTAAAGAGTTCTTCACCGCTTCTCTCACCGGGCCTGGGCATCCCTTGCTGAAGAAAATTGAAGATTTATCATGATTAACTCTCTGCCCTGATGCACTGTAATATCTGTCCAACAGGTTTGACATCGCAACTGATCCCTCCACACTGACCTTAAAAAGCAATAGGCTATCGTCTGCAAATAAAAGGTGATTAATGATGGGCGCCGATGGGGCCACCTTAATACCTGCTATGGTTGATGATTGAGAACCGGATTTCAGGAGGCACAATAGGCCCTCTACTGCAATCAAGAACAAGTAAGGGGATATTGGGTCTTCCTGTCGGATCCCTCTGGATGGTTTAAAAGATTCGAGTTTCTCACCATTGAACAGCACAGGCAACCATACTCATAACTATATCGAAAACCAAGCTTTGCCATTATACCTTAGGTAGGACCACTCTAGCCTATCATAGACTTTCATCATATCTAGCTTTAGAGCACAAAAGCTATTAGTTTTTATTTGGTTTGTTTCATGAAATGCAAGCATTCATAAGGAGAGATGATATTATCTGTAATCATTCTGCCTGGGACAAACGCAGACTCCTCCTCCGAAATAATGTCATGCAAGATAACTTTCAGTCTATTTGCAACCACTTTGGAAATAATCTTATATAAGACATTGCACAAACTGATAGGTCTGAACTGAGATAAATTTGTGGGATTCGTTACCTTGGGAATAAGAACAAGAATCGTATCATTGGTGCATTCGGGGCTCTCCTCCCCTCTAACAATCATCAAAACTATCTGTGTGACTTCCTCTCCACAAATGTTTCAGTGCCGCTGATAAAAGTGAGCCAAAAATCCGTCCAGTCCGGTGCCTTTGTGGAAAACATTTGGAACAAGGCAGTTTTGACTTCATCTCTTGTGTAAGGCGCACAAAGCGACGCATTCATCTCCTCTGTTACCTTTCTTGGTACGTGAACAAGAACATCATCCATGTTCTGGACTCCCTCTGACTCATAAAGATTTTGGTAAAAAGCCTTTGTCAACGCCTTCAACCCTCCTGGATCAGTTATCTTGACGCCCAGAGAATTCCGGGGAGCTTTTATCATGTTCTTTTTTCTCCTGAGGCTGGCACGGAGATGAAAAAATTTAGTGTTTTTATCCCCCGGTGAGAGCTATTCCAATCGAGTCCTTTGTCGCCACATGATCTCTTCACTATGATACATTTCTATTAATTTCTCGTTGATTTTCAGTTCAACATGGGACGGCGCCGTCCGCAATGGGTCACTTCGGAGCTCTTCTAGCATTTGTTTCAAATTCTTAAATCTCCTTCCGAACACTTCCGAAAGTATCGTTATCCCCATCTACTCAGATTTTGTGACGAGTTCTGGAGCTTCGTTCTCATCTCTTCCATAGCACAGGACGCACCCGGGCCGGGTCCCATCCCCGCCATGATAATCTCCTTCAGCCCATCATATCCCTGGGCAAGAGTAGGTGTAGATGGGCAAGCCAAGTCGAAACCAAAAGCCCGGGACGCCACCGGCCCATTTGGCCGTGGCCCAAGGAGTTGGTCCACCCCAGCAACGACCGACCAGAAGCAGAGCCTCGCACGGCAACCCTTGCAGCAGGCGCACCCGCCGCCGCCGCCACCACCAGCTCGCCTCCCACCGGCGCCCCAGCCAGCGGCAGAGAAGCCGGGAGAAAGAAGGTAATGATGTCACACCTGATACATGAGTATCGGTGGACCTGGAAGGTGAAATAGATAGAAAGGGGTGAGCGTGTGTGTGCCAGTGGGCCACATGTGGCCAGGCGTGTGTGTGCAAGTATAAGAGACCTACCCTGTACTCCGTGGAGGATATGAAATAAGAAAAGTCTAGTTGCCCTCATCCCCTTTCTCTCCTTCTCACCTATCCTGCTCCTCTCCTCGTCCCTTACTTGTTCGATCCTCGGCGGGGTTCGATCTACTCGGGGCTGGAGCCACGGCGCCCTCCAAGCCCTCAGCGCAGGCAAGGCAGGTGATAGCCGCCATGGAAACTCAGACAGCCAACCTCACCGCCCTGATGGAGAAGCTCCTGTCCAGATTCAACGAGGAGAGGGACTTGGCAGACAAGCGAGCAGAGGCGCAGACGGCGTTCAACACTCAGGTCTCCCACGAGTTGCAGAGCTTGTCGAAGCAGATCGGCCTTACTCAAGCAGAGGTCGATGACGTGCGTAAGGCTGCGTCCGCGTCCGCGTCGTCAACCCCATCCACGGGTTCCCAGGTGGACGATCCATCGACGGCGGTGCTACACACACCTGCCGTGCGGACGGGGCCTCCACCACCACCACCCGATCCGCGCGTCGCGTCTCCGCCAAGCGCCCTGCCCATACCGCAGACTATCGCGGGGTCAGCGCCGCTCGCACGGCTCACAAACGAAGGGCCGCCACTTCTATCCAAGCCAGATGACCAGATCGGGTTGCCGGAGCGGGGGTTTCAGTCAGCACCAGCGCCACGGGAGGAGTACTCCGTCAGGCCACCCAAACATCATTTCCCTCGTTTCGATGGTGCTGCCCCCCGTGTTTGGCTGGATCGTTGCTTGGCTTACTTCGAGCTCTACCATGTGCCACAACACAACTGGGTGGCAACATCAGCACTCTACGTCGAAGGCCATGCCGCTCTCTGGCTTCGGGCCTTCCGTCAGACGCATCCAGTGATCACTTGGGATTTGTTTCGCCGGGCAGTGGAAGAGGAATTCGGCCCTGAGGAGTTCGAGTCCTCGATGCATGATTTGTTACAGCTTCGACAGACAGGCACAGTCGCAGAGTACAGGCAGCAATTTGAGGTGCACATGTACAACATGATCGCACTCGACGCCACATTGAGCTCCAAATTTTTTGTCACCCAATTTTTGCTCGGCCTCAAAGATGAATTGCGAGCCGCGGTGCGCATCCAAGCACCGACCAGCATTACCAGAGCCACCGTATTTGCACGCATACAGGAGGAGGAATTGGACATTCAGCGCCCTCGCCTACGACCCGCTTCTGCAGGACGGCCACCGCCACTGCCTAGCGTGCCACCGGCGTTGGGACGTCCTCCCCCAACACCATCAGTGCCACCTGCCACTTTAGTACCCCGCGTCGTTCCGGCACCTAAGCAAGCCCCGGACGACTTCGGGCGCGAGCGGCAGCTGCGAGACTACAAACGCCAGCATGGCCTCTGTTTTCGTTGTGGCGACAAATACTCCAGGGACCATCAATGCAAACGCTCAGCGCAGTTGCTCACAATAGAGGTGGGTGATCATGGGGAAGTGCTATCTGACGAAGCCGTGCACGCGCTGCAGTTACTGGATGAGCCAGACGGGGCTGCAGAGCCCGCGTGCTGCCTTCTTTCTGCACACGCGGTGGAAGGCACGGAAACAGCGGAAACCATTCGCCTGCGAGCAACTGTGGGTAACCAGACGATGCTGCTGTTGGTGGACTCGGGGAGCACGCACAGTTTTGTCAATTCAACATTTGCTGTCAGAATTGGAGCAACGACAACACCCATTCCTTCCATTGTTGTACGGGTAGCCAATGGCCAGCGACTGAACTGCACAGCCATGGTACCGCAGCTCCAGTGGTGCAGTCAGGAACACACATTCAGCACAGATATGCGTGTGCTGGACTTGGGCGTCTATGATGCAGTTCTCGGCGTCGACTGGCTAGCGCAACATAGCCCCATGAAATGTGATTGGCAGTTGAAAACAATGCAATTCGAGCGTGATGGGACAGCAGTACACCTACAGGGAGTTAGATCGGATGAATCGCCAACCCTTACTGCTTTGGATGTTGCTTCTCTTTGGCAAATGCATGATGCAAACGAGATTTGGGGGGCTGCTTTAATAAACTCCAAATGGCGCCAATACCAGATTCAGCAACAGCTCAACCACCACCAGTTGTGATCCAACGCATTCTAACGGAGTTCAGTGATGTCTTTGCTGAACCTACAGGATTACCTCCCCGCCGTCAATACGACCATGCTATCACTCTAGAACCGGGGGCCACACCAATCAACTGTCGCCCGTACCGTTATTCTCCGTTGCAGAAAGACGAGATAGAGCGTCAGGTTACGGAAATGCTGCGGACAGGGATCATTACTCATAGTATGAGTCCCTACGCCGCTCCTGTACTCCTGGTGAAAAAGAAGGATGGAACCTGGCGCTTCTGCGTAGATTACAGACGCCTGAACATGGTGACCATCAAAAATAGATTTCCCCTTCCCGTCATCGACGAGCTACTGGATGAACTTGCTGGCGCCGCCTTCTTTTCCAAGATCGATCTGCGAGCTGGATACCATCAGATCCGTATGAAAAAAGGCGACGAGGAGAAAACTGCATTCAAAACGCATCACGGCCACTTTGAGTTCCGTGTCATGCCATTTGGGGTCACCAACGGACCACCCACATTCCAATGTGTCATAAACTCGGTGTTCTCCGGACCAAATCGTAAGTTCGTCATTACTTTTCTCGATGACATCTTGGTGTTCAGCCGTTCTCTGCAGGAGCATGTTGATCATCTGCGCACCATCTTCTCCATTCTGCGACAACATCAACTGTATGCCAAACAATCCAAGTGCTCCTTCGCACAGCCCAGCATTGAGTACCTCGGGCATGTTATTTCCAGGGAGGGCGTGGCAACTGATAAGAGCAAGACTAGTGCCATGTCTGCGTGGCCGACACCGACAAATGCCACTGAACTCCGGGGTTTTCTGGGTTTGACAGGCTATTACCGCAAGTTTGTGAAGAACTATGGGATTCTCGCCAAGCCATTGACTCAATTGCTCACTAAGAAAGGATTCAGTTGGACAGATCAAGCTCAAGCGGCGTTCGACCTCCTCAAAGAAGCAATGGTGAACACCCCAGTGCTATCTCTGCCTGATTTCAACCGCCCGTTCTCCATCGAGACGGACGCGTGTGATACGGGTGTGGGCGTTGTCCTAGTACAAGAAGGCCACCCTGTCGCCTACTTAAGCAAGGCTCTGGGCACACGCAATCAACGCCGTTCCATTTACGAGAAAGAATTCCTTGCGGTGATCATGGCGATAGACAGGTGGCGCGCCTACCTACAACGGGCACCATTCGTCATCGTCACGGATCATAAGAGCTTGTGCAGCTTGGGGGAGCAACAGTTGGACACCGAGTTACAGCGCGGTGTTGACAATGGTGCCGCAGATGCATTGTCTCGCGTCGGGCATCTTCTTTCCCTCGATGCCATCTCCGTGTGCCAACCACAGTGGCTGCAAGAAGTCGCGAACTCATACGAGACGGACGCTGACGCCCAAGATCTGCTGCAACAGTTGGTTGTCTTCAGTCCGGATGAGCACGGCTACGAGCTCAGGCAAGGCGTGATCCGCCTTCAGGACCGGCTCTGGATTGGTGCCAACACCGCACTCCAGACCAAACTAATCAGTGCTTTCCATGCCAGCGCAATTGGGGGTCACTCTGGAGTCACGGCCACATATCAGCGCCTCAAGAAGCTATTTGCCTGGCGGGGCCTCAAGCAGGCCGTGGAGGAATTCGTGCACCAGTTTGCCGTTTGCCAACACGCCAAGCACGAGCATATCAAGCCACCCGGACTGCTGCAACCTCTGCCCATCCCTACAGAGCCGTGGCATGACCTCACCATGGACTTCATCGAAGGTTTGCCACTGTCTGAGGGCTGTGAGGTGATCATGGTCGTTGTTGACCGGTTCACTAAGTACGCGCATTTTGTGCCCTTGCGTCACCCCTTCACAGCAGCAACAGTGGCGCGTGCATTCTGGGACAGCATCATCAAGCTGCACGGGGTGCCACACTCGATTGTCTCGGATCGCGATCCTATCTTCACCAGCAAAATGTGGCGTGCTCTCCACGACGCCGCCGGCACCAAGCTCAGTTACTCGACAGCATATCACCCTCAGACGGATGGACAGAGCGAGCGCGTCAATCAGTGCCTCGAGATGTATCTGCGATGTGCGGTGCATGACAATCCCAAGCAGTGGCGAAAGTGGCTGTCCACGGCTGAGTTCTGGTACAATACCACCTATCACTCATCGCTAAACACAACACCGTTCCAGGCACTCTACAGCAAAGAACCCAACCTGGGTGGTCTACCTACTTTGGCCACCAGGTTGCCCGCGGATGCAAGCACCGAGCTGGACTGGGCAACTCACAGTGGCTGGCTCCGTGATCAAATGGCGCGGGCTCAAAACAGGTGCAAGCAAAAGACTGATCGCAATCGTACAGAGCGTTCCTTCGAAGTGGGTGATTCAGTGCTGCTCAAGCTTCAGCCATATACACAGTCAACAGTGGCTAACCGCCCGTACCCCAAATTGGCGTACAAGTTCTTTGGTCCATTTCAGATTCTGGAACGCATTGGTCCTTTGGCTTACAAGCTCCAGTTGCCGGACGACAGTCGCATACACCCAGTTTTTCATGTCTCGCAGCTCAAGCCCTTCACTCCGGACTACAGTCCAGTTTTCTCAGAGCTACCCCGTGCACCGAACCTCACAGCGGCACCGGTACAACCTATTGCCATTCTCGAACGTCGCATGGTGAAGAAAGGCAACAACTCAATTGTGCAGGTCAAAGTTCAGTGGTCTTCGTTAGCTCCTGAATCCTCGACCTGGGAGGATTATTCTGTGCTCCGTCAGCGCTACCCGGAGGCAAGCTGTTGGGATGAAGACGCTCGCGCTCAAGGGGAGGCAAATGTCACACCTGATACATGAGTATCGGTGGACCTGGAAGGTGAAATAGATAGAAAGGGGTGAGCGTGTGTGTGCCAGTGGGCCACATGTGGCCAGGCGTGTGTGTGCAAGTATAAGAGACCTACCCTCTACTCCGTGGAGGATATGAAATAAGAAAAGTCTAGTTGCCCTCATCCCCTTTCTCTCCTTCTCACCTATCCTGCTCCTCTCCTCGTCCCTTACCTCTGGCCGTGAAGCCGATCCCCTCTTGGGTCGTCACAAATGACCTCGCTAAGATGCAGCGCAAGAAATCTCCATCAAATCGGCAACCATGAATCGAGCCCCACGCTTTTCCTTTCTCAGCTAAGATCCTATAACTGAAACCTCTGTTCATGAATGTTAAGATACCTACCTGAAAAGGTCCAAATGCAATCACATGCCTTCTTTCCCTGATGATTTGCCATTAGCACTGATAAGGTGCACGATGATTCATTACTTCCACCAGCCAGTGGGCTATACATCTGTAAGGGTTCAAACGTCCATGCAAGGTTAGTGGGTCTGGAGAGTGCAGCACCGAAGAAATGCATGCGTTTTTCAGATGATCTGTCTCTACAGTGGGTACTCCAGGTGTCCTTAATTTTGCTGTTTGGATCTTAGTGTTGAAATAATCTCAAAAGCCAAACTGGGTTAGTTGGGTGCAATGGCAAAAAAGGCAAACATAATGTTTCAAGCACATTTATCTTGACTCCCATGCCAGGAGAATCTTCTGTTGCTACGCTCCAAATATCGATGCCAACTTAGCTAATCAACCAGAAGCAACCTGAGCTAAGAACATCCAAAGATCTCCAACCAAACTTGGCACCTATAAATAATCCTCATGATGGAATACTTGATCCCATCAGTTTCAGCACCACCAGCACATACTAAGAGTGCACAAATGGCTTCCATTGTGCCCCTTTTCTCTCTACTGTCATTATTCTTGTGTTGTGTTCTTGCCAAGAAAGACATGAAAGTGGCCCCTTTGACAAATTGGTCTGATCATAGAGACCGATCTCTACAGTCAAATCATGTTTTCAGTGTGCTCAGATATGGGGCTTACGGGGATGGACGCCACGACGACACAAAGGTATGTATAGCACAAAATCAACTCAAAATACATAGCATAATTCATTTCACTAGAGATAGAAATGCATACGGAAGGTTTACCACGGGTTTCTTGCGCATCCACTTCTTGCAGGCATTGTCAAAGGCGTGGGCTGCAGCTTGCTCCTCTTTGAATCCTAGCACTGTGCTCATCCCCAAGGGCAAGAAATGCCTAACGAAGCATGTAACCTTCTCTGGCCCATGCAAATCCAGTATCAAGTTAATGGTGAGATAGATGAATAACAATAACATGCATACATTATTTTCTTCCATCAAATTTTGCAAACAAAGATGACAAGTTCTACAAATTCCAGATTGAAGGTACTTTGGTAGCTCCTCCAAAGAGATCATACTGGATAGAGGATACCATTAGGCACTGGATTTTGTTCAGATCTGTGAGAGGTCTTACTGTCACCGGTGGTGGGACCATTGATGGAAATGGAAAGATTTGGTGGCAGAACTCCTGCAAAGTAAACACAAAACTCGTAAGTACATTGAACTTCTAAGTTGTGTATTAATGAAAAACACTAGGAAAATGTAACGTTTCACTGTCAACTTTAAAAAGTTTTAACTATTACAGCTTTCAATTTATTTTTTCCTGAAACATTTCTAATATGAATTGTTCTTTTCCTTCATAGCCTTGCAGGCAAGCTCCAACGGTGAGTGCACCTTCCAATCATCTTACTTGGCATATTCCAATCGAGTAGCCTTGTTTTTCTTGCTTACATATTGGCTATCTTTCTTTTCACTTTCCAGGCTTTGACGTTCTATTCTTGTACAAATCTGAAAGTGAATAATTTAGAAGTGTTGAACAGCCAACAAATCCACATATCAATGGAGCGTTGCAGCGATGTAAGGATGTCACGCCTATCAATCAGAGCACCTGGCACTAGCCCCAACACCGACGGAATCCATATCGCCCATAGTAAGGATGTGAAAGTCATGGACTGTGCAATCAAGACTGGGGACGACTGCATGTCAATCGAGGATGGGACTGAGAATCTACATGTCAAGAACATCGTGTGTGGACCAGGGCATGGGATAAGCATTGGGAGCTTAGGTGATCGCAACTCTCAAGCTCAAGTTGCAAACATCACCATTGACGGGGTGCGACTGCACGACACGACAAATGGAGCTCGTATCAAGACATGGCAGGGCGGGCGGGGTTATGCAAAGAATATCGTGTTCAAGAACATGATAATGGATAATGTACAGAACCCGATCATTATCGACCAGAACTACTGTGACTCGGCTACACCATGTAATAAACAGGTGAAAGAACATGACGACCATGATGGATTTATTCATTTGTTTATGTACATTGATTTTATTTTTTGTTGATTGTTTTCTGAGATAGCAACCCGCTCATACCAAGCGCTGTATGTACATAGATATAACCTGGTGTGTTATTCTTTTGTATAGAAAGCGGCTGTGGAGGTGAGCAATGTGTTGTTTAAGAACATTAGGGGAACAAGTGCCTCAAGAGAGGCTATCAAGCTCAGTTGCAGTAAAGCTGTACCTTGCCATGGGATAGCCTTGCACAACGTCAAGCTTACTCTAAAACGAGGGGGTGGTGATGCAAAGAGCACCTGTCAGAATGCAAAATGGAGGAAATTGGGAACAGTTATGCCACAGCCATGTAGTCTCAACGATTGAAAATATATGACAAGGATTTGAAACGGAATCGCTGGGGCGTGCCTAGTTGTAGTTGATGAGCAGAAAGGGTTACGTGTTTCGATACGCTTCCTCTGGTTCTCCAAGTGAAGTCATGCAATGGGATGATTCTGAGTGAAGTCATGCAATGGAAGGATACATGCTAACATTGAAATGTATAGAAGTAGGCACAGTAGTTGGGAGCCTGGGGCTTACGGTGAGTAGTATTTTGCATGCAATACTTGTAGTCATACATGAGAACAGTCTGTAACTAAAACAATTTCAAAGAGTAATACTGAATAGAACTTATGTACTTTTCTCTGGCTGATTATTTTCAAATTTTGAAAAGGACCTTGGATGTGCCAGGGCGAAGAGAAGAGATGCGGCTATTTAGCCAGAAAATAAGGTTTTCTTATCTGTTTGATATTCTTGATTGTCTGAATAATTCATTAATTTTGAGTCACTTGACTCAGTATGCAGTTGCTAAAACGTGCTTCCGTTATGAACAATAACCACACGGGAAGAAAGGAAGAGTTAATGAAATCAGCTGATATTAACCAAAAAATTCAGCTGGATGCCCACCTGATGGTTGAACATAGCCTTCAAATTGTACAACACAGTATACAAAAATTGTATTCCAAAAGAGCACAATGTTAGCAAAATGTTGCTGCGATTTCTGCTCTGTTGTTCACAGATAGTGAGGCACAGATGATGATTGGGATGGCTCAGAGAGATCACTAAGATATACGAAAATCAGTGTAATTAGAAATAAACGGCCGCTTCTTTATTCGTTACCTAGGCCTAGCTTCACCACACGTCCTTGGCCAAACCAACGGTGTGTGACAGCCCCAGGACGGAGTTCATGACTTTTACCACCCCTAAAATGATGTAGTATAACACTACTGCTTCTGCCAAGCACAAGGAAAAGCTGACACGCTATATATGATACACAGTTTCCTTCCCTGAGAGTAAAACAGTAATCCTCACAACACCTGATGCGTACGTGAACCCCCTCTATACAGGAAAACTGAAGATTGTCCTGAGCTGATTACAGTGGGGCAAAAAAATGAGTCGGACAAAGAAACAGATGATTTCCAAGGAGGGCTAGCTTGCAGCTTCTGTAGGTTTCTCCTGGGAGCTCGAACTATCAAGCACATCCCCTACTCCGACAGGTGGACCAATGCTGCAGCGATCAGTGTTGTGAACGGCAATGGCATCCTTCAGCTTCTGAAACTGTAAAGGAGAGACTGGATTTAATGAGAGCATACGGAACTTGGACAAACGTTACAAAGTATTTATCGGTGCCTATTTTCTGAACCCATTGTTGAACAACAAAACAATAAAGTGAAAACACTTGCAAAAGAAGCCTCTCTAGAACAAGATCATGTGTCTGGAGTTTCCGACAATCTGATACAGTACATTATGAGTTGTAACTAAAGATTACCTATTGTAAGGTGACCTATGAAGGGGATGATGTAGGTTTACCTTAGCTAAGGAACATGAGAACGCCTCCAGTTGCCCATCGGCTCCGCGATAAAACTGGAAGAAAGGGAGGACCTTCACATTTAGTCGTTTACACATAGGTTTGTTTTCATCGAAATTTACTTTTAGGAACACGATATTAGGATTATCCGTGGCTGTCCTGCACAGCTGCATTGTGATTTGAGATGCCATTAGTTTCAGAACAGTATTTTATGCACTCACCAAACATACATGTTAGGGAGATGCTATCAGATGGCAATCATAAACTACTTATGTTTTAAGGAAAGCAAGTAGCACAAGGTAAAAAAATGAACCTGTGAGACCAATGAATCGACTCAGTATGGAGTTTATAAAAAGGGATTGCCACAAAAATGTCAAACAAAAAGTCTATCATGATAAAATCCATAAAGCATCCATTAGTTCTTCAAACTGATAATAAACAAAGTCCTTGCTAAGCTAGATGGCAAGTCGCTAGCAAGTTGACAGTAAGAGCTCGTATTGTCACGGAGATGAGGTGGCCACCAAAACACATGACCTGAGCAAAGGTGAGCCGCCTCGTAATTGCAAGCAAGCAGCCTTTTTAAAGCAAGGGCAATCTCAGTCGTGGTGTGTTGAAATATATTGCCCGCCTCCCTCCATCAGTTCAGACTTTTGGATGAGTTGGATGGAGCATGAATTCAATATGGTATCCGAGCCAAGAGGTCTTGAGTTCAAGACCTGCCAACGCAGTATTAAAATAAAACGATTCTGCGGCCTACATCGATCCCACGTCTAAGGACTAAAATAGCCTAGACATGAGGGGGAGTGTTGAAATATATTGCCCGCCTCCCTCCATCAGTTCAGACTTTTGGATGAGTTGGCTGGAGCATGAATTCAATACTATGCAGCCAAGTCACTCAAGAACCATGAACCAAGCAAGATCTGCAATGCTAACATAATGCCCAAAGCAAACACAATCAGCCAGCCATTGGCGATGATCTATGCCCAACAGCTGCATGCCTATTAAACATAATGCAGCTACAGAACGAACCAAATTGAGGGGCTGAGAAAAGAGCCACAAGGAGATGGCAAGACAATGAGTTTAGGACGGACAGTTCAGCAGGTAATAACTTATGCACACAAATTCAGTAGATTCTGGAATCCAGGCCTTGTTACAGCCTTCAAAAGGCTATAAGCTTCTATGTAAGAAACAACAGGTGTGTAATAACTTGGTAAAAAGTGAGAACCTTCAGAGGCATCAATATAGGGAGCCCTAATCAGGGATACGTCTACCTTGCAGCTTGGCCTCTCCTTTTCTTGTGAACTGTTAACTAACTGGTAATGCTTTCTACTCCCTCCTTCCCAAAGTGAGAATCTTCAGAGGCATCAATATAGGGAGCCAAAAGTGGTCGGACCCTTCCCCGGACCCTGCGCAAGCGGGAGCTACATGCACCTGGCTGCCCTTTTTTAAATCTGAGGTCACGGGTTCAAGTCCTGGAAACAGCCTCTTACAGAAATGTAGGTAAAGGCTGCGTGCAATAGACCCAAAGTGGCCGGACCATTCCCCGGACCTTGCGCAAGCGGGAGCTACATGCACCGGGCTGCCCTTTTTTTCCTCTGTATAGCTTTGATTATGATTTTCATTTATAGCATGCCTACAGAATTAGTACAAAGATATATGAAATAAAACTATTTTGCAAGACAAATACGATGATACCACTTATACATGCTAGATTCATATAATTTTGTATGTATTAGTGGTCAAAGTTGTGCGTTAAAGACCGTGCAAAGTCAAGTGCGCCATATATTTTGGAAAGGAGGGAGTACCAGCTAAATGCTAAACTGGCACATTCTTGTGATGATTGTCAAATCCTAAGTATGCTTAATAAATGATTAAATGTTCAAAGAAAGAATACTTAATAAATTAGCACTCTCTATCGTGACTAGAATGCAGAAAGGTGACCTGCGCATTGCTTGACTGGGACTTTTTATAGCAGGTTTGGCATAAAAATTCCAGCGCTTGTTGCTGGTTCCGTGACACTTCAGAACAGATTTCTCTGTGAACCTTGCAGGCGGGCAGAATGGTGGCAAGAACCAAGAAGATCTCTGCCCAAGCAGCAAAGAACTCAAATGGAGTTATCTTTACCCTTGGTGGAATCTCTAGGTGGACCAGGACCACAGAATTTTCAGCAACACACTATCAGGCATGACCTCGTGGTCAACTTGATCCAGGAAGATTTCAGCAAAGGAATTGGCCTTAACTCAACACTATATGTCCATACCCTCTAAGCATCTTCAAGGCACTATATCATTCAGCTATGCAGCGATCAATCAATAATTCTCTTCTATTTTAGAGAACAGTAACAGCTGACGACTCACCAAAAACCTATTATCTCATCACAATGATGGGTTGCTAAAAGAGTACCATCGTATGGTGCTAATGTCTTGATAATAACATAATAAGAGAGATAATATGTAGTATGTGTGTCTATGGTAAATTTTCAAGAGAGGGAAGATAAATGATGACGAAAGAGAAAAAAAATATCCATTCTAGATTCAAGCCTATGTTGTCTCAACATAGCCGGTCCCAAGCCCGGGTAAAGGAGGAGGGTTGTGATAGGCTTGGCGAGCCAACGTAAAAACTCAGCCACTCTTATGGAGATGAAACCCAAAAGATTTTCGTTGGGGCATAACCCTCTCAGCGACGCGCCACATCGGAACCCGGGTGTGGTGAAAAATGAGCAAGGGCCGGGCCGTCACCCCCCAGGTGGCGCGCCGTATCTTGATCCGGATACGGTGGCAAGTGAGCGAGGATCGGGTCGTCGCATCCTTAGTGGCGCGCTACATCGCCACCCGGATGTAGTGGAAAATGAGCAAGGGTCTTCGCATTTGACTCGACGAGTGCGATGGGTAAGGAAGCTAGCCGAGCCTAGGAGGATTCGCTTAGGTAGCTGGAACGTAGGGTCTCTGACAGGGAAACTTCGGGATCTAGTTGATGCAGCGGTGAGGAGAGGTGTTGATATCCTTTGCGTCCAAGAAACCAAATGGAGAGGACAGAAGGCGAAGGAGGTGGAGGATACCGGCTTCAAGCTGTTGTACACGGGGACGGCTGCAAACAGAAATGGCATAGGCATCTTGATCAACAAGAGCCTCAAGTATGGAGTGGTAGACGTCAAGAGACGTGGGGACCGGATTATCCTGGTCAAGCAGGTAGTTGAGGACTTGGTTCTCAATGTTTTCAGCGCGTATGCCCCGCAAGTAGGCCACAATGAGAACACCAAGAGGGAGTTCTGGGAAGGCCTGGAAGACATGGTTAGGAGTGTACCGATTGGTGAGAAGCTCTTCATAGGAGGAGACCTCAATGGCCACGTGGGTACATCTAACACAGGTTTTGAAGGGCGCATGGGGGCTTTGGCTATGGCATCAGGAATCAAGAAGGAGAAGATGTCTTAAGCTTTGCTCTAGCCTACAACACGATTGTAGCTAACACCCTCTTTAGAAAGAGAGAATCACATCTGGTGACTTTTAGTAGTGGCCAACACTCTAGCCAGATTGATTTCATCCTCTCGAGAAGAGAAGATAGGCTTGCGTGCCTAGACTGTAAGGTGATACCTGGAGAGAGTGTTGTACCCCAACATAAGTTGGTGGTTGCTGACTTCCGCTTTCGGATTCGTGTCCAGCGGGATAAGCGTGCCAAAGTCGCTAGAACGAAGTGGTGGAAGCTCAAGGGGGAGGTAGCTCAGGCGTTCAGGGAGAGGGTCCTTAAGGAGGGCCCTTGGGAGGAAGGAGGGGATGCGGACAATGTGTGGATGAAGATGGCGACTTGCATTTGTAAGGTGGCCTCGGAGGAGTTTGGAGTGTCCAGGGGAAGAAGAAGCGGAGATAAGGATACCTGATGGTGGAATGATGATGTCCAGAAGGCGATTAAAGAGAAGAAAGATTGCTTCATACGCCTATACCTGGATAGGAGTGCAGACAACATAGAGAAGTACAAGATGGCGAAAAAGGCTGCAAAGCGAGCTGTTGGTGAAGCAAGGGGTCGGGCATATGAAGACCTCTACCAACGGTTAGGCACGAAGGAAGGCGAAAGGGACATCTATAAGATGGCCAAGATCCGAGAGAGGAAGACGAGGGACATTGGCCAAGTCAAATGCATCAAGGACGAAGCAGGCCAACTCTTGGTGAAGGACGAGGAGATTAAGCATAGATGGCGGGAGTACTTCGACAAGCTGTTCAATGGGGAGAATGAGAGTTCTACCATTGAACTGGACGACTCCTTTGATGAGACCAGCATGCGTTTTGTGCGGCGAATCCAGGAGTCTAAGGTCAAGGAGGCTTTAAAAAGGATGAAAGGAGGCAAGGCGATGGGCCCTGATTGTATCCCCATTGAAGTGTGGAAAGGTCTCGGGGACATAGCGATAGTATGGCTAACCAAGCTTTTCAATCTCATTTTTCGGGCAAACAAGATGCCAGAAGAATGGAGACGGAGTATATTAGTACCAATCTTCAAGAACAAGGGGGATGTTCAGAGTTGTACTAATTACCGTGGAATTAAGCTGATGAGCCATACAATGAAGCTATGGGAGAGAGTCATTGAGCACCGCTTAAGAAGAATGACAAGCGTGACCAAAAATCAGTTTGGTTTCATGCCTGGGAGGTCGACCATGGAGGCCATTTTCTTGGTATGACAACTTATGGAGAGATATAGGGAGCAAAAGAAGGACTTGCATATGGTGTTCATTGACTTGGAGAAGGCCTATGATAAGATACCACGGAATGTCATGTGGTGGGCCTTGGAGAAGCACAAAGTCCCAGCAAAGTACATTACCCTCATCAAGGACATGTACGATAATGTTGTGACAAGTGTTCGAACAAGTGATGTCGACACTGACGACTTCCCGATTAAGATAGGACTGCATCTGGGGTCAGCTTTGAGCCCTTATTCTTTTGCATTGGTGATGGATGAGGTCACAAGTGATATACAAGGAGATATCCCATGGTGTATGCTCTTTGCGGATGATGTGGTGCTAGTTGACGATAGTCGGACAGGGGTAAATAGGAAGTTAGAGTTATGGAGACAAACCTTGGAGTCGAAAGGGTTTAGGCTTAGTAGAACTAAAACCGAGTACATGATGTGCGGTTTCATTACTACTAGGTGTGAGGAGGAGGAGGTTAGCCTTGATGGCCAGGTGGTTCCCCAGAAGGACACCTTTCGGTATTTGGGGTCAATGCTGCAGGGGGATGGGGGTATTGATGAAGATGTGAACCATTGAATCAAAGCCGGATGGATGAAGTGGCGCCAAGCTTCTGGCATTCTCTGTGACAAGAGAGTGCCACAAAAGCTAAAAGGCAAGTTCAACAGGACGGCGGTTCGATCCTCAATGTTGTATGGCGCTGAGTGTTGGCCGACTAAAAGGCGACATGTTCAACAGTTAGGTGTGGCGGAGATGCGTATGTTGAGATGGATGTGTGGCCACACGAGGAAGGATCGAGTCCGGAATTATGATATACGAGATAGAGTTGGGGTAGCACCAATTGAAGAGAAGCTTGTCCAACATCGTTTGAGATGGTTTGGGCATATTCAGCGCAGGCCTCCAAAAGCTCCAGTGCATAGCGGACGGCTAAAGCGTGCGGAGAATGTCAAGAGAGGGCGGGGTAGACCGAATTTGACATGGGAGGAGTCCGTTAAGAGAGACCTGAAGGATTGGAGTATCACCAAAGAGCTAGCTTTGGACAGGGGTGCGTGGAAGCTTGCTATCCATGTGCCAGAGCCATGAGTTGGTTGCGAGATCTTATGGGTTTCACCTCTAGCCTACCCCAACTTGTTTGGGACTAAAGGCTTTGTTGTTGTTGTTGTTGTTGTTATTCTACATTCAAGCCTTATATTTCGAAACAACATTGCAGAAACTATATCCTTACATTTTGAAACGAGAGAGTACTTCTTTAGATCTAGCCCTAGTCTTGTAAAGATTGTCAATACCAATCTACCAATTATAAATAGAAAGGAAAATGTTTCCCTGTTTCTGTACAAGATCATTGGCAACTCGGGAACAAGATCAAGAAACAAACAGTACTACACTATTACACAAGCAACATACCTTCTAAATGACATCTATCCACACAACTATGTGAAGTCATAACTACACATGTGAGAAACAAAATTTGAAAGAAAAGGCAATCAAGGCATGAAAAAAATCAAACGGTGCATAGTTACATATATATCAGTACGAATTAGTGGTAATTACCCTTGGGAAGAGTGCCCGGCAAGAACCACACCAAGTTCCATAAAACTCTACAATAACAAGCCTATCGCCTGCATCCCTTAGTGCATCCAAAAACTCCTGTGTGGAGTGTATGTCAATCATATTTGCACCAGCATTCTTTTCCCACCATTTTGGTTGCTCACCAGTCTCTGAACGCACTGCGGCATGGGCCTGGCACGAGAACAATGGAAAGTCCAAAGACATCAAATACTCTCAGCACTCAGTTGCATAAATTAAGCAGTAACCCTATCCATGTCCCAAGCATGTAAATGCAAGAAGCCTTTCTAGTTTCAGCACATCATAAAGAACTTCAACCAAGGATGAAGTAACATAGTCTGAAGTATATTCACAACTTCCAATATCCGTGTGTACAATTCTCAGGGAGAGGTGAGGTGATGGTAAATGTGATTCGTATGGCCCAAATCAAGCAAATAGTGTGTAAATGCCATCGATTAGACTCATTCCAACATCACAAATAAATCTATGGCTTGCAGGTGTATCTGTTTTGTTTGCATATAATGACAAAACTCTCCACATGAATCAGCAAAGTAATCAGGACACACTCCCTATTGTGTATGTAATCCAGAACGAAACCCCAATTAAACAATCAGAAGACTTCTGCAACCCCATCTTCCCAAAACTCCAAACCCTACATGAGACTCGAGCTTCTCTCATCACAACAGGGCAAAAACCCTTAACAGCGCATAAATCCTCTCTCCGAGGAAGCCACAGGAGAAAAAGAGCGCGCACGCACCATGAGCCGGCGTGGCCGCCCAGGCGGGGCGGCAGCCGCCAAGCGCGTGACCCGCAGGTCGGCGCGCGGGGCGGGTGAGAGGACCACGTGGGAGGACGGCGACGAGGATGCGGAGGTGGAAGCGCCGAAGCGGCGGGGGAGGTGGTGGAGGAGGGCCTCGGCCATGTGCTCTGCGTCGCTCCGGGACGGGGCCAACGACTCCGGCGACCACACCTAGACCGCCGCCGCAAGCACCGAACTATTTGGTATCGGAGACGGGAGCATCCGAGGAGGCGTCGCTGCAAGCGGGCTGTATGCGGCACTAGTCGGCTCCTGCCGTCTCCACCGCCTCCTTCCTTGGTTGCGGTGGGGGGAGGAGCGAGGGTCAGAGATTGTGGCCGTGTGGTGGAGATGGTAGCGGCTGGCTCTTTCGCGTGGATGGGGAGCTGAGTGCCACTAATAAGTGGGGCCCGGATGACAGACAGCAGCTTGTCCCATTCGAAATTTAGAATTCGAAATGGTCTTGCTCGAAGAAGATCTGGGTTCTAGCTGCGATCGTGCGATCCAGCATCCTCAGCCGTTTGATGTAAAACATGTGGTACAGGTAGATTTGCGTGGAATTCCAGATACTTTCATGTTACATCTTGCACTCACACCGTGAACGAAATCCACTTTGAAGAAACCTCCCCTGTAGCACTACCTTCCCCGTTCTCTGATCTATCTCGGTGGAGTAAGTGGCGGTGTTGCCCCAGCCAGCTCTTCCCCATTAACGGAGGTATCATTGTTTGACAAACTCTTTCCGTCTCCAACATCGGGTCACCTAATCCACTCGTCGATTGCGATGGCTTTGTTCCAGCTAGCTCCAAACCTTTGAAATCCTTTCCCACATCTCATCCCTCATATATTTCGACGAGTACCAGAGCAAACTCCAGTTCCATGGTTGTTGTCCAGGTGACATTGGAGGCCTAGCGATGGCAATGGGGGCTCATCGGCGTAGTTTGTCGGCTCTTTTCAATATTTCATCCAACGCCTCCTCGTCGGCTCCCGATCTACGATCTGGAGAGGTAGGCTACGTTTCATCATCTTCCCTCATCTCCCCACCTTCCTATGCTATGTGTTTTGTTTTTTTATCCATGCCTCTATTTCTAAATGTACGTAGAGGTAGGGTGTGTGTGCGTGCGTTCATATGATGCAGAGGTTTAGTTTCAGTGGATCTCACGAGATTTGGCCGGTGTTTGTCTTCTGTGGATCTGCGCGGATCCAGTCTGCGTTCATGTGTCTACAAGTTGGATCATTTTGATCTATGCTTCTCTTTAATGGTGACGAGTGCTTTTTTGGTGCGCTAGTCATTTGGGGCCTTTAGCACGATGACTTCCTGATTATTTACTATAACAAGGTTTGCCCGGAGGGGCGATGACGACACTAGTGCTCGCATTTCCTGGATTTATTTTAGGCTTTCCAACAATGTTTGTTCGGTGGGAGGAGACTTTCCCGGTGACTATGAGGCTATTGGCTATGGCTCGCTTGGTGGCATCCAAAGAGGCCCTGGGTTGGCTCTGGCACGCTATGGGATGACGAGGACAGAGCTCTCTTCGCCTCCGTGACATTCGTCATCATTCGCAATGGCGAGAAGGCAAGCTTCTAGCATTGCTCTTAGTTGTGTGGTCGCCCTCTTCGGCTTGCTTTCCTGGACCTGTTCAATCATTCCACTAGAAAGAACAAGTCGGTGGTGGTCGCGTTGTGCGGGGACCGTTGGGTTCACGATCTGCGCCATGACAACGCCAACAACATTTTGTCGCAGTTCGTCTACCTTCCTCGGGCCATCCACACCACTAGCATCACGCTCGTCGATGGAGTTGATGATGAGATTGCTTGCACGGTCGGCGGCAACGACGAGTACTCCACACGCTTGCCCTACAACATGTAGTTCTCAGATCAATCGCGCCTCACATTTATATCCACGATCTGGAAGGTTTGGGCTCCTGGGAAAGTCAAAATGTTGTGTTGGTTGTTGCATCACGACAGGCTATGGTGCAACGATCGTCTTCAGCGAAGGGGGTGGAAGAATAACTATTTCCGCCCGCTCTGCAACAAAAACCTCGAGACCTCGGTTCATCTTCTCTGGGGGTGCCCGATCTTCATGGCGATCTAGTCTAAGGTAGCAACATGGAAGGGTTGCGTCGCGCTAGACCCGGCGGTTTGGTCGGAAGGGAAGACTGAAGGAAATATGACCTAGAGGCCGGCGGTTTGTTCAGAGGAGAAGACTGGAGGAAATATGCCCTAGAGGCAATAATAAAGTTCTTATTTTATATTTCCTTATATCATGATAAATGTTTATTATTCATGCTAGAATTGTATTAACCGGAAACTTAATACATGTGTGGATACATAGACAAAACACGGTGTCCCTAGTAAGCTTCTACTAGACTAGCTCGTTAATCAAAGATGGTTAAGTTTCCTAACCATAGACATGTGTTGTCATTTGATGAACGAGATCACATCATTAGGAGAATAATGTGATGGAAAAGACCCACCCATTAGCTTAGCATAATGATCGTTCAGTTTTATTGCTATTGCTTTCTTCATGTCAAACATATTCCTTCGACTATGAGATATGCAACTCTCGGATACCAGAGGAATGCCTTGTGTGCTATCAAACGTCATAACATAACTGGGTGATTATAAAGATGTTCTAAAGGTATCTCCGAAGGTGTTTGTTGAGTTGGCATAGATCAAGATTAGCATTTATCACTCCCAGTATCGGAGAGGTATCTCTGGGCCCTCTCGGTAATGCACATCATAAGAAGCCTTGCAAGCAAAGTAAGTAATGAGTTAGTTGCCGGATGATGTATTACAAAACGAGTAAAGAGACTTGTCGGTAATGAGATTTAACTAGGTATGTAGATACCCACGATCAAATCTCGGGCAAGTAACATACCAATGGACAAAGGGAATTACGTATGTTGTCATAACGGTTCGACCGATAAAGATCTTCGTAGAATATGTAGGAGGCAATATGAGCATCTAGGTTCCGCTATTGGTTATTGACCAGAGAGGTGTCTCGGTCGTGTCTACATAGTTCTCGAACCCGTAGGGTCCGCACACTTAACGTCCGATGACGATATTGTATTATATGAGTTATGTGATTTGGTGACCGTATATTGTTTCGAGTCACGAATGAGATCATGGACATGTTGAGGAGTCTCAAAATGGTCGAGAGGTAAAGATTGATATATAAGACGATGGTATTCGGACACTGGAAGTGTTCCGGAGGGTATAGGGTACTTATCAGGTCACCGGAAGGTGTTTCGGGTACCCCCGGCAATCCTATGGGCCATATGGGCCTTGTGAAGGAACAACCATCCCACAAGGGGCTGGTGCGCCCTATAAGGCCATAGGAGGAGGAGAAGGAAAGGGGGAAGGGAAAGGAAAGTGTGGATTAGGATTCCCACTTCCTTCCCTCACACCCCCCCCCCTCTTTCCTTCCCCTTCATGCATACGTGGAAGGGGGGTGATGAGGATACAGACCTGGGGTAGGGTCATAGGCCTGACCTATACGTCCTACTCAAGGTCACTACCCCAGAAGATAAGAAGACCAAGAATCCACTCGACGGTATAATCACTCGACCGTCATTCCCCACTTTCACTCGACCGTATGGGGAATGACTTGACTACATCGAAGACCAGGAGTCGGAAGAACGCATAATGGCCGGGCATGCACTCCTTAGTCTTCATGACCATTAAGAGTATTTAAGACTGTCGTTACCAGTAAAGCCCTTACTTTATGTACATTAAGCTCCTTGTAGTGGAGGTGGGCTAGGGTCCTGGCACACTCTATATAAGCCACCCCCCTCCTCTGGGACAAGGGGGCACCCCCTGTAACACAACACACATAATCCAATCGACCGCCTCCGGGCACCGAGACATAGGGCTGTTACTTCCTCCGAGAAGGGCCTGAACTCGTAAAACCTCGTGTGTACATCTTCGCCATAGCTAAGATCTTGCCTCTCCATACCTACACCCTTTCTACTGTCGGACTTAGAACCACGACAGTTGGCGCCCACCTTGGGGCGGGTGTCTTAGCGACTTGTTGGTGAATTTGCAAGTTTATTTTCCGATCATCGTCATGGTTTCCGGCAGCAAGATGGTTGTGGGCTGCGAGATCCGTCTCGGCGTGCTCATTTTCGTCGCCGATGACTCAGCGTGGCTCCAGGAAGCTCCACTTGTTGTCGAGGTGCTCCCCTTGCGAGAAGCGACGCACTTTCGCGCGTGCGTTCGTGGCGTCCTTCTTCGGCAGCCGCCGACCCAGTATCAGTCGACTCCGGCAACATCTTCCCTCCCCGCTGTGCGCCGCCGCAAGCGATCTGGTCGGTCATGGCTTCAGCGGTGGGTGAAGCACGCGGTGGCTCGGCGTTCGACCACTCATCAAGTGGCGGCAAATCGAGCCCGACGAAACCCTCCACGGCCTGTTCGATCTGTCGACTGGCTCCGCGAAGATGTCGTCTGAGTCTCGATAGCAGCGATCATGTGGCTGAAGTCCTGATGGTCGATGGTCCGCGTAGCCCGCCTGGATTTCGCCGTGAGGACGGCGATGGAGCTGGCGGCAATCCATCACGTGTCCACGAGGAGTACCATCCCGAACCTCTCTCTTCGCAGCAGAGAGAGGATCTTCGTCGTCGCAACATAGACGCACTTCACATGCCCATCGTTGGGGAAACTCCCGAGGCTCGGGCCTTGGAGGAGGGCGCTTGGCTAACTTGGTTGAGTGCACTTGACTAGAGAACCTGCAGCGCGCTCTCGATGAGCGAGCCCGAGATCGAGTTCTTGATTCCAGTCGACGGCAGCTTTTCCCACCTCCACCTAAGGTATACCATACTCCAATTCAGAACCTCACTGCTGCGGCCCGAATTGCAGAGTCGATTCAACCTTCTCAGTCAGAGGCTGGCCGAGGGTTGGAGCAGATCAGGGCCCTGCTCCGAGCGGCACGAGAGCAGAATTTTGCGGTGTCTCAGTCGTGGAATAGGATACACAGTAGATCCGCGGTGGCAGATACAGTTCAATCAGCCCATAGCCTAAGATCGCCTCCGCGGCGTGAATGTCGTGGGCAGTATGATCGTCAGTTCGACTGCGACAATCGTCGTCGAGTGCCAACGCCTCCTCCGAGGACTTCTTCGTACGTGCCTCGGCAGAACGATGACAGGAGCCGTCACAAGGACGAGCGCAGAGTTCTAGTTGACCCAAGAGAACCAGGCTTCGATGCGAGATCCATTCTCGTTCAAGGCCTGGTCGACCGGAATAGAGCACACAGAGAAGATCTGGGCAGAGATCATCCGAGTGGCAGCAGATTACATGTTTCAGGCCCAGAGTCTTTTGGCAGAGCCATCAGAGCAGCAGTGATTCCTCCCAACTTCAGATTGGCAACAGGAGTCAGTAAGTTCACCGGGGAGTCCAAGCCTGAAACTTGGCTTGAAGATTACCGAGTGGCTGTGCAGATTGGAGGCGGAAATGACGAAATAGCAATGAAGCATCTCCCTCTAATGTTAGAAGGGTCAGCCCGAGCGTGGTTGACTCAGTTGGCCCCAGACAGTATACACAGCTGGGAAGAGCTATCTCGAGTGTTTGTATGAACCTTTGAGGGCACGTGCAAGCGGCCAGCAGGGCTTCCCGAGTTGCAGCATTGTGTGCAGAAGCTGAATGAAACTTTGAGGGAATTCATTCAGAGGTGGACAACTTTGCATCACACCATGGAGAATGTTTCGAAGCATCAGGCGGTGTGCGCTTTCAAGGAAGGCGTTAAGTATCGAGAGTTGGTTTTGAAGTTCGGTCGGACTGGAGATATGACTCTGACCCGGATGATGGAGATAGCCACCCGGTATGCTAACGGAGAAGAAGAGGATCAACTCCGAAACGGGAAGAGTAAACCAGTCGGCCAAGAGGCCGGTGGAGGTGGTTCCAGTCGGAAGCAAAAGCGTAAAGCCGAGCCAGCGGCACCTGGGGAGATCGCAGCAGTGGCTCAAGGAAAGTTTAAGGGAAAACCTAAGGGGCCCTGGCCTCCTAAGAAGGTGAAAGATCAAGCAGGAAATGATGTGCTGGACTTGCCGTGTCACATCCACATGCAGAAAGATGAGGAAAGTAATCTGATTTACCCAAAGCATACCACTCGACAATGTCGACTCCTGATCCAACAGTTCCGGGAGAAACAACCCAATGAGAAGGACAAGGAGTCGGACAGAGATGAGGAGGAAGAGGAAGATGACGGTTACCCCAAGGTCAATTCCACCCTCATGATTTTTGCTGATGTTGAGAGCAAGAGTCAGTTGAAGGTCATCAACAAAGAAGTGAATATGGTTGCTCCAGCGACGACGACCACGTACCTGAAATGGTCTCAGACAGCCATCACATTCGACCAACCAGACCATCCTGCTCGCGTAGTCACCCCCGGAAGGCAAGCGCTAGTGGTCGACCCAGTGGTTGGTGGCACTCGACTGACTAAAGTGTTGATGGATGGAGGTAGCAGCCTGAATATCCTGTATGCTGAAACCTTGAAGGGGATGGCCATCCCGATGTCCAAGCTTAGCGAGAGCAACATGAGCTTTCACGGTGTTATTCCCGGAAAGAAGGCCAAGTCACTCAGCCAGATCACTCTCGACGTGGTTTTCGGTGACTCCAAGCATTACCGAAAAGAAAAGTTGACATTTGAAGTCATGGATTTCCAGAGTGCTTATCACGCCATCCTGGGGAGACCGGCGTACGCGCGTTTCATGGCTCGACCGTGTTATGTGTACCTCAAGCTGAAGATGCCTGGTCCCAAAGGTGTGATCACAGTCACTGGCAATCGGCAGAAAGCAGAAGAATGTTTCCAGAAAGGTTCCAAAATTGCCGATGCGCAGATGGCGGCGGTTGAATTCCAAGAGTATCAGAAGAGTGCGGATCCGAGTGATTTGCTCCGAGCCAAGAAGCCTGCGACAGACTCTGCGTTTCAGTCGAGTGGTGAAACAAAGCCGATTCATATTCACCCGACTGATCCCAATGCTGCACTGACTCACATATCAACGACGCTCGACAGCAAATAGGAAGAAGCGCTCATCCAGTTCCTCCGTGAGAACTGGGACATCTTCACATGGAAACCCTCTGACATGCCAGGTGTACCCAGAGGACCGGCTAAGCACCGTTTGCGTGTCGACCCCAAGGTAAAACCAGTCAAAGAGCACCTTCGACGGTCCGCCGTTCAGAAGAGAAAAGCAATCGGCAAAGAAGTGGCTCGACTGTTGGCAGTAGAGTTCATCCGTGAAATCTACCACTCCGAGTGGCTTGCCAATGTCGTCATGGTCCCCAAGAAGGACAATTCACTTCGCATGTGCATTGATTTCAAGCATATCAATCGGGCCTGCCTGAAAGATCACTTCCCTCTCCCCCGTATCGATCAGATTGTCGACTCGACTAGGGGGTGTGAGCGCTTGTCTTTTTTAGATGCCTATTTCGGGTATCATCAGATCCGACTGTATGGTCCCGATGAAATAAAAACAGCCTTCATCACCCCATTCGGGTGCTTTTGCTATGTCACCATGCCATTCGGTCTTAAAAACGCCGGAGCCACGTTCATGAGAATGATCCAGAAGTGCCTGCTCAACCAAATCAGTCGGAATGTGGAGGCATACATGGATGACATCGTGATCAAGTCTTGCAAAGGTTCTGGCCTATTGACTGATCTCGCAGAAACCTTTGCCAACCTAAGAAGGTACGATATTAAGCTTAATCTGTCAAAGTGCACATTCGGAGTTCTAGGAGGAAAGCTACTTGGTTTTCTCGTTTCCGAACGAGGGATCGACGCCAATCCAGAAAAAGTTGATACCATCCTCCGAATGAAATGCCCCGTGCGAGTGCATGACGTTCAGAAGCTGACTGGTTGTTTGGCCGCCTTGAGTCGATTCATCTCTCGTCTCGGTGAAAAGGCCTTGCCTCTTTACCGATTGATGAAGAAGTCTGATAAGTTCAAGTGGTCTGAAGAAGCTGATGCAGCGTTTGCAGAGCTCAAAGCCCTGCTTTCTACCCAGCCGGTGCTCGCTGCGCCAATCAGCAAAGAGCCTTTACTGCTTTACATTGCAGCCACTAGACAAGTTGTCAGTACAGTACTCACGGTCGAGCGAGAAGAGGAAGGAAAAGCGTACAAGGTTCAACGCCCAGTTTATTATCTCTCTGAAGTTTTGACTCCGTCCAAGTAGCGCTATCCTCATTATTAGAAGCTTGTCTATGGAATTTACATGACCATGAAGAAGGTTGCACATTACTTCTCTAATCACTCTATTACAGTCGTCAGCGACGCATCGTTGTCTGAGATACTGAATAACAGAGATGCAACTGGTCGAGTAGCAAAATGGGCGATTGAACTCCTTCCACTGGACATCAAATTTGAGGCAAAGAAAGCTATCAAGTCCCAAGCAATCGCGGAGTTCCTTGTCGGGTGGATTGAACAGCAACTACCGACTCAAGTTCACTCGGAACATTGGACTATGTTCTTCGATGGTTCCAAGATGCTAAACGGGTCAGGTGCTGGAGTAGTATTGGTGTCCCCCCGTGGAGACAAGCTCAATTACGTTCTCCAGATTCACTTTGGTTCTTCCAATAATGAAGCCTGCGTCGGCTCATAAACCTGCGTCGGCTCTAAAAACAATTCCGCTCGTCTGGCCTTTCGCCGTCTGGGGACTGGACATGGTTAGACCTTTGAAGACAGGCAGGAGTGGATTTACTCATCTGCTGGTAGCAGTCGACAAGTTCACCAAGTGGATCGAAGCCAAGCCCATCAAAAGCCTTGAAGCAAGCACAGCTGTGAGTTTCATCAAGGAACTCATATTCAGATATGGTGTTCCACACAACATCATCACGGATAACGGCTCGAACTTCGATTCTGAAGAATTCAAAGCCTTTTAGGCCTCCCAAGGCACGAGAGTCGACTACGCTTCAGTCGCTCATCCTCAGTCGAATGGACAGGCCGAGCGGGCAAATGGATTGATTCTCAAAGGATTGAAGCCTCGGTTGATGCGTGACCTGAAACATGCAGCGGGAGCCTGGGTCGACGAGCTCCCATCCGTGCTGTGGGGGTTGAGGACAACCCCTAACCGGTCGACTAGAAGGACTCCATTCTTCTTAGTCTATGGAGCTGAAGCTGTGCTCCCTAGTGATTTGCTCCACAATGCACCTCAAGTCGAACTCTTCTCAGAAGAAGCAGAACAATCTCGGCAAGATGCAGTCGACCTCTTGGAAGAAGAAAGAGAGATGGCCTTGATCCAGTCGACCATTTATCAGCAAGACTTGCGTAGATTTCATGCTAGAAACGTGAGGGGTCGAGCATTTCAAGAAGGAGACCTGGTTCTTTGAGTGGACCAGCAAAGACCTCACAAGCTTGCTCCTGCTTGGGAAGGCCCTTTCGTCATCACCAAGGTGCTCCACAACGGAGCATACCGTCTCTTCAACGTCCAACATAATAAAGATGAACCACGCGCCTGGAATGCGGATCTGCTCCGCCCTTTCTATTCTTAAATATTTAGAATGATGAGGTGTGATAAGAAATACCTTTTAGTCTTATTATCAAAAGACATAATTTACTTCTTCCGAATGATTGTTGTTCATTTTTTTTGTACGAATTACCTTAGCTGCGAATCTATTTCGCATAAGACGAAGTGATAAAAATCCTACCAAGTGATGAGTCTGCCTCTAACTCGGGGGCTTAGCTGCAGCCCAGTGCTCACCTAAGTGATAAAAATCCTACCGAGTGATGAGTCTGCCTCTCACTCGGGGGCTTAGCTGCAGCCCAGTGCTCACCTAAGTGATAAAAATCCTACCGAATGATGAGTCTGCCTCTCACTCGGGGGCTTAGCTACAGCCTAGTGC
>NC_041381.1:221648360-221680251 GCF_002162155.2 Triticum dicoccoides | reverse complement strand
GCTAAGTGATAAAAAAATTCTACCGAGTGATGAGTCTGCCTCTCACTCGGGGGCTTAGCTGCAGCCCAATGCTCGCCTAAGTGATAAAAATCCTACCGAGTGATGAGTCTGCCTCTCACTCGGGGGCTTAGCAGCAGCCCAGTGCTCGCCTAAGTGATAAAAATCCTACCGAGTGATGAGTCTACCTCTCGCTCGGGGGCTTAGCTGTAGCCCAGTGCTCGCCTAAGTGATAAAAATACCACCGAGTGATGAGCAAAGCTCTCACTCGGGGGGCTTAGCTGCAGTTCCGCACTCGCCTAAGTCTGAAAAATCCTACCGGGTGGTGAGCAATCCTCCCACTCAGAGGCTTAGCTGCAGCCCAGTGCTCACCTAAGTTCGAAAAATCCTGCCGAGTGGAGAGCAAACCTCCCACTCGGGGGCTTAGCTGCAGTCCCATACTCGCCTAAGTTCGAAAAATCCTACCGAGTGGAGAGCAAACCTCCCACTCGGGGGCTTAGCTGCAGTCCCGTACTCGCCTAAGTTTGGAAAATCCTATCGAGTGGAGAGAAAACCTCCCACTCAGGGGCTTAGCTGCAGTCCCACACTCGCCTAAGTTTGAAAAATCCTACCGGGTGGTGAGCAATCCCCCCACTCGGAGGCTTATCTGCAGCCCAGTGCTCGCCTAAGTTTGGAAAACCTTACCGGGTGGCCGACAGGAGTGTCAAGACCATTGCTGAGTGCCTTGCTGATGAGCTGATCAATGCTTCTCAAGGATCACCCAATCGGTTGATAGGAACATCAAGACCATTGCTAAATGCCTTGCTGATGAGCTGATCAATGCTACTCAAGGATCACCCGATCGGCCGACTGGAACGTGAAGACCATTGCTGAGTGCCTTGCTGATGAGCTGATCAATGCTACTCAAGGATCACCCGATCGGCCGACTGGAATGTCAATACCATTGCTGAATGCCTCGCTGATGAGCTGATCAAGGTTTCTCAAGGACCGCCCGATCAGTCGACTGGCCATCCTTCTCCAGAAGCTGCATCAAGCAAACAGACTACAATTCAAGGGAAAAACGATTTTCGTTCGAAGACAGACGTAATTTATGAGATGACAAATCCAAAGTTTCTTAACCGCAGAATAAAGTGCTCGGGCATCAGGCCCGAAGGAGTTTTAACGGTTACAAATTCACTCGGCATTCCGAGGCAAATAAAAGTGATAACATAATGTTTTTTATTACTCGGTGGGAGAAGGACTGGCCGGGTCGCAGAACCTGTCGAGGTCGATGTTGTCGGCGATGCGAGTGGCTGCCTCGAGGAAAGTGTCCATGAAGTCCTGGAAGGAGTGCTTCTTAGTGTTTGCCACTTTGAGAGCTGCCATCTTGTCTTCCTTAGCCTCCTTGCAGTGCACTCGGACCAGAGACAAAGCGACATCAGCACCACAGCGGGCAGAAGATTTCTTCCACTCTTGCACTCGACCTGGAATCTGGTTTAGCCGAGTCATCAAGGACTCGAGGTATTGAGACATTTCCTCCCGAGGCCAGAGCTCGGCGTCCACTCGGGCCATCGCCGCCTTCAGCCGAGCCAGATAGTCGACTGCACCGTCCAAGCACGATTCCAGTCGAAGCAAGTTCATCGCAACTTCATCTTTCATGGGACAATTGATGGGATCGAGACCTGTCTCGACACGCTCAGTTTCATCCTCAAAGTCCTAGCACAGTTCTGTCCCATTGCAAAAAGTGATGAATCGACGACAAGATACCAAAGTTCAATCGGCAACAAAATGATGAGTCGACTGATCATACCTTCAAGCTTCAGAACAAGTTTGGCGGTGAGTTGCTCCAGATAGGACTCTAGCTTGTCGGTCTTGGTCTTAAGGCCGCCAACTTCAGTGGTCAGATTTTCCTTGTCCTTCTTCAGTTGCTCGACTTCCCGATTGACGTCTGAGATGACAGCCTTTAGCTTCGCGTTCTCCTCCTCCAGTTTGCTGACCGAAGCCAGCTTCTGGTCCGCAAGCTTCTCTTCTCACGTGCTTCCTTCTGAGCGGCTGCCAGATCCAGATCCTTCTGCTCCAAAGCCTCCTTCATCCTCTCTAAAGAAACAGCACTCCTCAGACGAGACTGAAGTTGACGATTTTCACTATGCACATCTGCTCGTGTGAAATCACTCGATTCAAAGAGACTGAAAGAAAAAGTAGCACGAAGTATAAAGCTACGAAACAGACAGGATGGTCGAGTGATCACCTCCTATGATGGCCGTTTCTTGTTGGGCAGTCTTCAGATTCTTCTTCGCAAGTTCGAGGTCAAGTTCAACGCTGATATGCTTCTTCTTTAACTCGGTGAGCCAAGCTCCAAGATCACAAGACCTCTGCAGCCAGAAAGACAGACATGTCAGTCGACATATCGAAGCGCCGAGTGAAAGCAAAGAATTACTCTAAGACTACTGCCGAATCAAATATTCAAGAGTAGTCTCGGGGACTACACCAAGTGGGTGCACTTAGCATGCCCCCACTGGATCAGATCAATCCTCAGCATGAGTTCAAAAAAAAGAGAGACACATCATTAGTGAAGTGCAGAATTGAATATTTCCTGAGTTCTAAACGAAGGAACACCCAGTGGGTGATCAAATATAAAGCAACATTCAAAAATTTCAGTCGGAATTTTGCTGACCTGAACATTGGTCTGAAGAGCAGTGCTGGCGTTCATGCATCACTTTCACCTGCTCCATGACAAGGTTTGCCTGGCAAAGAGCTTCCCTAGCAGCACCCGGCGAGTCATCTGGAGTTTGATATGTAGCAAAGAGGGATGGCTCCAGAGGGGTCGAAGTAGCTGCCGGGTCAGATGAGTGGAGCTGCACCGGTGCAGCAAGTGTCTGTGCAGTCGACCCCGATGGACGATCAGTCGTCAACGGGTTAGCGAATATGACGTTGGTCCGAACTATCGCTTCAGGCGCCGGTGTCGACTGAGGGACCTGGACTTCAAGCTTCTTCCTGCTTGAGCTTCCACTCTTCTTCCTCCTCTCCTGTAGAGGCACTTCTTCTTCTTCGTCATCAGGAAGCACAACGATATCTTGTGGAGCTACATAAGAAGAGAAATGTCAAGTTTTCAGTCAATTGGCCATCCACTCGACTAAACAGAACTTAGTCAAACGAACTTACCAGCTCGTGAGGTGTCCTCTTCGTCTCCTGGTACCTTGTTGACGTCCATGTCAGTGGCGGCAGAGGTGGGGCTGGAAAGACACAAGGATTGGTCGGTCAGATCAAGAAAATCTTCAGTCGACTTATGGAAACACAAACAAGATACTCACCCTGAGGCAACGGGGACGTCCATCTTGATGCGCGGCAGTGTCTTCCGGGCCTTGGAGGGAGCAACTTTAGGCTGCTTGGCCACCTTCTCCGTCGGCTCCGGAGCCGACGTCCGAGTGCGCTTCTGAGTATTGGCACTCGGACCCACACCTTTCCCGCGCCCGCCAGCCTGGTCATGCTCCTGTTTGGATAGACGTTTGGAGCGTGGCGGCGAGTCGACTTCCTCCTCCTCGTCCGACTCCTCGCTCTCCTCCTCCTCCTCATCGTCTTCCTGAGAATCCCACTCGTCACTATCTTCTGCGCTGTCCTCCCCCTCCTGGGCCTACTCCAAAGCCTGCTCGCCATTGGGCATCGAATGCATCTTAGTGAACACCTGTGGAACAAATTGGTCGAACGAGAGCCAGTCAATCTCAAGTGCAGTCGGAGCATGAATGAGAAGCAGTCGGAGCGAAAAGCGTACCTTGTCGGGTGGGTTGTCGCTGCTAAAGGGAACGACTCGCCTAGATCCTCTGGGATTGTCCTGATTGCCTGTGATGCTCCTCAGCCACAAAGCTACCGTTGCAGACGGTACTTCTTCTAGATGGACCCGAGCGGTGTCGTCCAGTCCGGAATACAGCCACATCAGGTGATCGCGGGCCTGGAGAGGCTGGATGCGTCGACTGAGGAACACCTCCAACAGATCCAGACCCGTAACACCATCATTGATAAGCTGAACCACTCTATCCACCAACATCCTCGTCTCCATGGTCTCTCCAGTCGTCACTTTCAGCGGAGCAGGAGTCTGGACTCGGTCAAACAAGAAGTGGGGGAGGCCGGTCGGCTAACCTGGAGCTGCGACATCCTGGCAATAGAACCAAGTCGATTGCCAGCCTCTAATGGAATCGGGAAGAGTCATAGCAGGAAAAGCACTCCCTTTCCTCTTTTGGATACCTAAACCCCCGCACATCTAGATGACATGGGTTTTCGAGTCACTCGACTTTGCCTTTTTTACTGATTGGGAATGAATGGTGAAGATGTGCTTGAAAAGACCCCAGTGCGGTCGACACCCCAAGAAGTTCTCGCACATCGACACGAAAGCAGCTAAATACGTGATGGTGTTGGGGGAGAAATGGTGGAGTTGAGCACCAAAAAAGTTCAAAAAACCCCGAAAGAAAGGGTGTGGGGGAAGCGAAAAGCCACGGTCGACGTGGGTGGCGAGCAGAATGCACTCACCCAGTTGAGGCTGAGGGCTCATCTCCCCTTCCGGCAGCCTTGCCGCTCCCTTGGCGATTAACCCCGACTCCGCAAGCTCGTCCAGGTCTGCCTGCCGAATCGAAGACCGGATCCAATCGCCCTGGATACAACCCAGCGGCAGCCTCACACGCGACGACGACCCGCGCTGTTGCTTCCTGCCCTTTACCACCTCCTTCGTCTTCTTTGCACGCTCTAGCACCGCCGTCTTGTCCTTCACCATGGCGACGGGGCAGCGGCGTCGGAGCGGAAGAGTAAGGTGTGGCGGAGAAGCGGATAAATAAGAAGGAAGAGAAGATGTGCACAGTACAGACGCCTCGGTCCGACCACCTTATAAGAGATCGTTTCCGAGTGACTAATGAGGGAGTCCTGGATTAGGGGGTATCCGGACAGCCGGACTATGTACAACATCCGGACTATTGAAGCGTGAAGATACAAGACTCAAGACTTCGGCCCGTGTCCAGATGGGACTCTCCTTTGCATGGGAGGCAAGCTTGGCGATCCGGATATTGTGTTTCCTTTCTTGTAACCGACTCCATGTAAACCCTAGCCCTCTCCGGTGTCTATATAAACCGGAGAGGTTGGTCCTTAGAAGGCCGATCACAATTACAATCATACCATCATAGGCTAGCTCTTAGGGTTTAGCCTCTATGATCTCGTGGTAGATCTACTCTTGTACTACCCGTATCATCAATATTAATCAAGCAGGAAGTAGGGTTTTACCTCCATCGAGAGGGCCCGAACCTGGGTAAACATTTGTGTCCCTTGCTTCCTATTACCATCAGCCTTGACGCACAGATCGGGACTCCCTACCCAAGATCCGCCGGTTTTGACACCGACATTGGTGCTTTCATTGAGAGTTCCGCTGTGTCGTCGCTACAGAGCTTGATGGCGCCTCCAATCATCAACAACATGGTCCAGGGTGAGACTTTTCTCCCCGGACAGATCTTTGTGTTCGGCGGCTTCGTGCTGTGGGCCAATTCGCTTGGCCATCTGGAGCAGATCGACAGCTATGCCCTCGGCCACCAGGTCAGGTTCGGAAACTTGAACTACATGGCGGATATTCGCGGTGACTTGATCTTCGACGGATTCGGACCTGCGCCAGGAGCGCCGAACAGTCACGATGAGCACGGCTTAGACCTGCCGTCAGACGTTGCTCGGGATATCGCCCCGGCAGAAGCCTCAGATCTAAATCCGGGGCAGGTTGCATTGCCCAAGGACGGAGGGCTGGACCCCGCCCCGCAGGTCGTACCCTCATCGGCGATGGAGCCAAACACAGGCCTCACTTCTAAGGAAGCCTATGGCTCCGGACCCCCGGACTCTCATCCGGTTGTTGGTTCCAGTCCGCAGACCCTTGAGCCAGCCGAGCCAGACTGGGCTCTAGTAATGGAGTTTACCGTTGCGGACATATTTCAGCACTCGCCCTTTGGCAACATGCCGAATTCACTAAAGTCTCTCTCTTTGTCGGGGGGCTCTGGTCCAAACTATGTCCGGCTTGAGTGGAAAGAAGGCGACGACGGAATTCGTTGCCCACCCACCACCCACTTCATTGCCACGGTCGATGATTTAACCGACGTGCTTGACTTCGACTCCGAAGACATCGACGGTATGGACGACGATGCAGGAGAATCACAGGAGCCACCGCTCATAGGGCGGTGGACGGCCACCTCCTCATACAATATATATATGATGGACACTCCGAAGGAAACCAATGGCGATGAGGCAACGGAGGATAACCCCTTGGGAAGAAAAAAAATGGGCGACATCGGCGCCGCTCCAAGCCCCGCCACAGCAATACCGGCCCTGGAGATGAAAGCAATCCAGATGGTGCCGAAGAGGAATATAACCCCGACCAGCCTGCCTTCGAGCAGGCCGAACAGGAGGATGAGCAGGTCAGCCCAGAAGAATAGGCGACGGACGGATACCCGGAGGGGGACAATTACATGCCCCCTCTGAAGACGAGATTAGCCTCGGCGACGACGAGTTCGGCGTGCCTGAGGATCCCGTGGAGCAGGAGCACTTCAAGCGTAGGCTTATAGCCACTGCGAGGAGCCTGAAGAAGAAGCAGCAGCAACTCCAAGCTGATCAAGACCTGCTCACAGATAGATGGACCGAAGTCCTGGCAGCCGAGGAATATGGACTCGAGCGCCAAACGGCTGACCGACCACCCCATGACCAGGATAAAATGGGATAAGCAATCTGGCGACAACTTCGAGCATCGTCAAGCGAGTCCGGAGCACCCTGCAACAGGATCATCAGGAACGCCAAGAGCGTGATTAGCAGTCCGGCCTCCGCTTAAGCCCCTTCAAAGTAGCATTCGTGCCACGCGTACACAATTACGCACTCAAGATACCATGGGCATAGGCGGAGGCGCATCAACAACTCAGTCAATAGTGCGGGTAACCGCCCAATACCTTCATATTCTTTCCCTCTTACCTTTCAGGACACCGCGTTAGTGCAGCGTCCTCAGAAGAGCCGAATTGCCGGACTCACATGGGAGAGACATCCAAGGAGGCGACAGACGTTGTGCGCAGAAGAAAATACCCAGGTGGAATCTATTTACGATCGTTATACCTGCTTTATCTATCTGTACACAGCCTGCCCCTGGATAGGACATGTCAAATAGTCCTATTTATCTCCGCTTAATGCATCCATTGTAAACATGCGCTTAAACGTATTATTCATCAATGAGAGATCATATATAGCGTCAGCTTATTATTCTTATTTGAGCATTTTTTTCTCTTATAAATGTTTATTTGATATTGCATCCGTACACCTTGGTACGATCAGTTTGCCAGGGGCTTCTCATGGCGCTCCGTAATATGGCAAGTAAAGTCCGAACACTTTCAACAGTGCGACACCCCGAACTTATAGCACTATATGCATCAGCTCCGAATCATGTCTTGGGTCTATAGTTGGGATAGCCCGGCCCCCTTGTTTTGGTGCCTTACGTTCCGTTATATCAGCTAAGGTAGCGCAGGGAGAACTACTGCCATTGTGTCCCGGTTCTTCCGGACGAGCACCTCAGTAGAGAAAGCCAAAAACTGACCGGCATGATGTGGCGAGAGCTGGTCGCTGTTCGAGAGGTCTTAAAATCCTTCAAGATTTTCCGCTTTAGGCGATAAATCGGCTTTGTCTGATCTAGGCGTGTATAGCGCCCCAATTCGGCCTTCCGGATTCTAGGGGCTTCGCCGAAATTTAAAATTGTAGACTTCTATGGCTAAGTGAAAGTTATAAAGCCGCATAGTATGATTTCCTTGTTCGCTGCGCCGGACACCTCCTTAAGGGACCAAACATTTGGATAAAGAGTGTCCGGGTTTTCCACGAACACCCCAGTACTAGTTACGTGGGGGCGGAAGCCGACGACTGGCCTACTTTCAGAATTTTATAAACAACCGCACAAAAGGTAATATTTTAAATCAAACAAGTGCTACATAGCACACGTAAATTTGTCCATAAAATTACAACAATGGCAGAGGTACATTTAGTCAAAGATCTTGTCCTTGGTACATTCATCAGCCACGAGACGAGCACCCTTCATAACGCCATCATAGTACATCTCGGGATGGCGATGCGCCTTGCCCTCCGGCGGCCCGTCCTTGACCAGCTTCTCCACATCCAACTTGCCCCAATGCACCTTGACGTGGGCAAAGGCCCGACGGGCACCCTCGATGCAAGCGGTGAAGGAAATATGCCCTAGAGGCAATAATAAAGTTATTATTTATTTCCTTATTTCATGATAAATGTTTATTATTCATGCTAGAATTGTATTAACCGGAAACATAATACATGTGTGAATAGAGTGTCACTAGTATGCCTCTACTTGACTAGCCTGTTAATCAAAGATGGTTATGTTTCCTAACCATGGACAAAGAGTTGTTATTTGATTAACAGGATCACATCATTAGTTGAATGATCTGATTGACATGACCCATTCCGTTAGCTTAGCACCCGATCGTTTAGTATGTTGCTATTGCTTTCTTCATGACTTATACCTGTTCCTATGACTATGAGATTATGCAACTCCCGTTTACCGGAGGAACACTTTGTGTGCTACCAAACGTCACAACATAACTGGGTGATTATAAAGGTGCTCTACAGGTGTCTCTAAAGGTACTTGTTGGGTTGGCGTATTTCGAGATTAGGATTTGTCACTCCGAATGTCGGAGAGGTATCTCTGGGCCCACTCGGTAATGCACATCACTTAAAGCCTTGCAAGCATTGCAACTAATGAGTTAGTTGCGGGATGATGTATTATGGAATGAGTAAAGAGACTTGCCGGTAACGAGATTGAACTAGGTATTGAGATACCGACGATCGAATCTCGGGCAAGTAACATATCGATGACAAAGGGAACAACGTATGTTGTTATGCGGTTTGACCGATAAAGATCTTCGTAGAATATGTGGGAGCCAATATGGGCATCCAGGTCCCGCTATTGGTTATTGACCGGAAACGTGTCTCGGTCATGTCTACATAGTTCTTGAACCCGTAGGGTCCGCACGCTTAACGTTTCGTTGACGATATAGTATTATATGAGTTATGTATGTTGGTAACCGAATGTTGTTCGGAGTCCCGGATGAGATCATGGACATGACGAGGAACTCCGGAATGGTCCAGAGATAAAGTTTGATATATGGGATAATAGTGTTTGATCCCCGGAAGGGTTCCGGAATTCACCGGAAGGGGTTCCGGATGTTTCCCGAAATGTTTGGGTACGAGAACACGTTATTTGGGCCAAAGGGGAAAGCCCACAAGGTTTTTGGAAAGCGCAAAAGGAAGTTTTGCGGAGTCCAGGGGCCAGACGCCAGGGTCCCTAGCGTCTGGGTCCAGACGCCGGGAACCCTGGCGTCTGGCCCTGGAGTCCGAGAAGGACTCTTGCCTTTCGGGTGAAACCGACTTTGTGGAGGCTTTTACTCCAAGTTTCGACCCCAAGGCTCAACATATAAATAGAGGGGTAGGGCTAGCACCAAAGAGAGATCAAGAAACACCAAGCCGTGTGTCGGCAACCCCGTCCCCTCTAGTTTATCCTCCGTCATAGTTTCCGTAGTTCTTAGGCGAAGCCCTGTGGAGATTGTTCTTCACCAACACCGTCACCACGCCGCCGTGCTGCCGGAACTCATCTACTACTTCGCCCGTCTTGCTGGATCGAGAAGGCGAGGACGTCATCGAGCTGAACGTGTGCAGAACTCGGAGGTGCCGTGCGTTCGGTACTTGGATCGGTTGGATCGTGAAGACGTACGACTACATCAACCGCGTTGATAAACGCTTCCGCTTAGCGGTCTTCAAGGGTATGAAGATACACTCCCCCTCTCGTTGCTATGCCATCACCATGATCTTGCATGTGCGTAGGAAAACTTTGAAATTACTACATTCCCCAACATTGGCATCCGAGCCTGGTTTTATGCGTAGATGTCATATGCACGAGTAGAACACAAGTGAGTTGTGGGCGATACAAGTCATACTGCTCACCAGCATGTCATACTTTGGTTCGGCGGTATTGTGAGATGAAGTGGCCTAGACCGACATTACGTGTACGCTTACGCGAGACTGGTTTCACCGTTACGAGCACTCGTGCTTAAAGGTGGCTGGCGGGTGTCTGTCTCTCTCACTTTAGTTGAACCGAGTGTGGCTACGCCCGGTCCTTGCGAAGGTTAAAACATCACTAACTTGACGAACTATCGTTGTGGTTTTGATGCGTAGGTAAGAACGGTTCTTGCTCAGCCCATAGCAGCCACGTAAAATTTGCAACAACAAAGTAGAGGACGTCTAACTTGTTTTTGCAGGGCATGTTGTGATGTGATATGGTCAAGACGTGATGCTATATTTTATTGTATGAGATGATCATGTTTTGTAACCGAAGTTATTGGCAACTGGCAGGAGCCATATGGTTGTCGCTTTATTGTATGAAATGCAAACGCCCTGTAATTGCTTTACTTTATCACTAAGCAGTAGCGATAGTCGTAGAAGCAATAGATGGCATAACGACAACGATGCTACGATGGAGATCAAGGTGTCGCGCCGGTGACGATGGTGATCACGATGGTGCTTCGGAGATGGAGATCACAAGCACAAGATGATGATGGCCATATCATATCACTTATATTGATTGCATGTGATGTTTATCCTTTATGCATCTTATCTTGCTTTGATTGACGGTAGCATTTTAAGACGATCTCTCACTAATTATCAAGAAGTGTTCTCCCTGAGTATGCGCCGTTGCCAAAGTTCGTCGTGCCCAGACACCATGTGATGATCGGGTGTGATAAGCTCTACGTCCATCTACAACGGGTGCAAGCCAGTTTTGCACACGTGGAATACTCAGGTTAAACTTGACGAGCCTAGCATATGCAGATATGGCCTCGGAACACGGAGACCGAAAGGTCGAGCGTGAATCATATAGTAGATATGATCAACATAGTGATGTTCACCATTGAAAACTACTCCATCTCACGTGATGATCGGTTATGGTTTAGTTGATTTGGATCACGTGATCACTTAGAGGAGAAGAGGGATGTCTATCTAAGTGGGAGTTCTTAAGTAATATGATTAATTGAACTTAAATTTATCATGAACTTAGTCCTGGTAGTATTTTGCAAATTATGTTGTAAGATCAATAGCTTGCAATGTTGCTTTCATATGTTTATTTTGATATGTTCCTAGAGAAAATTGTGTTGAAAAATGTTAGTAGCAATGATGCGGATTGGATCCGTGATCTGAGGTTTATCCTCATTGGTGCACAGAAGAATTATGTCCTTGATGCACCGCTAGGTGACAGACCTATTGCAGGAGCAAATGCAGACGTTATGAACGTTTGGCTAGCTCAATATGATGACTAGTTGATAGTTTAGTGCATCATGCTTTACGACTTAGAACCGGGACTTCAAAGACGTTTTGAACGTCATGGACCATATGAGATGTTCCAGGAGTTGAAGTTAATATTTCAAGCAAATACCCGAGTTGAAACATATGAAGTCTCCAACAAGTTCTATAGCTAAAAGATGGAGGAGAATCGCTCAACTAGTGAGCATGTGCTCAGATTGTCTGGGTACTACAATCGCTTGAATCAAGTGGGAGTTAATCTTCCAGATAAGATAGTGATTGACAGAATTCTCTAGTCACCACCACCAAGTTAGTAGAACTTCGTGATGAACTATAATATGCAAGGGATGATGAAAACAATTCCCAAGCTCTTCGCGATGCAAAAATCGGCGAAGGTAGAAATCAAAGAAAAACATCAAAGTGTTGATGGTGGACAAGATCACTAGTTTCAAGAAAAAGGGCAAAGGGAAGAAGGGGAACTTCAAGAAGAACAGCAAGCAAGTTGCTGCTCAAGTGAAGAAGCCCAAGTATGGACCTAAGCCTAAGACTAAGTGATTCTACTGCAAAGGGACTGGTCACTGGAAGTGGAACTACCCCAAGTATTTGGCGGATAAGAAGGATGGCAAAGTGAACATAAGTATATTTGATATACATGTTATTGATGTGTACTTTACTAGTGTTTATAGTAACCCCTTAGTATTTGATACTGGTTCAGTTACTAAGAGTAGTAACTCGAAACGGGAGTTGCATAATAAATAGAAACTAGTTGAGGGTGAGGTGACGATGTGTGTTGGAAGTAGTTCCAAGATTGATATGATCATCATCACACACTCCCTATACTTTCGGGATTAGTGTTGAAACTAAATAAGTGTTATTTGGTGTTTGCGTTGAGCATGAATATGATTTGATCATATTTATTGCAATACGGTTATTCATTTAAGTAAGAGAATAAATTGTTGTTCTGTTTACATGAATAAAACCTTATATGGTTAAACACCCAATGAAAATGGTTCGTTGGATCTCGATCGTAGTGATACACATATTCATAATATTGAAACCAAAAGATGCAAAGTTAATAATGATAGTGCAACTTATTTGTGGCACTGCCGTTTAGGTCATATTGGTGTAAAGCGCATGAAGAAACTCCATGCTGATGGACTTTTTGAATCACTTGATTATGAATCGCTTGATGCTTGTGAACCATGCCTCATGGGCAAGATGACTAAGACTCCGTTCTCCGGAACAATGGAGCGAGCAACTGACTTATTGGAAATAATACATACTGATGTATGCAGTCCGATGAGTGTTAAGGCTCACGGAGAGTATCGTTATTTTTCTGACCTTCACAGATGATTTGAGCAGATATGGGTATATCTACTTGATGAAACATAAGTCTGAAACATTTGAAAAGTTCAAAGAATTACAGAGTTAAGTGGAAAATCATCGTGACAAGAAAATAAGGTTTCTACGATCTGATCGCAGAGACAAATATTTGAGTTACGAGTTTGGTCTTTAATTAAAACAATGTGGAATAGTTTCACAAACTCATGCCACCTGGAACACCACAATGTAATGGTGTGTCCAAATGTCGTAATCGTACTTTACTTGATATGGTGCGATTTATGATGTCTCTTATCAATTTACCACTATCGTTTTGGGGCTATGCATTAGAGACAGCTGCATTCACTTTAAATTGGGCACCATCAAAATCCGTTGAGATGACGCCTTATGAACTGTGGTTTGGCAAGAAACCGAAGTTGTCGTTTCTTAAAGCTTGGAGTTGCGATGCTTATATGAAAAAGGTTTTCAACCTGATAAGCTCGAACCCAAATCGGAGAAGTGCGTCTTCATAGAATACCCAAAGGTAACTATTGGGTACACCTTCTATCACAGATCCGAAGGCAAGTTATTCGTTGCTAAGATGGATCTTTTCTAGAGAAGAAGTTTCTCTCGAAAGAAGTGAGTGGGAGGAAAGTAGAACTTGATGAGGTAATTGTACCTGCTCCCTTATTTGAAAGTAGTTCATCACAGAAATCTGTTCATGTGACTACTACACCAATTAGTGAGAAAGTTAATGATGATGATCATGAAACTTCAGATTAAGTTACTACAGAACCTCGTAGGTCTTCCAGAGTAAGATCCGCACCAAAGTGGTATGGTAATCCTATTCTGGAAGTTATGTTACTAGACCATGACGAACCTACGAACTATGAAGAAGCGATGGTGAGCCCAGATTCCGCAAAATGGCTTGAGGCCATGAGATCTGAGATAAGATCCATGTATGAAAACAAAGTATGGACTTTGATTAACTTGCCCAATGATCAGCGAGACAATGAGATTAAATGGATCTTCAAGAGGAAGACGGACGCTGATAGTGTTACTATCTACAAAGCTAGAATTGTCGCAAAAGGTTTTCGACAAGTTCAAGGTGTTGACTACGATGAGAGTTTTTCACTCGTATCTATGCTTAAGACTCTGTCCGAATCATGTTAGAAATTGCCACATTTTATGAAATCTGGCAAATGGATGTCAAAACTGCATTCCTTAATGGATTTATTAAAGAAGAGTTGTATATGATGCAACCAGAAGGTTTTGTCGATCCGAAAGGTGCTAACAAAATGTGCAAGCTCCAGCGATCCATCAATGGACTGGTGCAAGCATCTCAGAGTTGGAATATACACTTTGATAAGTTGATCAAAGCATATAGTTTTGTACAGACTTACGGTGAAGCCTGTATTTACAAGAAAGTGAGTGGGAGCACTACAGCATTTCTGATAAGTATATGTGAATGACATATTGTTGATCGGAAATAATATAGAATTATTCTGCAAAGCATAAAGGAGTGTTTGAAAGAAGTTTTTCAAAGAAAGACCTCGGTGAAGCTGCTTACATATTGAGCATCAAGATCTATAGAGATAGATCAAGACACTTGATAAGTTTTTTTCAATGAGTACATACCTTGACAAGATTTTGAAGTAGTTCAAAATGGAACAGTAAAAGAAAGAGTTCTTGCCTGTGTTACAAGGTGTGAAATTGAGTAAGACTCAAAACCCGACCACGACAGAAGATAGAAAGAGAATGAAAGTCATTCCCTATGCCTTGGCCATAGGTTCTATAAAGTATGCCATGCTATGTACCAGATCTATTGTATACCCTACACTGAGTTTGGCAAGGGAGTACAGTAGTGATCTAGGAGTAGATCACTGGACAACGGTCAAAATTATCCTTAGTGGAATAAGGATATGTTTCTCGATTATGGAAGTGACAAAAGGTTCGTCGTAAAGGGTTACGTCGATGCAAGTTTTTGACACCGATCTAGATGACTCTAAGTCTCGATCTAGATACATATTGAAAGTGGGAGCAATTAGCTAGAGTAGCTCCATGCAGAGCATTGTAGACATAGAAAATTGCAAAATACATAACGGATCTGAATGTGAAAGACCCGTTGACTGAGATTCTCTCACAAGCAAAACATGATCACACCTTAGTACTCTTTGGGTGTTAATCACATAGCGATGTGAACTAGATTACTGAATCTAGTAAACCCTTTGGGTGTTGGTCACATGGCGATGTGAACTATGGGTGTTAATCAGATGATGATGTGAACTATCAATGTTAATCACATGGTGATGTGATCTAGATTATTGACTCTAGTGCAAGTCGGAGACTGAAGGAAATATGCCCTAGAGGCAATAATAAAGTTATTATTTATTTCCTTATTTCATGATAAATGTTTATTGTTCATGCTAGAATTGTATTAACCGGAAACGTAATACATGTGTGAATACATAGACAAACAGAGTGTCACTAGTATGCCTCTACTTGACTAGCGTGTTAATCAAAGATGGTTATGTTTCCTAACCATGGAAAAAGAGTTGTTATTTGATTAACGGGATCACATCATTAGTTGAATGATCTGATTGACATGACCCATTCCGTTAGCTTAGCACGTTTAGTATGTTGCTATTGCTTTCTTCATGACTTATACATGTTCCTATGACTATGAGATTATGCAACTCCCGTTTACCGGAGGAACACTTTGTGTGCTACCAAACGTCACAACGTAACTGGGTGATTATAAAGGTGCTCTACAGGTGTCTCCAAAGGAACTTGTTAGGTTGGCGTATTTCGAGATTAGGATTTGTCACTCCGAATGTCGGAGAGGTATCTCTGGGCCCACTCGGTAATGCACATCACTTAAAGCCTTGCAAGCATTGCAACTAATGAGTTAGTTGCGGGATGATGTATTATGGAACGAGTAAAGAGACTTGCCGGTAACGAGATTGAACTAGGTATTGAGATACCGACGATCGAATCTCGGGCAAGTAACATACCGATGACAAAGGGAACAACGTATGTTGTTATGCGGTTTGACCGATAAAGATCTTCGTAGAATATGTGGGAGCCAATATGGGCATCTAGGTCCCACTATTGGTTATTGACCGAAAACGTGTCTCGGTCATGTCTACATAGTTCTCGAACCCGTAGGGTCCGCACGCTTAACGTTTCGTTGACGATATAGTATTATATGAGTTATGTATGTTGGTAACCGAATGTTGTTCGGAGTCCCGGATGAGATCATGGACATGACGAGGAACTCCGGAATGGTCCGAAGATAAAGTTTGATATATGGGATAATAGTGTTTGATCCCCGAAAGGGTTCCGGAATTCACCGAAAGGGGTTCCGGATGTTTCCCGAAATGTTTGGGTACGAGAACACGTTATTTGGGCCAAAGGGGAAAGCCCACAAGGTTTTTGGAAAGCGCAAAAGGAAGTTTTGCGGAGTCCAGGGGCCAGACGCCAGGGTCCCTGGCGTCTAGGTCCAGACGCCGGGAACCCTGGCGTCTGGCCCTGGAGTCCGAGAAGGACTCTTGCCTTTCGGGTGAAACCGACTTTGTGGAGGCTTTTACTCCAAGTTTCGACCCCAAGGCTCAACATATAAATAGAGGGGTAGGGCTAGCACCAAATAGAGATCAAGAAACACCAAGCCGTGTGCCGGCAACCCCGTCCCCTCTAGTCTATCGTCCGTCATAGTTTCCGTAGTGCTTAGGCGAAGCCCTGCGGAGATTGTTCTTCACCAACACCGTCACCACGCCGTCGTGCTGCCGGAACTCATCTACTACTTCGCCCGTCTTGCTGGATCGAGAAGGCGAGGACGTCATCGAGCTGAACGTGTGCAGAACTCGGAGGTGCCGTGCGTTCGGTACTTGGATCGGTCAGATCGTGAAGACGTACGACTACATCAACCGCGTTGATAAACGCTTCCGCTTAGCGATCTTCAAGGGTATGAAGATACACTCCCCCTCTCGTTGCTATGCCATCACCATGATCTTGCATGTGCGTAGGAAAATTTTGAAATTACTACATTCCCCAACAAGCGGATCGCTTGATCACTTCAAGCCGTGGACAGGCATCCACCATCCGCTTGATCAAGCCAAAGTAGCTACTGGGCAAGAGCTCACCAGGCCATAACCGGACTATGAGACCTTTCATAGCCAGTTCGGCCGCCCTGTGGAGTTTGACCAACTGCTTCAGTTGGTCACTCAGAGGCATCGGATGTTTGGCCCCAGCATACTGGGACCAGAACAGCTTCTCCGTTGAGCTCCCCTCCCGGGCACAGTAGAACTCCGCAGCGTCTGATACGCTGCATGGCAGATCTGTGAATACCCCTGGAGAGCTCCGAATTCGAGTAAGTAAAAGAAACGCCTCCTTCACATGTTTGCTTTGCATAAAGAACTTCTTACCCGCTGCTATCTATTTGGCCTCCTGGATCTCCTGCTGTGCCTTCTTGGCTTCGGCCTTGGCGTCTTTCAAACTCACAAGGGCCTTCACAAGCTCGGCCTCTTTCATCTTCAGATCATGCTCGATGGACTCGTACTTCTTGCCAAGGTCCCGGAGCTCTTGCTGTACCTCGGCCACTCTAGCACTCTGCTTTTGGCACTCCTTGCATTCCAAGGCCGCTTTGTCTGCGGCCTCGGACATCGCTTTCTTCAGGGACACCACTTCGGTGGTGGCCCCTGTTACACAGTCACGACGCTTTGGCGTTAGACTAGCCAATTTTGTCTACCCTCAAATACATAAGAGAGGGGAATCACTTACCCTTGTTCTCCTCGAGCTGCCTCTTCGCGAGGCCGAGCTTTCCCTGCGCCTGCTCCAGGTCCCGCTTCAGTTTGGCAACCTCGGCAGTACGGGCAGCAGCAGCAAGCAGCACAGCCTACTTATTCACACGAATAATTATTATTAGACTCCTGCGGATTATAATTGACCCTCTTTGGCTGTTCTTTCCGAACACCAAAAAGAGTATCAGGGGCTACTACCTATCGGGTGGTAATTTTACACATATTTCTTACTTACCTCAAAGCCTGTCAAGAGGCTGGTGCAAGCTTCAGTTAGTCTGCTCTTGGCGGACGAAACCTTCTGAATCACCAAACTCATAAGAGTACGGTGCTCTTCGTCCATGGAAGCGCTTCCAGCAGACAATCCGGCGCCTCGTGCGCAACGGAAGTCCTTGATGCAGATGGCTCGCCCTCCCTAACGAGGGGATGTCCGCCTGAGTTCGGAACCATTGAAGGTTCCGGGACAGTGTTCGGCTGAGAGCCCGGCCTACCGTGGCTCTCATCGACACGATCCGCGGGGATCTTGAACCCTGCATGTCCGACATCTTGGACCCCGCCTCGGGGCGTCTCCAGAGTCACCTTCCCCCGCTCTGGGAGCCTCCGGGACAACACCTTCGTGTCATCCGCGGGCTGAGGAGTAGTGGCTGTTAGAAGCGAATTCATCTCCGAATTGCTCAGGGACCCGGAGGAAGATACCTCTGGGTGATCCCTGGCCAGACTACACATATGTTCGGCGTTAAACAAAAGCTATAGAGTGAAGTTATAATGGAGTGCGGACACTTACGATCGCATTGGGGGCTTCCCCCTGGGCAGCCACCCCTCCTCGCTGAGAGCGGTCGTGGCGGAGTACGGAAGGGACACCTTCCCCTTCTTGGACGCCCCAACCTCCCCTTTTGGGGCGGCTTTCCTCTTCTTCTCCCCCCAGTGCGGGGAGGTAGAATTTCTTCCTGATCCCCCCCGCCTCCGCGGGAGGAATCTGTCTCGTCGTCATCAGACGACAGGGGTATGACGGCCTTACGACGAGGGCCTTTTCCGGCCCCCTGGTCCGCCTCCCCGGGCCCCTCATCCTTTCCGGATGGGGCGTCTCTTCTTCTTCCTCCTCCCCTTCGTGGGAGGAGTGTGCCTCATCGTCTTCGGATGGGGCTTCTGGCATAACCTTACGCCGGAGACCCTTTCAGGTCCCCGGGGCCTTCTTTTCGGCCTTCTTCTTCGGCACCTTGTATGATGCCAGGACTAGCATCTCCGTCAGGAGAGCGTCAGCTGGGCCTTCTGGCAACGGAGCCAGACAGTAAACCTGCTCCGCTGTCTCCACATAATCCTGAACAAATGTGCATGACTACTTAAGGCTCTCTCATGAATATATTGGGAAGAACCGAATCCGGTGGTAGTCTGAGAACTCACCTGACTAGGAGCCCGCGCGGCGTGAAGCCCGCGGTCCTCGGATATGGGAGGAGGTACTTCGGAGGCCTTGAACAGCACCTTCCATGCGCCTTTGTGCGTCATGTCGTAGAGCTTCCCGAGCGCCTAGTGTTCGGGCGGGACGAACTCCCACAGATTGAGTGCCCGCCTTTGGCATGGCAGAATCCGGCGAATGAGCATGACCTGGATCACATTGACAAGCTTGATGTTCTTGTCCTTCATGCTCTTGATGCAGGTCTAGAGTCCGGTCAGCTCCGTAGATTCGCCTCAGGACAGGCCCTTCCTTTCCCAGGAGGTGAGCCGCATGGGGGCTCCAGATCTGAATTCGGGGGCCACCGCCCAGTTGGCGCCACGTGGCTCGGTGATGTAGAACCACCCCGATTGCCATCCTTTTACGGTCTCCGCAAAGGAGCCGTCCAGCCAGGTGACATTAGGCATCTTGCCCACCATGGCTCCTCCGCACTCCGCTTGCTGGCGGCTTAAAATCTTCGGCTTCACGCAGAAGGTTTGCAGCCACATGCCAAAGTGAGGCCGGATGGGAGGAAGGCCTCACATACGATGATGAATGCCGAGATGTTGAGGATGAAATTTGGGGCTAGATCATGGAAATCTAGCCCGTAGTAGAACATAAGCCCGCGAACGAAGGGATGAAGTGGGAATCCCAGTCCACGGATGAAGTGGGCAACAAACACGACCCTCTCATGGGGTCCTGGGGTCGGAATGACCTGCCCGGCGTCCGGTAGCCGGTGTGCTATGTCTGCGGCCAAGTATTCGGCCGCCCGAAGATTGGTGACGTGCTTCTCCTTGACGGTGGAAGCCACCCACTTGCCTCCTGCTCCGGACATGTTTAGCTATGTGGAGAAGACTTGGGCTTGGGCGCTGGAGCTCAAGGGGGCAAGAGTGGGCAAGGGAGAAAGGAGGCGTGGGTAAAAATGAGGAAATCTTGTCCCTTTATAGAGGCGACGAAAGCGGCGCGCCTCCCCACTTGCCCGTTGGGAATCGCTTGCTTCCCAAGCGCCACGATTGATGGTGTGGTGGGGTTATCCATACTCGTATTGATGAGAATCCCGTGACAAGGGGACACGATCTCTGCTTTGACAAGACGTGTCAAAGAAACCGCCTCGTAATATGCGTTGTAGCTGGTTGTGGGAAAATGGTTTGAATGATGATCCGACCATAATAACATGTCACGTCATCAGAAAAAGTTGTCAGCAGATTGCATTTGTGAAATATCATTCTCTCTATAGTGGCACATGAAGACCATTTTGTGGATCCGGACACGATCCAAGTGTTCGATAATTACTTTGGAGTATTCGGAGGAGGAACCCGCCTTGCAATGCCGAAGACAATACTGCGCGCCGGACTCATCGTCATTGAAGCCTGGTTCAGGGACTACTAAGGAGTCCTGGATTAGGGGGTATCCGGACAGGCGGACTGTGTACAACGTCTGGACTATTGAAGCGTGAAGATACAAGACTCAAGACTTCGGCCCGTGTCCGGATGGGACTCTCCTTTGCGTGGAAGGCAAGCTTGGCGATCCGGATATTGTGTTTCCTTTCTTGTAACCGACTCCATGTAAACCCTAGCCCTCTCCAGTGTCTATATAAACCGGAGAGGTTGGTCCTTAGAATGCCGATCACAATTACAATCATACCATCATAGGCTAGCTCTTAGGGTTTAGCCTCTACGATCTCGTGGTAGATCTACTCTTGTACTACCCATATCATCAATATTAATCAAGCAGGAAGTAGGGTTTTACCTCCATCGAGAGGGCCCGAACCTGGGTAAACATCTGTGTCCCTTGCTTCCTGTTACCATCAGCCTTGACACACAGATCGGGACCCCCTACCCGAGATCCACCGGTTTTGACACCGACAACTGACGCATGGGACCAGGCGATCCCGTCAAATCCCGCAACAGTCACGCGCAGCGTACGTGGCGAAAAAGGCGGCGCAAGAATCGAGGAATCACCGTTTATCCGCTCCGCCCGCTTCGGCACTCCCCATCTGGCGCGCTTCCCCGAAATTTCATATCCCGCGGAATCCGGGATACACTCCAGGCAATCGCGCCCAGGATCCCGCGCTCCAACAGGACACTCGGCACATAAGATCAACAGTTCACTCGACTGTCCACTGAATGGATCAAGGCGACTGAGTCGACACTAAACATCGACGCGGGCGCTCAGACTTGCAGAAAGCACTCATGAGATCCCAAAGCTCACGACAAGTTCAATTTCAACCTATTTTGCACTCGCACCTTAATCCATTCGGGGCCTATTGATGAGGATACAGACCTGGGGTAGGGTCATAGGCCTGACCTATACATCCTACCCAAGGTCACTACCCCAGAAGATAAGAACACCAAGAATCCACTCGACAGTATAATCACTCGACCGTTATTCCCCACTTTCACTCGACCATATGGGGAATGACTCGACTACATCGAAGACCAGGAGTCGGAAGAACGCACAACGGCCGGGCATTCACTCCTTAGTCTTCATGAGCATTAAGAGTATTTAAGACTGTCGTTACCAGTAATGACCTTACTTTATGTACATTAAGCTCCTTGTAATGGAGGTGGGCTGGGGTCCTGGCGCACTCTATATAAGCCACCCCCCTCCTCTGGGACAAGGGGGCACCCCCTGTAACACAACACACATAATCCAATCGACCGCCTCCGGGCACCGAGACGTAGGGTTGTTACTTCCTCCGAGAAGGGCCTGAACTCGTAAAACCTCGTGTGTACATGTTCGTCATAGCTAAGATCTTGCCTCTCCATGCCTACCCCCCTTTCTACTGTCAGACTTAGAACCATGACAGGGGGCGCAGGGCAAGACAGGGCCCCTAGGGGGCGGCGGCCAACCCTAGGGCGCGCCCTGGATGCCTCCCCTCCCCTCCCACCTATATATATGTGGGGAGGGGGAGACTCGTAAGGACACACCAACAATTGTTAGCCATGTGCGGCATCCCCCTCCACAGTTTATGCCTCCGGTCATATCTTCCTGGTGCTTAAGTGAAGCCCTGCGCGGATCACTTCACCATCACCGTCACCACGCCGTTGTGCTGACGGAACTCATCTTCTTCCTCGACACCTTGCTGGATCAAGAAGGCAAGGGACGCCATCGCGCTAAGCATGTGCAGAACTCGGAGGTGTCATACGTTCGGTGCTTGATCGATCGGAGCTAGAAGAAGTTTAACTACATCAACCGCGTTGTCAAACGCTTCCGCTCGTAGACACACTCCCCCCCTCGTTGTTATGCATCTCCTAGATAGATCTTGTGTGAGCGTAGGATTTTTTTTGAAATTGCATGCTACGTTTCCCAACAGTGGCATCTGAGCCAGGTCTATGTGTAGATGATCTGCACGAGTAGAACACAAAGAGTTGTGGGCGGTGATCGTCATACTGCTTACCACCAATGTCTTGTTTTGATTCGGCAGTATTGTTGGATGAAGCGGCCCGGACCAATCTTACATGACCACGTCCATGAGACCGGTTCCAACGACAGACATGTAACTAGTTTGCGTAAAGGTGGCTGTCGGGTGTCTGTTTTTCCTACTTTAGGTTAATCGAATTTGACTATGGTCGGTCCTTGTTGAAGGTTAAAACGACAAACTTGATAAATCACCGTTGTGGTTTTGATGCGTAGGTGAGAACGGTTCTTGCTAGAATCCCATAACAGCCACGTAAAACTTCCAACAACAAAGTAGAGGACGTCTAACTTGTTTTTGCAGGGCATGTTGTGATGTGATATGGTCAACACATGATGTGAGAAACGTTGTTGTATGATATGATCATGTTTTCTAAAAGTTATCGGCAACCGGCAGAAGCCTTATGGTTGTCTCTTTATTGTATGAAATGCAAACGCCATGTAATTGCTTTACTTTATCACTATGCATTAGCGATAGTTGTAGAAGAAATAGTTGGAGATACGACCACGACGCTACGATGGAGATCAAGGTGTCGAGATGGTCATGATGGAGATCATGATGATGCTTTGGAGATGGAGATCAAAAGCACAAGATGATGATGGCCATATCATGTCACATATTTTGATTGCATGTGATGTTTATCTTTTATGCATCTTATTTTGCTTAGTATGGCGGTAGCATTATAAGATGATCCCTTAACTAAAATTTCAAGGTATAAGTGTTCTCCCTGAGTATGCACAGTTGCGACAGATCATCGTGTCGAGACACCACGTGATGATCAGGTGTGATGGACTCTACGTTCAAATACAACAGGTGCAAGATAGTTTTGCACATGCAGAATACTCGGGTTAAACTTGATGAGCCTGAGATGTATAGACATGGCCTCGGAACACTGGAGACCGAAAGGTCGAACATAAATCATATAGTAGATATGATCAACATGGAGATGTTCACCATTGATGACTACTCCATCTCACGTGATGATCAGACATGGTTTAGTTGATTTGGATCATGTATCATTTAGATGACTTCAGGGATGTCTATCTAAGTGGGAGTTCTTAAGTAATTTGATTAATTGAACTTAATTTATCATGAACTTAGTCTTGATAGTATTTGCATATCTATGTTGTAGATCAATAGCTCGGGATATAGCTCTTATATATTTTTGATATGTTCCTAGAGAAAATTGAAAAATGATAGTAGCAATGATGCGGACTGGGTCCGTGATCTAAGGATCATCCTCACTGTTGCATAGAAGAATTATGTTCTTGATGCACCGCTAGGTGACAGACCTATTTGCAGGAGCAGATGCAGATGTTATGAACGTTTGGCAAGCTCAATATGATGACTACTTGATAGTTTAGTGCATCATGCTTTACGACTTAGAACCGGGACTTCAAAAACCGTTTTGAACGCCACAGAGCATATGGGATGTTCCAAGAGCTAAAATTGGTATTTCAGACTCATGCCCGTGTCGAGAGGTATGAGACCTCTGACAAGTACTTTGCCTACAAAATGGGGGGAATAGCTCAGCCAGTGAGCATGTGCTCAGAATGTCTGGGTACTACAATCGCTTGAATCAAGTGGGAGTTAATCTTCCAGATAAGATAGTGATTGACAAAGTTCTCTAGTCAATATCACCAAACTACTAGAACTTCGTGATGAACTATAATATGCAAGGGATGGCGAAAACGATTCCCAAGATCTTCACGATACTAAAATCGGTGAAGGTAGAATTAAGAAATAGCATCAAATGTTGATGGTTAACAAGACCACTAGTTTCAAGAAAAAGGGCAAGGAAAAGAAAGGGAACTTCAAGAAGAATGGCAAGCAAGTTGCCACTCCCGTGAAGAAGCCCAAAGCTAGACCCAAACCTAAAACTAAGTGCTTCTACTGCAAAGGAAATGGTCACTGGAAGCAGAACTACCCAAAAAAACTTGGCGGATAAGAAGGATGGCAAAGTGAACAAAGGTATATTTGATATATATGTTATTGATGTCTACTTTACTAGTGTTCATAGTAGCCCCTGGGTATTTGATACCGGTTCAGTTGCTAAGATTTGTAACTCGAAATAGGAGTTGCAGAATGAACAGAGACTAGTTAATGATGAAGTGACGATGTGTGTTGGAAGTAATTCCAAGGTTGATAAGATCACCATCCACACTCCCTTTACCTTCGGGATTAGTGTTGAACCTAAAATAAATGTTATTTGGTGTTCACGTTAAGCATGAATATGATTGGATCATGTTTATTGCAATACTGCTATTCATTTAAGTCAAAGAATAATTGTTGTTCTGTTTACATGAATAAAACCTTCTATGGTCATACACTCAATATAAATGGTTTATTTAATCTCGATTGTAGTGATACACATATTCATAATATTGATGCCAAAAGATGCAAAGTTGATAATGATAGTGCAACATACTTGTGCACTGCCGTTTAGGTCATATTGGTTAAAGCGCATGAAGAAATTCCATGCAGATGGGCTTTTGGAATCACTTGATTATGAATCATTTGATACTTGCGAACCATGCCTCATGGGCAAGATGACTAAAACTCCGTTCTCCGGAACAATGGAGCGAGCTGATGACTTATTGGATATAATACATATCGATATATGCGGTCCGATGAGTGTTGAAGCATGCGGCGGGTATCTTTATTTTCTTACCTTCAAAGATGATTTCAGCAGATATAGGTATATCTACTTAATGAAACACAAAGTCTGCAACATTTGAAAAGTTCAAAGAATTTCAGAGTGAAGTGGAGAATCACTGTAACAAGAAAATAAAGTTTTACGATCTGATCGCGGAGGCGAATATTTGAGTTACGAGTTTGGCCTTCATTTAAAACAATGTGGAATAGTTTCACAACTCACGCCACCTGGAACACCACACCTTAATGGTGTGTTCGAAAGTCGTAACCGTACTTTATTAGATATGGTGCGATCTATGATGTCTCTTACCGATTTACCACTATCGTTTTGGGGTTATGCATTAGAGACAACTGCATTTACATTAAATAGGGCACCATCTAAATCCGTTGAGACGACACCGTATGAACTTTGGTTTTGCAAGAAACCTAAGCTGTTGTTTCTTAAATTTTGGGGTTGCGACACTTATGTCAAAAGACTTCAGCCTGATAAGCTCGAACCCAAATCGGAGAAGTATATCTTCATAGGATACCCTGAGAAAACAATTGGGTACACCTTCTACCATAGATCCGAAGGCAAGATCTTTGTTGCCAATAATGGAACATTTCTATAGAAGGGGTTTCTCTCGAAAGAAGTGAGTGGGAGGAAAATAGAACTTGATAAGGTAATTGTACCCTCTCCCGAATTGGAAAGTAGCACATCAGAGAAATCCGTTCCTGTGATGCCTACACCAACTAGAGAGGAAGCTAATGATGATGATCATGAAACTTCAGATCAAGTTACTACTGGACCTCGTAGGTCAAACAAAGCACATTCCGCACCAGAGTGGTACGGTAATCCTGTTCTAGAAGTTATGTTACTAGACCATGGCGAACCTACGAACTATGAAGAAGCTATGATGAGCCCAGATTCCGATGAATGTCTTGAGGCCATGAAATCTGAGATAGGATCCATGTATAAGAACAAAGTGAGGACTTTGGTGGACTGCCCGATGATCGGTAAGCCATTGAGAATAAATGGATCTTCAAGAGGAAAACTGACGCTGATAGTAATGTCACTATCTACAAAGCTCGACTTGTCGCAAAAGGTTTTTTGACAAGTTCAAGGAGTTGACTACGATGAGACTTTGTCACCCACAGCGGTGCTTAAGTCTATCCAAATCATGTTAGTAATTGCCACATTTTATGAAATCTGGCAAATGGACGTAAAAACTGCATTCCTTAATGGATTTCTTAAGGAATAGTTGTATATGATGCAACTAGAAGGTTTTGTCGGTCCTAAGGGTGCTAACAAAGTGTGCAAGCTCCAGCAATCCATCTATGGACTGGTGCAAGCATCTCGGAGTTGGAATATATGCTTTGATAAGGTGACCAAAGCATATGGTTTTATACAAACTTGTGGTGAAGCCTGTATTTACAAGAAAGTGAGTGGGAGCTCTGTAGCATTTCTGATACTATATTTGGCTAACATATTATTGATTGGAAATGATATAGAATTTTTGGATAACATAAAGGGATACTTGAATAAGATTTTTTCAGTGAAATGCCTCAGTGAAGCTACTTATATATTGGGCATCAAGATCTATAGAGATAGATCAAGACGCTTAATAGGACTTTCACAAAGCACATATCTTGACAAAGTTTTCAAGAAGTTCAAAATGGATCAGTCAAAGAAAGGGTTCTTGCCAGTGTTACAAGGTGTGAAGTTGAGTAAGACTCAAAACCCGACCACGACAAAAGATAGAGATAGAATGAAAGTCATTCCCTATGCCTCAGCCGGCCATAGGTTCTATAAAGTATGCCATGCTGTGTACCAGACCTATTGTGTACCTTGCCATGAGTTTGGCAAGGGGGTACAATAGTGATGTAGGAGTAGATCACTGGACATCGGTCAAAATTATCCTTAGAGGACTAAGGAAATATTTCTCGGTTATGGAGGTGATAAAGATTTCGTCGTAAAGAGTTACGTCGATGCAAGCTTTTACACCGATCCAGATGACTCTAAGTCTCAATCTGGATACGTATTGAAAATGGGAGCAATTAGCTAGGGTAGCTCCATGCAGAACATTGTAGACATCGAAATTTGCAAAATACATACGGATCTGAATGTGGCAGACCCATTGACTAAACCTCTCTCACAAGCAAAACATGATCACACCTTAGTACTGTTTGGGTGTTAATCACATACCAACGTGAACTAGATTATTGACTCTAGTAAGACCTTTGGGTGTTGGTCACATGGCGATGTGAACTATGGGTGTTAATCACATAAAGATGTGAACTATTGGTGTTAAATCACATGGCGATATGAACTAGATTATTGACTCTGGTGCAAGTGGGAGACTGAAGGAAATATGCCCTAGAGGCAATAATAAAGTTGTTAATTTATATTTCCTTATATCATGATAAATGTTTATTATTCATGCTAGAATTGTATGAACCGGAAACTTAATACATGTGTGGATACATAGACAAAACACCGTGTCCCTAGTAAGCCTCTACTAGACTAACTCGTTAATCAAAGATGGTTAAGTTTCGTGACCATAGACATGTGTTGTCATTTGATGAATGGGATCACATCATTAGGAGAATGATGTGATGGACAAGAACCACCCGTTAGCTTAGCATAATGATCATTCAGTTTTATTGTTATTGCTTTCTTCATGTCAAATACATATTCCTTCGACTATGAGATTATGCAACTCCCGGATACCGGAGGGATGCATTGTGCTATCAAACATCACAACGTAACTGGGTGATTATAAAGATACTCTATAGGTATCTCCGAAGATGTTTGTTGAGTTGGCATAGATCAAGATTAGGATTTCACTACGAGTATGGGAGAGGTACCTCTGGGCCCTCTTGGTAATGCACATCATAAGAAGCCTTGCGAGTAAAATAACTAATGAGTTAGTTGCAGGATGATGTATTATGGAACGAGTAAAGAGACTTGCCGGTAACGAGATTGAACTAGGTATGTAGATACAGACGATCGAATCTCGGGAAGTAATATACCGATGGACAAAGGGAATTACGAATATTGTCATAATGTTTCGACCGATAAAGATCTTCGTAGATATGTAGGAGCCAATATGAGCATCTAGGTTCCGCTATTGGTTATTGACCAGAGAGGTGTCTCGGTCATGTCTACATAGTTCTCGAACCCGTAGGGTCCGCACGCTTAACGTTCGATGACGATATTGTATCATATGAGTTATGTGATTTGGTGACCGAATGTTGTTCGGAGTCCCAGATGAGATCACGGACATGATGAGGAGTCTCAAAATGGTCGAGAGGTAAAGAGTGCTATATAGAACAATGGTATTCGGACACGGAAGTGTTCCGGAGGGTATCGGGTACTTATGGATCACCGGAAGGTGTTTCGGGTACCTTGGCAATCCTATGGGCCATATGGGCCTTGTGAAGGAACACACCAGCCCGCAAGGGGCCGGTGCGCCCTATAAGGCCATAGGAGGAGGAGAAGGAAAGGGGGGAAGGGAAAGGAAAGTGTGGATTAGGATTCCCACTTCCTTCCCTCACACCCTCTTTTCTTCCCCTTCATGCATACATGGAAAGGGGGTGCACAGGGCAAGGCAGGCCCCCTAGGGGGCGGCCGCCAACCCTAGGGCGTGCCCTGGCTGCCTTCCCTCCCCTCCCACCTATATATATGTGGGGAGGGGGCGCCTCACAGGGACACATCAACAATTGTTAGCCGTGTAGGGCGCCATCCTCCATAGTTTACGCCTCCGATCATATCTTTTTAGTGCTTAGGCGAAGCTCTGCGCGGATCACTTCACCATCACCGTCATCACGCCGTCATGCTGACGGAACTCATCTTCTTCCTCGACACCTTGCTGGATCAAGAAGGCGAGGGACGTCATCGCGTTGAACGTGTGCAGAACTCGGAGATGCCGTACGTTCGGTGTTTGATCGGTCGGAGCTAGAAGAAGTTCGACTACATCAATCGCGTTGTCAAACGCTTCCACTTTTGGTCTACGAGGGTACGTAGACACACTCTCCCCCTCGTTGCTATGCATCTCCTAGATAGATCTTGCGTGAGCGTAGATTTTTTTTTTGAAATTGCATGCTACGTTCTCAACAAAAACAACGTCTGAAGTTGTGTCAATGATGATCGACAAAGCAGTGCCAGGGACGGGAAAGGGAACAAAGACGATCGTGACACTAGTTTAATGGCATATCTAGCTTGAACGTAACAACTCCACCTCGAGGGATAAGCTTCCAAGTGTGAAGGACGTGCTTGCCGCAAACAGAAGAGACATGGAGAAATGGCAGATAGCCAGTGCAAAATGCAAAGCGATCCCTTTTGGGGATTTGACGCGAGAAACCGCGAGAGTTTGTGAAGGAGGGCTTCCCTATCTTTTTCTTTGTCTTTTTTTTTCTTGTTCCTTTGATCACATGATCACTTGATCACCACTCTTCGTCTTTGTGGTTACTCTTCTGCCAAATCAATGAAATGCCAGTGAATACAGGATCTTTCAAGAAAAAAGATGTGATGTTGTCTCAGTATCTCAAAGGTATTCATAAAGGTAAGATATACGTGCATGCATTTATATGGGTGAATGTATGTGTATATACGAGTATTTATGATTGTACTGTGTTAAAAAAAAGTTAAAGGGCAATGATTACTCCGTGAAATAGTAGCAGTAGACATGAAACACTCCCAATCTTCTATGCTAAAGCAGGAATAGAGTTCGTTCGACATGCCTCGGCACGGCATCTCCACCGGCAGTCACGTCGATGCACGCATGCAGGTGCAGCCAGTAGTCCAGTAGTCCAGTACCACACGATCCAGGCAACACGCACCCGTAAGGCGTAACACACGGCGCGGATGTGCTAGCCGGTCACAACGCCGCCGACGAGCAGCCGGGAGGATCAAGTTACACCTACGACCCGCAGCTATCTAGCACTCCGGGATGGCGATCGAGTGCTGGATCCGTAGCTGCTCGTAAAACCTCCTGATGAAGTCGTCGGCCTCGGCGTCCACGCGCTCGTTGCTGCCGCTGTTGCCGTCCTCCGGCACGACCGGGAACGGCGAGTCGGTGACGCGCAGCCGCCGGACACCAGCGGGGCTGCGGCCCAGGATCCATGCCACCATCGGTGATGGCGTCGCCGTCGCCATCCCTGCCACCGCCGGCGTGGCTCTTCCGGACTCCACGTCGGCGCTCATCATCTCGAACGCCCGCGCCACCGCAGCGGCATCCAGGCCTCCGTAGTCGTCGCGGGCGGTGCCCCGACCGCCTCCGCTGCGCCCGCCGCGGCTCTTAAAGGGGAAGAGCCCGTAGTACTGCGGGTACGACGGCGTGGTGGTGCAGCTGAACTCCACCGCCCGCGCGTGGTGTCCGTAGAACGACGCCATGGCGGAAGTGGAGGAGGAGGAGATGCGGTGGCCATGGCCATGGGCCGTGGCGGGTTGGGCTAGGAGGCCGCGAAGCGCGCGACCGGCGAGCTTGCCGCGGCCGAGGAGGAGGTGCAGGTCCATCATGAGCCGCTTGCGGCAGAGTCCGCGGCGCAGCATGTGGCACACGGCGAGCACAACGTGCCACAGCCGCCGCGCCAGCCCAGGCTCCATGGGCCGCCGCGCGGATTATGGAAGAAGAGTGTGAGAGTGATTAGCTTAAGGGATGAGCTTATCTAGGGGCTGATGGAGTGTGCAGGCAGCGGGAGGAGAGGAGGTTTATAGGGGAAAGAAAAGCTTCAACTTCAAGGGACCCACATAAACACTTCTTTATAGAAACTTTTGAATATGCATAAGAACAAATTTCATGTTAACTTTTGTTGTTGTTTCTAGTACGAAATATCCATCATCGTTGTGATGTATTCTTTGTTCATTATTATAAGATATTCTTACTTTTTTATGCAAGTAGATAGGAATACGTTTTAGTGTGTTTGTTCACTCATTTCAGTCAGTATGTAGTCCACATTGATATATCCAAAACATCTTATAATAGTATAAATGAAGAGAGTACTATTTTTTATTGGATACAAAGAAATTGACATGTTTGTCGATACACTTATTTTGGCATGATACATGTTTTCCCTTTCGAGCTTTCGGAGTCTCATTAGATGGTAAATTGTACTAAAAAATATTGAAAGTGTCTAGCCCAAACTATTGAATGATAAATTCTCAAATCGTACTAGAATCCTATTAAAATCCTTCCAGTTAGGGAAATTACAAATTTAAATTTGGCAGAAAAATCCACCGACAAGTAAAGTTCCAAACATTCTGAATTGGTCCGAGAGAGGGAGGAGATACAATACTGGCCTTTCTTTCTTCGCAATCCTTTTACCCGTACAGCTGTTATTGGCAATGATCGCAAACTGGCTACAGGAACACAATACTTACACAAGGTATCTACCCAATGCAACCAGTATAAACTTGTGCAAACTTAATCAGCAACTGTCATGGATCCTGGTCAAAAGACAAGATACATAGCGCCGGTTTCGTGCTCCCGTGTTTAGCAAAAGCTAAAGCTTAAATTGCTTAGGCAGCAAGTGAGGAATTCGTCCGTTCTCTTTTCCTTTTCCTACTTGCTTGCTTGTATTCTTGATTTCCTAGCTTTGGCTAAAGTATGGTCATGGATCAGCTCGGAGCTCGAGGACATGACCATGGCTTTCCAAAGGTTGGTGCTACCTTTTCTTATATCGGGAATCACAGTTGTGTACAGCTGGTTACAATGCTAAGAACGTACAAAAAGTGCTAGATGTAGAAAAAAAAACACTTCACCCGATCCAAATTAATTGATGTAGTCTCTATACATTATCCTCTCTATACATTGTATAGAGGTTGCGCCAATTAATTTAGGTAAATGTTTCCCCTCGGCGCGCCGGCCGAACGCTCAGCCGGCACCCCTCGCTCGCTTGCTCTTTCTACGTACGCTAGGTGGGCCTCAAGCGAACCGTTTTTTTCTTCTTCTCTAC
>NC_041381.1:221647725-221648251 GCF_002162155.2 Triticum dicoccoides | reverse complement strand
AACTGCTCCCCCACAGATAGTACAACCGTAGAGTTTTTTTGCTGGAACCGACGGTATTTTTTGCCTCAATTAGAGATGCGCGATAGCTGGGAGGCTGGCGAGTGCTGCAACCGTTGACAGGATAGCTTCAACCCTGATAAAAAATGCTTTGACCGGACACTGTGAAAAGAAAAAGGTTGCAGCATTTGGCGGAAAAAGCTTCAACCGTAGATGCAAAAAGCTTCAATCAGGCATTGCGCAATTAATCTTTTGGTGGAAGTGGCTTCGTTTTTTGCTGGAACCGGCGGATTTTTTTGCTTCAAACGGTCACGTTCGCAGAATTTTTGCTTAAACCGGACATCATATTTGCTGGAAATCAGTGCTATTTTTTGTTGCAACTGGTGACTACTGATGATGCTACGAGCACAACACCGTGGCAATGGCGAGGAACACATTTTTTGTGTGCTAGAAGCGCCCCTGCCATTGCTGGAACCGACGGCCACCATTTTTTTGATGCATCCAAAGCTTTCTTTGCTGCAGCACCGAC
>NC_041381.1:221439180-221647536 GCF_002162155.2 Triticum dicoccoides | reverse complement strand
GGGGGAGGGGGTGAGGGGCTGCGCAACGCTTGGAACGGGAGGTAGGAGGCGCAGCGCCGCTGCGCGAGGTAGATAGGGCGAACCGTTTTCTTTAGCCGGATCCAACAGCCCACGCGCTCAGATCCAACGGCTGCGGTGCGACCGGCCCAACAGTTGGGCCGGCGCGCCGGCGCAGATGGCGGCCCATTAATTTAGGTTGAATGGAGTAATATCTTTGGAACAAAAGAACCTTCAGAGTTACTTGTGCATGGGCGTGCCACATATGACCGTCCTTGATCGAGAATTAAGAAGAGCTACTGACTAGGATTTGTATTATATTGGTGATCGAACGGTTGAAATGACATGAACCATATTTAAGTCGGTCATAAAAAGGAGCCCAAGGGCATTATCATCCTAATGTTTTAGGACAACGCTAACGCCCACACGTGTGGTGGGAGCTAAACCCACCCACACGTCCTATAACACACAGACTACGCCATGTCACCGCATGCATGCATGTGGAAATTCTTTTGGATTTTCAATTTTTAAAATGTTTTATCTCTTAAATGAAAAATTCGATTGAAGATCCGTTTTCATTATTAAATCCCTCGCGATGATATCTTTGAAACTAGATCTCATAGCAATATATTTTGACGAATTTTTTGGTTAAAGGTTGCCATGTCTATTGCACATGAATTGCCATGATGTTTACACTAAAGTTGCCATGATATGTTTCAGCTATTTTCTTCTATATTTAAAAGTAAATTTTGACATATTATAAAATGGGAATTAAGAAACTAGACTTGCCATGCACCATAAAGTAAAATTGTCATGATACATGCACTTAATTGCCATGGTTCATACAAAAAAAATATTTTCATCGTCAAAGTACTGAAATTGCCATCATCAGAAACTAACATTGCCATGATCTACAAACTAAAATTGCCACATGGCAACTTTAGTTTAAGCACTATGGCAACTACAGTGTAAACATCATGGCAACTTTTGGGCAATTTTTTTTTCCGACGAAACATATCAACATGGGGTCTGATTTTGAAGATCTCGTCGAGACGGATTTAATGGTGAAAACAGATTTTTATTTTGCTTTTTTATTAGGAGATAAAATATTTTTAAGACGAAAACCAAAAATATTTCTGCTGATGTCATCTGTTCATACGTGGCAAAATGAGTGATGATGAAGGCGTGTGGACGATGCGCAAACGCCAACATGTGTATGCGTTAGTTTTTTCGATGTTTTAATACATCATACTTACTCTTAATTATAATTACACAGCTCTTAATTATAGAAACAAAACGTCCATGCGTGCGTGTTATTTGAACTTCTGTTATCCGCATTAGTCCTAATTCCTAGTTATATAGACTGACAGCTAGTAGCACGACCGGGAGGTTTTGTACGAGTTTTCCTCTAGTCCTGGCGGCTGGAACCCTAGCCGCCGCCAGGAGAGGCCGATCTTCCAACGCCATCCTCCGACGGCTCCTCTCCGCCGGCGACCTCGGTCGTCAGTGGTGAGGGGGGTCTTCGGATCCACTCATGTGGATTGTTTTTACTCCCTCGTAGTTTAGGTTTTTAGGTTGTTCATCGTCTTTGCTCTTCGGCAGCGATGATGACGGCGTTGAATAAAGATTCTTCTGACCCTTTCCTGACGAGGCCATCGGTCCAATGGTTGGGGATGGATTTGAAAACCAGTCTGTTCAAGCAAGGATGACATGGCGGCGGCAGCATCCTTGTGGGTTGAATGGCCAAATAGGGATTCAAACAGAGTAAATAACTATAGTATCCCGTCGTAGTGGTAGCTACATTTACGCGACCGGGTCCGAGCCACGGGACAAGACCAAATTGGATTGGATTTGTCACATCCGCGGATGGAAGACCGTAGATTTCTCACTTTCCCTACTCGGACAACCGACCAGATTGAAGCCCTAGCCCCTGTGGACCTGTGTCCTCAGGCTCCGCCGTTGTGATGGCGTTTTGCTCCAGCATCGGCGCGGAGCTTGGGAGGTAGTCCAGGAGCGGATGCAGATTGTGGTATGCATCGACGATATTTGGGAGACGAAACATGTGCTGGGCTCGTGGTTAGTGGATGGTAGGTATGGTTTCCTCCTTCGGCGTCTTAGTCGTGGTGGTGTGCCAGATCTGGAGTTTGATAACGTGTCCAGGGTGTTGCCTCAATCTGATTTGTTCAACGGCAAGGGCTTCACTTTTGGCAAACCACCTTGGAGGTCCGCAAAGCTGCATATCAATGATGGAGCTGCGTCGAGCTCGGGTGAGGAGGTGATGAAGGAAATATGCCCTAGAGGCAATAATAAAGTTGTTATTTATATTTCCTTATATCATGATAAATGTTTATTATTCATGCTAGAATTGTAATAACCGGAAACTTGGTACATGTGTAAATACATAGACAAACAGAGTGTCACTAGTATGCCTCTACTTGACTAGCTCGTTGAATCAAAGATGGTTAAGTTTCCTAACCATAGACATCAGTTGTCATTTGATTAACGGGATCACATCATTAGAGAATGATGTGATTGACTTGACCCATTCCGTTAGCTTAGCACGATGATCGTTTAGTTTTTTGCTATTGCTTTCTTCATGACTTATACATGTTCCTATGACTACGAGATTATGCAACTCCCGAATACCGGAGGAACACTTTGTGTGCTACCAAACGTCACAACGTAACTGGGTGATTATAAAGGTGCTCTACAGGTGTCTCCGATGGTACTTGTTGAGTTGGCATAGATCGAGATTAGGATTTGTCACTCCGATTGTCGGAGAGGTATCTCTGGGCCCTCTCGGTAACGCACATCACTATAAGCCTTGCAAGCAATGTGACTAATGAGTTAGTTGCGGGATGATGCATTACGGAACGAGTAAAGAGACATGCCGGTAACGAGACTGAACTAGGTATGAGGATACCGACGATCGAATCTCGGGCAAGTAACATACCGATGACAAAGGGAATAACGTATGTTGTTATGCGGTTCGACCGATAAAGATCTTCGTAGAATATGTAGGAGCCAATATGGGCATCCAGGTTCCGCTATTGGTTATTGACCAGAGAGGTGCCTCGGTCATGTCTACATAGTTCTCGAACCCGTAGGGTTCGCACGCTTAAACGTTCGTTGACGATATAGTATTATATGAGTTATGTATGTTGGTGACCGAATGTTGTTCGGAGTCTCGGATGAGATCACGGACGTGACGAGGAACTCCAGAATGGTTCGGAGATAAAGATTGATATATGGGATAATAGTGTTTAGTCTCCGGAAGGGTTCTAGAATTCACCGGAAGGGGTTCCGGATGTTTCCCAAAATGTTTGGGTACGAGAACACTTTATTTGTGCCAAAGGGGAAAGCCCACAAGGTTTTTGGAAAGCGCAAAAGGAAGTTTTGCGGAGTCCAAGGGCCAGACGCCGGGAACCCTGGCGTCTGGCCCTAGAGCCCGAGAAGGACTCTTGCCGTTCGGGTGAAACCGACTTTGTGGAGGCTTTTACTCCAACACCGTCACCACACCGTCGTGCTACCGGAACTCATCTACTACTTTGCCGCTCTTGCTGGATCAAGAAGGCAAGGACGTCCTCGAACTGAACGTGTGCTGAACGCGGAGGTGTCGTACTTTCGGTGCTTGATCGGACGGATCATGAAGGTGTACGACTACATCAACCACGTTGATAAACGCTTCCGCTTACGGTCTATGAGGGTACATAGACTACACTCTCCCCTCTCGTTGCTATACATCACCATGATAGATCTTGCGTGTGCGTAGGAATTTTTTTAAATTACTACGTTCCACAACAGTGGCATCCGAGCCAGGTCTATGCGTAGATGTCATATGCACGAGTAGAACACAAGTGAGTTGTGGGCGATAATAGTCATACTGCTTACCAGCAAGTCATATTTTGATTTGGCGGTATTCTCCTTCTGTTATGAGTAAACTTGCGACACCTAAACCTGCTTCTGTTATTAATTCTGATATGTCGCATTGTTATTGATGATGCCACTTCTGCTATGCATGATACTTATGATGAAACTACTTCTATGATTGATACTAATGTGCCATTAGGTGAATTTCTTGATGAACAACTTGCTAGGGTTAGAGAGAATGAAATTCTTGAAAATGAAATTATTGAATATAGTGATGATGAAGGTTCTCCCCCTAAATATGAATTACCTGTTGTTCCTAAGGGTTATTGTCGGTGTCAAAACCGGCGGATCTCGGGTAGGGGGTCCCGAACTATGCGTCTAGGCGGATGGTAACAGGAGACAAGGGACACGATGTTTTTGAAGGAAATATGCCCTAGAGGCAATAATAAAATTATTATTTATTTCCTCATATCATGATAAATGTTTATTATTCATGCTAGAATTGTATTAACCGGAAACATGATACATGTGTGAATACATAGACAAACATATAGTCACTAGTATGCCTCTACTTGACTAGCTCATTTATCAAAGATGGTTATGTTTCCTAACCATAGACATGTGTTGTCATTTGATTAATGGGATCACATCATTAGGAGAATGATGTGATTGACATGACCCATTCCGTTAGCCTAGCACTTGATCGTTTAGTATATTGCTATTGCTTTCTTCATGACTTATACATGTTCCTATGACTACGAGATTATGCAACTCCCGAATACCGGAGGAACACTTTGTGTGCTACCAAACGTCACAACGTAACTGGGTGATTATAAAGGTGCTCTATAGGTGTCTCCGATGGTACTTGTTGAGTTGGCGTATTTCGAGATTAGGTTTTGTCACTCCGATTGTCGGAGAGGTATCTCTGGGCCCTCTCGGTAATGCACATCACTATAAGCCTTGCAAGCAATGTGACCAATGAGTTGGTTACGGGATGATACATTACGTAACGAGTAAAGAGACTTGCCGGTAACGAGATTGAACTAGGTATTGGATACCGACGATGAAATCTCGGGCAAGTAACATACCGATGACAAAGGGAACAACGTATGTTGTTATGCGGATTGACCGATAAAGATCTTCGTAGAATATGTAGGAACCAATATGGGCATCCATGTTCCGCTATTGTTTATTGACCAAGAATAGTTCTAGGTCATGTCTACATAGTTCTCGAACCCGTAGGGTCCGCACGCTTAACGTTACGATGACAGTTTTATTATGAGTTTATAAGTTTTGATGTACCGAAGTTTGTTCGGAGTCCCGGATGTGATCACGGACATGACGAGGAGTCTCGAAATGGTCGAGACATAAAGATTGACATATTGGATGACTATATTCAGACACCGCAAGTGTTCCGGACGTTGTCGGAGAAAACCGGAGTGCCGGAGGGTTACCGGACCCCCCCGGGGAGAGATAATGGGCCACATGGGCCTTGGTGGAAAGAGAGAGGGGCGGCCAGGATGGGCCGCGTGCCCCCTCTCCCTCTGGTCCGAATTGGACTAGGAGGGGGGGGGGGGGTGGCGCCCCCCTCTTTCCTTCCCCCCTCTTCCCCTTCCTTCCCCCTCCTAGTAGGAGTAGGAAAAGGGGAGTCCTACTCCTACTAGGAGGAGGACTCCTCCTCCTTGGCGCGCCCACAAGGGCCGGCCGGCCTCCCCCCTCCCTCCTTTATATACGGGGGCAGGGGGGCACCCCAGGACACACAAGTTGATCTACGGATCGTTCCTTAGCCGTGTGCGGTGCCCCCCTCCACCATATTCCACCTCGGTCATATCGTCGCGGAGTTTAGGCGAAGCCCTGCGCCGGTAGAACATCATCATCGTCACCACGCCGTCGTGCTGACGGAACTCATCCCTGAAGCTTTGCTGGATCGGAGCCCGGGGATCGTCATCGAGCTGAACATGTGCTGAACTCGGAGGTGCCGTACGTTCGGTGCTTGGATCGGTCGGATCGTGAAGACGTACGACTACATCAACCGCGTTGTCATAACGCTTCCGCTTACGGTCTACGAGGGTACGTGGACAACACTCTCCCCTCTCGTTGCTATGTCATCACCATGATCTTGCGTGTACGTAGGAATTTTTTTGAAATTACTACATTTCCCAACAGTGGCATCCGAGCCAGGTTTTATGCGTAGATGTCATATGCACGAGTAGAACACAAGTGAGTTGTGGGCGATACAAGTCATACTGCTTACCAGCATGTCATACTTTGGTTCGGCGGTATTGTGAGATGAAGCGGCCCGGACCGACACTACGCGTACGCTTACGCGAGACTGGTTTCACTGTTGCGAGCACTCGTGCTTAAAGGTGGCTGGCGGGTGTCTGTCTCTCTCACTTTAGCTGAATCGAGTGTGGCTACGCCCGGTCCTTGCGAAGGTTAAAACAGCACTAACTTGACGAACTATCATTGTGGTTTTGATGCGTAGGTAAGAACGGTTCTTGCTAAGCCCGTAGCAGCCACGTAAAACTTGCAACAACAAAGTAGAGGACGTCTAACTTGTTTTTGCAGGGCATGTTGTGATGTGATATGGTCAAGACGTGATGCTATATTTTATTGTATGAGATGATCATGTTTTGTAACCGAAGTTATCGGCAACTGGCAGGAGCCATATGGTTGTCGCTTTATTGTATGAAATGCAAATGCCCTGTAATTGCTTTACTTTATCACTAAGCGGTAGCGATAGTCGTAGAAGCAATAGATGGCGTAAATGACAACGATGCTACGATGAAGATCAAGGTGTCGCGCCGGTGACGATGGTGATCACGACGGTGCTTCGGAGATGGAGATCACAAGCACAAGATGATGATGGCCATATCATATCACTTATATTGATTGCATGTGATGTTAATCCTTTATGCATCTTATCTTGCTTTGATTGACGGTAGCATTTTAAGATGATCTCTCACTAAAATTATCAAGAAGTGTTCTCCCTGAGTATGCACCGTTGCCAAAGTTCGTCGTGCCCAGACACCACGTGATGATCGGGTGTGATAAGCTCTACGTCCATCTACAACGGGAGGAAGCCAGTTTTTGCACACGCAGAATACTCAGGTTAAACTTGACGAGCCTAGCATATGCAGATATGGCCTCGGAACACAGAGACCGAAAGGTCGAGCGTGAATCATATAGTAGATATGATCAACATAGTGATGTTCACCATTGAAAACTACTCCATCTCACGTGATGATCGGTTATGGTTTAGTTGATTTGGATCACGTGATCACTTAGATGACTAGAGAGATGTCTGTCTAAGTGGGGTTCTTAAGTAATATGATTAATTGAACTTAAATTTATCATGAACTTAGTACCTGATAGTATTTTGCTTATCTATGTTTGTTGTAGATAGATGGCTCGTGCTATTGTTTCGTTGAATTTTAATGCGTTCCTTGAGAAAGAAAAGTTGAAAGATGATGGTAGCAATTACACGGACTGGGTCCGTAACTTGAGGATTATCCTCATTGCTGCACAGAAGAATTACGTCCTGGAAGCACCGCTGGGTGCCAGGCCTGCTGCTGATGCAACTGACGACGTTAAGAACGTCTGGCAGAGCAAAGCTGATGACTACTCGATAGTTCAGTGTGCCATTCTTTACGGCTTAGAACCGGGTCTTCAACAACGTTTTGAACGTCATGGAGCATATGAGATGTTCTGAGTTGAAGTTAATATTTCAAGCAAATGCCCGGATTGAGAGATATGAAGTCTCCAATAAGTTCTATAGCTGCAAGATGGAGGAGAATAGTTCTGTCAGTGAACACGTACTCAAAATGTCTGGGTATAATAATCACTTGATTCAACCGGGAGTTAATCTTCCTGATGATAGTGTCATTGACAGAATTCTCCAATCACTGCCACCAAGCTACAAGAGCTTCGTGGTGAACTATAATATGCAAGGGATGAACAAGACAATTCCCGAGCTCTTCGCAATGCAAAAAGCTGCGGAAGTAGAAATCAAGAAGGAGCATCAAGTGTTGATGGTTAACAAGACCACTAGTTTCAAGAAAAAGGGCAAAGGGAAGAAGAAGGGGAACTTCAAGAAGAACAGCAAGCAAGTTGCTGCTCAAGAGAAGAAACCCAAGTCTGGACCTAAGCCTGAAACTGAGTGCTTCTACTGCAAGCAGACTGGACACTGGAAGCGGAATTGCCCCAAGTATTTGGCGGATAAGAAGGATGGCAAGGTGAACAAAGGTATATGTGATATACATGTTATTGATGTGTACCTTACTAGAGCTTGCAGTAGCACCTGGGTATTTGATACTGGTTGTGTTGCTAACATTTGCAACCCGAAACAGGGACTACTGAATAAGCGAGCACTGGCCAAGGATGAGGTGACGATGCGCATGGGAAACGGTTCCAAAGTCGATGTGATCGCGGTCGGCACGCTACCTCTACATCTACCTTCGGGATTAGTTTTAGACCTGAATAATTGTTATTTGGTGCCAGCGTTGAGCATGAACATTATATCTGGATCTTGTTTGATGCGAGACGGTTATTCATTTAAATCAGAGAATAATGGTTGTTCTATTTATATGAGTAATATCTTTTATGGTCATGCACCCTTGAAGAGTGGTCTATTCTTGTTGAATCTCGATAGTAGTGATACACATATTCATAATGTCGAAGCCAAAAGATGCAGAGTTAATAATGATAGTGCAACTTATTTGTGGCACTGCCGTTTAGGTCATATCGGTGTAAAGCGCATGAAGAAACTCCATACTGATGGAATTTTGGAATCACTTGGTACTTGTGATCCGTGCCTCATGGGCAAGATGACTAAAACACCGTTCTTCGGTACTATGGAGAGAGCAACAGATTTGTTGGAAATCATACATACAGATGTATGCGGTCCGATGAATGTTGAAGCTCGTGGCGGATATCGTTATTTTCTCACCTTCATAGATGATTTAAGCAGATATGGGCATATCTACTTAATGAAACACAAGTATGAAACATTTGAAAAGTTCAAAGAATTTCAGAGTGAAGTGGAAAATCATCGTAACAAGAAAATAAAATTCCTACGATCTGATCGTGGAGGAGAATATTTGAGTTACGAGTTTGGTTTACATTTGAAACAATGCGGAATAGTTTCGCAGCTCATGCCACCTAGAACACCGCAACGAAATGGTGTGTCCGAACGTCGTAATCGTACTTTACTAGATATGGTGCGATCTATGATGTCTCTTACTGATTTACCGCTATCGTTCTGGGGTTATGCTTTAGAGACGGCCGCATTCACGTTAAATAGGGCACCATCAAAATCCGTTGAGACGACGCCTTATGAACTGTGGTTTGGCAAGGAACCAAAGTTGTCGTTTCTTAAAGTTTGGGGCTGCGATGCTTATGTGAAGAAACTTCAACCAGATAAGCTCGAACCTAAATCGGAGAAATGTGTCTTCATAGGATACCCAAAAGAAACAGTTGGGTATACCTTCTATCACAGATCCGAAGGCAAGACATTCGTTGCTAAGAATGGATCCTTTCTAGAGAAGGAGTTTCTCTCGAAAGAAGTGAGTGGGAGGAAAGTAGAACTTGATGAGGTAACTGTACCTGCTCCCTTATTGGAAAGTAGTTCATCACATGAATCGGTTCCTGTGACACCTACACCAATTAGTGAGGAAGCTAATGATATTGATCATGAAACTTCAGATCAAGTTTCTACTGAACTTCGAAGGTCTACCAGAGTAAGATCTGCACCAGAGTGGTACGGTAATCCTATTCTGGAAGTCATGTTACTTGACCATGACGAACCTACGAACTATGAGGAAGGGATGATGAGCCCAGATTCCGCAAAATGGCTAGAGGCCATGAAATCTGAGATGGGATCCATGTATGAGAACAAAGTATGGACTTTGGTTGACTTGCCCGATGATCGGTAGGCCATTGAGAACAAATGGATCTTTAAGAAGAAGACTGACGCTGATGGTAATGTAATTGTCTATAAAGCTCGACTTGTCGCAAAAGGTTTTCAACAAGTTCAAGGGGTTGACTACGATGAGACTTTCTCACCCGTAGCGATGCTTAAGTCTGTCCGAATCATGTTAGCCATTGCTGCATTTCATGATTATGAAATCTGGCAAATGGATGTCAAAACTGCATTCTTGAATGGATTTCTAGAAGAAGAGTTGTATATGATGCAGCCAGAAGGTTTTGTTAATCCAAAAGGTGCTAACAAAGTATGCAAACTCCAGCGATCCATTTATGGACTGGTGCAAGCATCTCGAAGTTGGAATAAACGCTTTGATAGTGTGATCAAAGCATATGGTTTTATACAGACTTTTGGAGAAGCCTGTATTTACAAGAAAGTGAGTGGGAGCTCTGTAGCATTTCTGATATTATATGTAGATGACATATTATTAATTGGAAATGATATAGAATTTCTGGATAGCATAAAGGGATACTTGAATAAAAGTTTTTCAATGAAAGATCTAGGTGAAGCTGCTTACATATTGGGCATCAAGATCTATAGAGATAGATCAAGACGCTTAATAGGACTTTCACAAAGCACATACCTTGATAAAATTTTGAAAAAGTTCAAAATGGATCAGGCAAAGAAAGGGTTCTTGCCCGTGCTTCAAGGTGTGAAGTTGAGTCAAACTCAATGCCCGACCACAGCAGAAGATAGAGAGAAAATGAAAGATGTTCCCTATGCTTCAGCCATAGGCTCTATCATGTATGCAATGCTGTGTACCAGACCTGACGTATGCTTATCAATAAGTTTGGCAGGGAGGTACCAAAGTAATCCAGGAGTGGATCACTGGACAGCGGTCAAGAACATCCTGAAATACCTGAAAAGGACTAAGGATATGTTTCTCGTATATGGATGTGACAAAGAGCTAGTCGTAAATGGTTACGTCGATGCAAGCTTTGACACTGATCTGGACGATTCTAAATTGCAAACCGGATACATGTTTTTATTAAACGGTGGAGCTGTAAGTTGGTGTAGTTCTAAACAAAGCATTGTGGCGGGATCTACATGTGAAGCTGAGTACATAGCTGCTTCGGAAGCAACAAATGAAGGAGTCTGGATGAAGGAGTTCATTACCGATCTAGGTGTCATACCTAGTGCATCGGGACCAATGAAGATCTTCTGTGACAATACTGGTGCAATTGCTTTGGCAAAGGAATCCAGATTTCACAAGAGGACCAAGCACATCAAGAGAAGCTTCAATTCCATCCGGGACCAAGTCCAAGTGGGAGACATAGAAATTTGCAAGATACATACGGATCTGAATAATGCAGACCCATTGACTAAGCCTCTCTCACGAGCAAAACATGATCAGCACCAAGACTCCATGGGTGTTAGAATCATTACTATGTAATCTAGATTATTGACTCTAGTGCAAGTGTAACCTAGAGGCAATAATAAAGTTATTATTTATTTCCTCATATCATGATAAATGTTTATTATTCATGCTAGAATTGTATTAACCGGAAACATGATACATGTGTGAATACATAGACAAACATATAGTCACTAGTATGCCTCTACTTGACTAGCTCATTAATCAAAGATGGTTATGTTTCCTAACCATGGACATGTGTTGTCATTTGATTAATGGGATCACATCATTAGGAGAATGATGTGATTGACATGACCCATTCCGTTAGCCTAGCACTTGATCGTTTAGTATATTGCTATTGCTTTCTTCATGACTTATACATGTTCCTGTAACTATGAGATTATGCAACTCCCGTTTACCGGAGGAACACTTTGGGTACTACTAAACGTCACAACGTAACTAGGTGATTATAAAGGAGTACTACAGGTGTCTCCAAAGGTACATGTTGAGTTGGCGTATTTCGAGATTAGGTTTTGTCACTCCGATTGTCGGAGAGGTATCTCTGGGCCCTCTCGGTAATGCACATCACTATAAGCCTTGCAAGCAATGTGACCAATGAGTTGGTTACGGGATGATACATTACGTAACGAGTAAAGAGACTTGCCGGTAACGAGATTGAACTAGGTATTGGATACCGACGATCAAATCTCGGGCAAGTAACATACCGATGACAAAGGGAACAACGTATGTTGTTATGCGGTTTGACCGATAAAGATCTTCGTAGAATATGTAGGAACCAATATGGGCATCCAGGTTCCGCTATTGGTTATTGACCAAGAATAGTTCTAGGTCATGTCTACATAGTTCTCGAACCCGTAGGGTCCGCACGCTTAACGTTACGATGACAGTTTTATTATGAGTTTATAAGTTTTGATGTACCGAAGTTTGTTCGGAGTCCCGGATGTGATCACGGACATGACGAGGAGTCTCGAAATGGTCGAGACATAAAGATTGATATATTGGACGACTATATTCGGACACCGGAAGTGTTCCGGACGTTGTCGGAGAAAACCGGAGTGCCGGAGGGTTATCAGAACCCCCCGGGGAGAGATAATGGGCCACATGGGCCTTGGTGGAAAGAGAGAGGGGCGGACAGGGTGGACCGCGCGCCCCCTCTCCCTCTGGTCTGAATTGGACTAGGAGGGGGCGGCGCCCCCCTCTTTCCTTCCCCCTCTTCCCCTTCCTCCCCCCTCCTAGTAGGAGTAGGAAAAGGGGAGTCCTACTACTAGGAGGAGGACTCCTCCTCCTTGGCACGCCCACAAGGGCCGGCCGGCCTCCCCCCTCCCTCCTTTATATACGGGGGCAGGGGGGCACCCCAGGACACACAAGTTGATCTATGGATCGTTCCTTAGCCGTGTGCGGTGCCCCCCTCCACCATATTCCACCTCGGTCATATCGTCGCGGAGTTTAGGCGAAGCCCTGCGCCGGTAGAACATCATCATCGTCACCACGCCGTCGTGCTGATGGAACTCATCCCCGAAGCTTTGCTGGATCGGAGCCCGGGGATCGTCATCGAGCTGAACGTGTGCTGAACTTGGAGGTGCCGTACGTTCGGTGCTTGGATCGGTCGGATCGTGAAGACGTACGACTACATCAACCGCGTTGTCATAACGCTTCCGCTTACGGTCTACGAGGGTATGTGGACAACACTCTCCCCTCTCGTTGCTATGTCATCACCATGATCTTGCGTGTACGTAGGAATTTTTTTGAAATTACTACGTTCCCCAACAGTTTTTACCCAGGTTTGGGCTCTCTCGATGGAGGTAAAACCCTACTCCTGCTTGATTAATATTGATGTTATGGGTAGTACAATAGTTGATCTACCACGAGATGAGAGAGGCTAAACCCTAGAAGCTAGCCTATGGTATGATTGTTGTTCGTCCTACGGACTAAAACTCTCCGGTTTATATAGACACCGGAGAGGGCTAGGGTTACACAGAGTCGGTTACAATGGGAGGAGATCTTCATATCGTATCGCCAAGCTTGCCTTCCACGCCAAGGAAAGTCCCATCCGGACACGGGACGGAGTCTTCAATCTTGTATCTTCATAGTCCGGGAGTCCGGCCGAAGGTCATAGTCCGGCCATCCGGACACCCCCTAATCCAGGACTCCCTCAGTTATGTTATGGATGAAGAAACTACTAGAGATATTTTTGCTTGCAATGATAGATTTGATCTTAAGAAGTTATTAGCTAAATTGAAATAGAAATCTCTAAATGCTAGAATGAAATATGACCCTGCTTTTGCTACTTCACCTATCTTTGTTACTAATAAGGATTATGAATTCTCTGTTGATCCTGATATAATTACTTTGGTTGAATCTGATCCTTTTTATGACAATGAATCTGAAACTGTTGTGGCACATCTTACTAAGTTAAACAATATAGCCACCCTGTTCACTAACGATGAGAAATCCCTCTACTACTATATCCTTAAGATATTTTTGTTCTCATTAAAGGGTGATGCTAAACTTGGTTTAATTCTCTTGATCCTGGTTGTGTGCGTAGTCCCCAGGATATGATCTATTTTTTCTCTGCTAAATATTTCCCTGCTCATAAAAAACAAGCTGCCTTGAGGGAAATATATAATTTTGTGCAAATTGAAGAAGAGAGTCTCCCACAAGCTTGGGGGAGGCTTCTCCAGTTACTTAATGCTTTACATGATCATCCTCTTAAGAAAAATGAAATACTTGATATCTTTTATAATGGACTAACCGATGCTTCCAAGGACCACTTGGATAGTTGTGCTGGTTGTGTTTTCAGGGAAAGAACAGTCGATCAAGCTGAATTGCTATTGAATAATATGTTGACTAATGAAAATAATTGGACTCTTCCTGAGCCAATTCCTGAGCCAATTGAGTGAACTCCTGAACCAACTCCTGAGCCAACTCCGAAGAAGAGAGGTGTTCTATTTCTCAGTCCTGAAGATATGCAAGAGGCAAAGAAATCTATGAAAGAAAAAGGTATTAAAGCTAAAGATGTTAGGAATTTACCTCCCGTTGAAGAAATACATGGTCTTAATATACCACCTATTGAAGAAACACTTGGTCTTGATAACCCGACACAGGTAGTAAAGGTAAATTCTCTCTATAGATATGATAGAGTTGAAATCCCGTCTACTAAGTTTCCTAGCCAATGTTTGGATGAATTTGATGACTTTATGGCTAGACAAGAAAATTTCAATGCTTATGTTGGTAGAGAATTAAAGAGTAATGCTTACATGATTGAACGCTTGACTGATTATATGGCTAGAGTTAAAGGTGAACTTAAGCTCATTAGTAAATACACTTCTATGGTTACCACTCAAGCAGAGCAAGTACTTAAAGCTCAAAGTGATTTGCTCGATGAATTAAATAATAAACATGACTTCGCTGTTAGAGTGGCTACTAGAACTGGTAAAATGACTCAGGAACCTTTGTATCACGAAGGTCACCCTAAGAGAATTGAGCAAGATTCTCAGAGAAATAATGTAGATGCACCTAGTCCTTCTAAAAAGAAGAAAAAGAAAAATGATAGGACTTTGCATGCTTCTAGTGAACCTGTTATAGACTCACCTGAGAATCCCAATGATATTTCTATTTCTGATGCTGAAACACAATCAGGTGATGAACATGAACCTAGTGATAGTGTTAATGATAATGTTCATGTTGATGCTCAAGCTAGCAATAATAATGATGTAGAGACTGAACCTGTTGTTGATCTTGATAACCCACAATCAAAGAATCAATGTTATGATAAGAGAGAATTTGTTGCTAGGAAGCATGGTAAAGAAAGAGAACCATGGGTTCAGAAACCCATGCCTTTTCCTCCTAAGCCATCCAAGAAAAAGGATGATGAGGATTTTGAGCGCTTTGCTGAAATGGTTAGACCTATCTTTTTACGTATGCGTTTAATTGATATGCTTAAAGTAAATCCTTATGCTAAGTACATGAAAGATATTATTACAAATAAAAGAAAGATACCGGAAGCTGAAATTTCCACCATGCTTGCTAATTATACTTTTAAGGGTCGAATACCAAAGAAACTTGGAGATCTGGGAGTACCAACTATACCATGCTCCATTAAAAGAAACTATGTCAAAACTGCTTTATGTGATCTTGGAGCCGGTGTTAGTGTTATGCCCCTCTCTTTATATCGTAGACTTGAATTGAATAAGTTGACACCTACTGAAATATCTTTGCAAATGGCTGATAAATCAACTGCTATACCTATCGGTATTTGTGAGGATGTGCCTGTTGTGGTTGCAAATGTCACTATCTTAACGGACTTTGTTATTCTTGATATTCCCGAGGACAATAGTATGTCGATTATCCTTGGTAGACCCTTTTTGAATACTGCAGGAGCTGTTATTGATTGCAATAAAGGCAATGCCACTTTTCATGTTAATGGTAATGAGCATATGGTACACTTTACGAGGAAACAACCTCAAGTTCACAGTATCAATTCTATTGGAAAAATTCCAACTATCATTATTGGAGGTTTTGAATTCCTTCTTCCTACTGTCAAGAAGAAATATGATATTCTTATTATTGGGGATGTTCATATCCTCGTTGAGGTAACCTAGAGTTATTCGAAAATTCTCCGGTTCCATGTTATTCGGAATGAGTTTGTTAACAAGACTTGATCAACCTTGTTAGTGGATTCCTTTTGATGAGCATGAGATGGATGAAACTAGAAGGCACAATCTTCTGTACCCTCCTTTTACTTTCTGTTATTTAGTTTAAATAAAGTAAAATTAGTATTTTCTGTCTCTTTTCTGAATTATCCATGGAATAAAAAAATACCTGAAAATAAAAGTTCTCCAAATGCCCTGCAAATTAAGTATGATTTTTTCTGGAATATTTGAGAATATCTGACACTGAGAACACATCAGTGGGAGCTGGCACCTGGCCACGAGGGTCCAAGGTGCGCCCACCCCTACAGGGCGCGCGCCCCTGCCACTTATTCCTGCACCCACACACTTTATCTTCCTCCTAAAAAATCACCATCCAGCTCAAGCATGAGTTCTAGCTCATTTTGCTGCGATTTTCGATCTCCTTGCTCAAAGCTCCATTCACAAAACTGCTTTGGGAGATTGTTCTTTGGTATGTGACTCCTCCAATGGTCCAATTAGTTTTTGTTCTAGTGCTTTATTCATTGCAAAATTTTGCTGCCTAGGTGACCCTGTTCTTGAGCTTGCATTGCAAATTTATATGGTCCCAAGTAATTCTAATGCATGACATAGGCTCTAGGCACTTGTGGGAGTAGTTGCTATCAATCTTATTTGGTTTGATTCACTTTTATTTTGAGTTACTAAAATTTTAGAAATTTTTCAAAGGAAGAAATATGTCTAGGGAAATGTACCAAGGTGGTTCTTCAAGAAAGAAAGGACCCAGGCTCGCAATGCGTGAGCAGGACGATGAACCACCAAGGGAAGCCGATGTGCGGCCTTGTGAATGGCCATCAGAGGAGTTCATGGTCAAAGCAGGCATCAAGGATGAATTTGATGCATATGTGCGTAATGCCGATCTTGAGGACTTCATGCAAGATAAGTGTCCTCAGTACTACTTTTTGAATGATTCATTCGTGAGAAGGTTTAAACTTACATCTTCGCGTAATTCTCCAACTGTCCTGTTTGATATTTATGATAAATCATATACCATGGACCTAGAAGATTTCACTACTGCTTGTAAACTCCCGCAGTGGGGCAGTGTTAATGAACCTCGTAAATCTGAATATAAAGACTTTCTTGCTAGTATCACCGTGGGAGAATCTAGAGAAATAGCGCAAGCTACCAGGGAGCATCCACTTTCCTGCTATACATTATTTTGCTCTTTTCATTGGTAGATGCATTAACGGTAAACATGAAGCATGTCACATGTGTGTTCCTGATCTTTGTGTTCTCAAGAGTGCTGTTTTAGGTGACAAACAATTTAACTTGGGGGCAATTGTTGCACGTAGGTTGCATAATAATGGTTTAGTTGGAGATTTGTTTGGAGGGATTTATGCGACCCGTGTAGCTAATTATCTTGGTATACCTCCACATGAAGATGATAGGCAGTTGCCTCCCGCTTATTTAGATTATAATGCCATGGTTAGTCATCATTTTCTTGAGAGGAATGAACAATTCCTCCAGTATCGACTAATCTTTGACATACGTCGTGCTGTCCATATTACTCTCCCTGCTCCTACCCTCTTTGATTATTAGGCAAAAGGAAGATATGTTATCACCAGGGAGGAGGCAACGGAGTACGAGAGGAAGACGGAGGCAGCTCGCCGCCATGCCGCAGCCCAGGAGGCAATGGCTGCTGCATCTCAGTACGACCCCAGTTATAACTTTGGATATTAGCCAGGCTACCCATGGCCATAGACCAACTTAGGCGAAAAGCCTAAGCTTGGGGGAGTACGTATTTCTCACCGACATTACATTCATGTTCACACACTCATTCTAGTCATCGGTGCTCATACTTTTTCATTGTACTATCCATGCTAGTTTAATTTCTTTCTCTAGCTTTCTTCTCGTGTGTTTGATAAACCTTAAGAAAAACCAAAAAAAATCAGTTAGTTTAATTTCCATGCTTGTAGTAGTAATTAAAAGAAAACCCAAAAAGATTTCTTATTTTTCTTTTGCTTGTTGGGAGCTTTCCCGTGTAAATAGTTTTATTTCTTTTCTTTCCTTTGGGGGTCGAGAGGAGAAGACCATAATGAAAATGTTTAGTGGCTCTCATATGCATGATTGTTGATTTAACCAAGAGCCCATATTACCTTGTCTTCTCCCTTGAATTGAATGCTTGCAGATTCCAGCTTAGTCCAATGCACGTGCACTATTATTATTATACACACCGTTTGGTCGTGCAAGTGAAAGGCAATAATGATGATATATGATGGACTGATTGAGATGAGAGAAGTTGGTATGAACTCGGCCTCTCTTGTTTTTGTAAATATGATTAGTTCGTCATTCCTGATTCAACCTATTATGAATAAACATGTTTGCAATGACAATTAGAGATTATAGTTGCTTATGCCATGCTTAATTAGCTAGGAGCTTATAATGGTTTACCTTGCGTGCCAACATGCTATTAAAATGGTTGTGATGTGGTATGATAGGGTGGTATCCTCCTTTGAATGATTCGAGTGACTTGACTTGGCACATGTTCACGCATGTAGTTGAAACAAAATCAAGATAGCCTTCACGATATTTATGTTCATGGTGGATTATATCCTACTCATGCTTGCACTCGATGTTGATTAATTTTAATGCATGTTCATGACTATTGTCGCTCTCTCAGTTGGTCGCTTCCTAGTCTCTTGCTAGCCTTCACCTGTACTAAGCGGGAATACTGCTTGTGCATCCAAACTCCATAAACCCCAAAGTTTTTCCATATGAGTCCACCATACCTTCCTATATGCGGTATTTACCTGCCGTTCCAAGTAAATTTGTATGTGCCAAACTCCAAACCTTCAAATGAAATTCTGTTTTGTATGCTCGAACAGTTCATGTATCAACTAGTGTTGTCTGTATCTTCTATGTTAGGTGGGTTATTCTCAAGAGGAGTGGACTCCGCTCCTCATTCATAAGAAAATGGCTGGTAACTGGGATGCCCAGTCCCATGCTCAAATCAAATCAAAATAATTAAACAAAACTCCCCCAGGATTGTTGCTAGTTGGAGGCACCTATTGTTTCGGGCAAGCCATGGATTGATGCTTGTTGGTGGTGGGGGAGTATAAACTTTACCATTCTATTTGGGAGCCGCCTATAATGTGTGTAGCATGGAAGATATCAAGATCTCATAGTTGTTATGTTGACAGTGAAAGTGTACCGCTCAAAATGTTGTTTATCTCTATTTTAAAATCGAGCTCTGGCACCTCTACAAATCCCTGCTTCCCTCTACGAAGGGCCTATCTATTTACTTTTATGTTGAGTCATCACCCTCTTATTAAAAAGCACCCACTGGAGAGCACCGCTGTCATTTGCATTCATTGCTATTAGTTTATATTGGGTATGACTATGACTAGATCTCTTTTACCATGAATTACAATGTTTAGTCAGTCCTTGATCTTTAAAGGTGCTCTGCATTTATGTTTTGCGGTTTCAGAAAGGGCTAGCGAGATACCATCTTGTTATATCATATTATGATTTTTTTGAGAAAGTGTTGTCATCCGAGATTTATTATTATTCCTCGCTAGTTGATTATGCCATTGATATGAGTAAACATGAGACCTAAGTGTTATTGTGAATATGGTTAGTTTATAATCTTTGCTGAAAACTTGAATGATGGCTTTACATATTTGCAACAGCAAGAGCAAACAGAGTTTGTAAAAGTTTTTCTTTATCACTTTCAGTTTGTCAACTGAATTGCTTGAGGACAAGCAAAGGTTTAAGCTTGGGGGAGTTGATACATCTCCGTCGTATCTACTTTTCCAAACACTTTTGCCCTTGTTTTGGACTCTAACTTGCATGATTTGAATGGAACTAACTCGGACTGACGCTTTTCAGCAGAACTACCATGGTGTTATTTTTGTGCAGAAATAGAAGTTCTCGGAATGACCTGAAAAATCCACGGAGCAACTTTCAGAATTAATAAAAAATACTGGCGAAAGAATCAACATCAGGGGGCTCACACCCTGTCCACGAGGGTGGGGGGCGCGCCCCCTCCCCTGGGCGTGCCCCCTGCCTCGTGGGCCCCCTGGACGTCCACTAACGTCAACTCCAACTCCATATATTTGCTTTCGCGAAGAAAAAAATCAGAGAGAAAGTTTCATCGTGTTTTACGATACGGAGCCGCCGCCAAGCCCTAATCTCTCTCAGGAGGGCTGACCTGGAGTCCGTTCGGGGCTCCGGAGAGGGGGATTTGTCGCCGTCGTCATCATCAACCATCCTCCATCACCAATTTCATGATGCTCACCGCCGTGCATGAGTAATTCCATCGTAGGCTTGCTGGATGGTGATGGGTTGGATGAGATTTACCATGTAATCGAGTTAGTTTTGTTAGGGTTAGATCTCTAGTATCCATTATGTTCTGAGATTGATATTGTATGACTTTGCTATGCTTAATGCTTGTCACTAGGGCTCGAGTGCCATGATTTCAGATCTAAACCTATTATGTTTTCATGAATATATGTGAGTTCTTGATCCTATCTTGCAAGTCTATAGTCACCTATTATGTGTTATGATCCGACAACCCCAAAGTGATAATAATCGGGATACTTCTCGGTGATGACCGTAGTTTGAGGAGTTCATGTATTCACTATGTGTTAATGCTTTGGTCCGGTACTCTATTAAAAGGAGTCCTTAATATCCCTTAGTTTCCGCTAGGACCCTGCTGCCACGGGAGGGTAGGACAAAAGATGTCATGCAAGTTCTTTTCCATAAGCACGTATGACTATACACGGAATGCATGCCTACTTTACATTGATGAATTGGAGCTAGTTCTATGTCACCCTATGTTATAGCTATTACATGAGGAATCACATCCAGCATAATTATCCATCACTGATCCAATGCCTGCGAGCTTTTCACATATTGTGCTTTGCTTATTTACTTTACCGTTGCTACTGTTACAATTAGTACAAAACATCTACTGTTACTTTTGCCACTGTTACCGTTACTTCCATACTACTTTGCTACTAAATACTTTGCTGCAGATACTAAGTTATCCAGGTGTGGTTGAATTGACAACTCAACTGCTAATACTTAAGAATATTCTTTGGCTCCCCTTGTGTCGAATCAATAAATTTGGGTTGAATACTCTACCCTCGAAAATTGTTGCGATCCCATATACTTGTGGGTTATCAAGGCCATGAAATCCGAGATGGGATCCATGTTTGAGAACAAATTGTGGACTTTGGTTGACTTTCCCAATGATCGGCAAGCCAACAAGAATAAATGGATCTTCAAGAAGAAGACTGACGCTGACGGTAATGTTACTGTCTACAAAGCTCGACTTGTTGCAAAAGGTTTTCGACAAGTTCAAGGAGTTGACTATGATTAGACCTTCTCACTCGTAGCGATGCTTAAGTCCGTCTGAATCATGTTAGCAATTGCTGCATTTTATGATTATGAAATTTGGCAAATGGATGTAAAGACTGCATTCCTGAATGGATTTCTGGAGGAAGAGTTGTATATGATGCAACCTGAAGGTTTTATCGATCCAAAGGATGTTAACAAAGTGTGCAAGCTCTAGCGATCCATTTATGGACTGGTGCAAGCATCTCGGAGTTGGAATAAACGTTTTGATAGTGTGATCAAAGCATATGGTTTTATACAGACTTTTGGAGAAGCCTGTATTTACAAGAAAGTGAGTGGGAGCTGTGTAGCATTTCTAATACTATATGTGGATGACATATTGTTGATTGGAAATGATATAGAATTTCTGGATAGCATAAAAGGATACTTGAAAAGGGGTTTTTCAATGAAAGACCTCGGTGAAGCTGCTTATATATTGGGCATCAAGATCTATAGAGATAGATCAAGATGCTTAACTGGACTTTCACAAAGCACATACCTTGATAAAGTTTTGAAAAAGTTCAAAATGGATCAAGCAAAGAAAGGGTTCTTGCCTATGTTACAAGGTGTGAAGTTGAGTCAGACTCAATGCCCGACCACTGCAGAAGATAGAGAGAAAATGAAAGGTGTTCCCTATGCTTCAGCCATAGGCTCTATCATGTATGCAATGCTGTGTACCAGACCTGATGTGTGCCTTGCTATCAGTTTAGCAGGGAGGTACCAAAGTAATCCAGGAGTGGATCACCGGACAGCGGTCAAGAACATCTTGAAATACCTGAAAAGAACTAAGGATATGTTTCTCATTTTATGGAGGTGACAAAGAGCTCGTTGTAAATGGTTACTTTGATGCAAGCTTTGACACTGATCCGGATGAATCTAAGTCACAAACCGGATACGTATTTATATTGAACGGTGGAGCTGTCAGTTGGTGCAGTTCTAAGCAAAGCGTCGGCCGGATCTACATGTGAAGCAGAGTACATAGCTACTTCGGAAGCAGCAAATGAAGGAGTCTGGATGAAGGAGTTCATATCCGATCTAGGTGTCATACCTAGTGCATCGGGTCCAATGAAAATCTTTTGTGACAATACTGGTGCAATTGCCTTGGCAAAGGAATCCAAATTTCACAAGAGAACCAAGCACATCAAGAGACGCTTCAATTCCATTCGCAATCAAGTCAAGGAGGGAGACATAGAGATTTGCAAGATACATACGGATCTAGATGTTGCAGACCCGTTGACTAAGCCTCTCTCACGAGCAAAACATGATCAGCACCAAGACTCCATGGGTGTTAGAATCATTACTGTGTAATCTAGATTATTGACTCTAGTGCAAGTGGGAGACTGAAGGAAATATGCCCTAGAGGCAATAATAAAGTTGTTATTCATATTTCCTTATATCATGATAAATGTTTATTATTCATGCGAGAATTGTAATAACCGGAAACTTAGTACATGTGTGAATACATAGATAAACAGAGTGTCACTAGTATGCCTCTACTTGACTAGCTCATTGAATCAAAGATGGCTAAGTTTCGTAACCATAGACATGAGTTGTCATTTGATTAATGGGATCACATCATTAGAGAATGATGTGATTGACTTGACCCATTCTGTTAGCTTAGCACGATGATCGTTTAGTTTGTTGCTATTGCTTTCTTCATGACTTATACGTGTTCCTATGACTATGAGATTATGCAACTCTCGAATATCGGAGGAACACTTTGTGTGCTACCAAACGTCACAAGGTAACTTAGTGATTATAAAGGTGCTCTACAGGTGTCTCTGATGGTACTTGTTGAGTTGGCATAGATCGAGATTAGGATTTGTCACTCCGATTGTCGGAGAGGTATCTCTGGGCCCTCTCGGTAATGCACATCACTATAAGCCTTGCAATCAATGTGACTAATGAGTTAGTTGCGGGACGATGCATTATGGAACGAGTAAAGAGACTTGCCGGTAATGAGATTGAACTAGGTATGAGGATACCGACGATCGAATCTTAGGCAAGTAACATACCGATGACAAAGGGAACAACGTATGTTGTTATGCGGTTCGACCGATAAAGATATTCGTAGAATATGTAGGAGCCAATATGGGCATCCAGGTTCCGCTATTAGCTATTGACCAGAGAGGTGTCTCGGTCATGTCTACATAGTTCTCGAACCCATAGGGTCCGTACGCTTAAACATTCGTTGATGATATAGTATTATATGAGTTATGTATGTTTTTTTTACTATAAATGAGTTATAGTATTATATGAGTTATGTATGTTGGTGACCGAATGTTGTTCGGAGTCCCGAATGAGATCACGGACATGACGAGGAACTCCCGAATGGTTTGGAGATAAAGATTGATATATGGGACAATAGTGTTTAGTCTCCGGAAGGGTTCCAGAATTCACCGGAAGGGGTTCCAGATGTTTCCCGAAATGTTTGGGTACGAGAACACTTTATTTGGTCCAAAGGGGAAAACCCACAAGGTTTTTGGAAAGCGCAAAAGGAAATTTTTTGGAGTCCAGGGGCCAGACGCCAGGATCCCTGGCATCTTGGTCCAGACGCCGGGAACCCTGGCGTCTGGCCCTGGAGTCCGAGAAGGACTCTTGCCTTTCGGGTGAAACCGACTTTGTGGAGGCTTTTACTCCAAGTTTCGACTCCAAGGCTCAACAATAGAGGGGCAGGGCTAGCACCCAAGACACATCAAGAAACACCAAGCTGTGTGCCGGCAACCCTGTCCCCTCTAGTTTATCCTCCATCATAGTTTTTGTAGTGCTTAGGCGAAGCCCTGCAGAGATTGTTCTGCACCAACACCATCACCACGCCATCGTGCTGCCAGAACTCATCTACTACTTCACCCCTCTTGCTGGATCAAGAAGGCGAGCACGTCATCGAGCTGAACGTGTGCTGAACGCAGAGGTGTCATACATTCGATGCTTGATCGGAACAGATCGTGAAGATGTACGACAACATGAACCGCGTTGATATGCGCTTACGCTTATGGTCTACGAGGGTACGTAGACTACACTCTCCCCTCTCATTGCTATTCATCACCATGATAGATCTTGCGTGTGCGTAGGAAATTTTTGAAATTACTGCGTTCCCCAATAGGTGATTCGTCATTCTTTTCTTCGATGGCTGCTATGGTGGTGCCGGAGGCAGGTGAAGTGCGTTGGTGTTAAGCTCATAGAAGTTTTGCTATCTTTTCAGTTTTTTCATGTCGGTCTTTATGGGACTTGTACTTTATTCTTTATGATACGAATGAGACACGTATACCATGCAAAAAAGTAAGAAATTATGCTATCAATCTGTGGAGGTAAGGGTACTATGCAAATAGGGATAACTTCTAACACACAAATAAGAATTTGCTTACCAGCAGTGACTACCTTTTCCGGCAGCCACGACAGTGACTACCTTTTCTGACAGCTTGACCAGCTCTGGGTTGTCGTTGTCCTGAAGATCCCGGTCATCCCAGCGACCTTCCAAGTTGAGGTGTCGCCGACGAGGGCCGCCCGAAGCTTGCATGGTGCTCCAGAAAGCTGGTGCCTTGATGTCGTTGGAGAACTCAGGCTTCCGAAGTTCCTTAGGGATGGTACAGAATCTGGTAGTGGTATGCCCCAACAAGCCACAACAAAAGCAAAAATTTGGTAGTTTTTCATACTTCACATCATATAGGATCTCTATTGTATTGTCGACCGAGGTCATGTCGATGGTCTTCCTTAGGGGCTCGCCAACGAGATGCTCGACCCGGACACGGAGATACTCGTCGATGATCTTTTTGTTTCAGTGGGCCACCGCGAGGACCGTTCCGAGCTTGCCGCCCAGGATGTAGCCCATCTCCACCGTCTTGATCGGTACTGGAAGGCCCCAGATTTGTGCCCATAGCTTAATGGAGTCGAGGCGCACATCGGCCGGATTTCCATCTTCGTCGAAAGCCGCTAGGATCACAACATCATTTCTAAAATGCCATGGCCCAGCGTGCAGAACGTGATGTCGATCTCCACACTCCGCGAAGGTGATGACGAAACGGTGGCCGTTGCTCATGACGCGTTGTGCCATGGCCTCTCCTCAGAGCCGCCATGTCCCCCGAAGCTCGTTGACGACCGCCTTGGGGTCGACCGAGTACGACGAGAGAACCCGGCCGACCGCCAGCTTGCCCGCCACCGCACGTAGTGCCGCTTCCATGTCGGTGACGATCGGCTTGTCATCCATCCTCGAGAACATGGCCAGCTTGCTCTTTCCGCTCCTCCGGAGCGGAGGAGGCACCACCACCGCACAATTTGAGGAGTGGAGCACCTTACGACGGTGGGGGATGGAAATCCTGCAACGTGCACGAGATCCAAAGAGGTGCTTGAGGCAGATGCGGGTCAAAATAGATCGGTTCATCAATTCGGAGTTGGGCAAGGATGATTTCAAGGGGGATTTGAAGGACAAAAAGGGAGCAACAACGGGGCCAACGTTCCCGACCCCAAATTCCGCCAAAACAGTTACTGATTCGGTGAGTAACAAAGATAATTTGGCAGTTTCACACAAAATTGATTATTTGGTGAATCCGTGTAGGCAGGAGTCTCAATTTCAGTTTGATTTGAGTTTTAATTCCGGTGGTTTTGGGGCAAATTTGGGGGAGCAGAGGATTATTTGAAGGGTGGGAATCAGCGGAGGCAATATCAATTCTCTCAGTTACTGCTAGTGTCTTCGGTGCCTCTTGTTTGCTATGTTTCTCTGTGTCAGGGGAATATGGCGTCGAGCACTAAGACGGGTAGCGGTCCGGAGGGAGCAACGGCTCCTTCCATGCCTGCTACGAGCACTACTTCTCCCCTGTCGATCATTGGTGCTGTCTCTTTGGACGGTACCAAGCTCTGTGAGGCAAGGGAAGAGGAGCTGCCTTCTTCGGCAATCGTCGAGGCCGTCCCAGGAACTCCTCTGATGGAGAAGGGGAAAGCTACAGTGGGCGGGCCATCGGGCTTGGCTCTGACTATCACACCGAATGCCGCATTTGGGTTCACTACGGTGGCGGTGCCTCCCCCACCCCGGAGGAGCGGAAAGAGCAAGTCGGCCATGTTCTCGAGGATGGACGACAAGCCGATCATCGTCGACATGGAAGCGGTGCTGCGTGCGGTGTCGGGCAAGCTGGCGGTCTCCCGGGTTCTCCCGCCGTACCCAGTCGACCCCAAGGCGGTCGTCAATGAGCTTCGGGGGCCATGGCGGCTCCAAGGAGAGGCTGTGGCACAACGCGTCACGAGTGACGACCGCCGTTTCGTCATCACCTTCGTGGAGGGTGGGGATTGACATCACGTTCTGCATGCTGGGCCATGGCGTTTCAGAAACGATGTTGTGATCCTAGCTTCTTTCGACGGAGATGTCAATCCGGCCGATGTGTGCCTCGACTCTATCAAGCTATGGGCACAAATCTGGGGCCTTCCAGTACTGATCAAGATGGTGGAGATGGGCTACATCCTGGGCGGCAAGCTCGGAACGGTCCTCGCGGTGGCCCACCGAAACAAAAAGATCCTCGACGAGCATCTTCGTGTCTGGGTCGAGCATCTCGTCGACGAGCCCCTCAGGAAGACCATCGACACGACCCTGGTCAGCAGTACAGTAGAGATCCTATATGATGTTAAGTATGAAAAATTGCCAAATTTTTGCTTTTGTTGTGGCTTGTTGGGGCATACCACTGCCAGATTCTATACCATCCCTAAGGAACTTCGGAAGCTTGAGTTCTCCAACGACATCAAGGCGTCGGCTTTCTGGAGCACCATGCAAGCTTCGGGCGGCCCTGGTCGGCGATATCTCAGCTTGGGAGGTCGTTGGGACGACCGGGCACTACTGGGGAAAACCTTATACACAGAACTTTAGTAGTAGCGCTTGTTAAAAAGGCGCTAGTGCTATATAGCAGTAGCACGTGCAGGATAACCGCGCTATAGTTACACATGTAGCAGTAGCGCGTCTCCCTGTAAAAGCGCTACTACTAAAATTCTCACTACTAAGCCGATAGGCTACACATAGTAGTAGCAGTCTTGTAAAAACCGTGCTACCGCTAAGATTATTGTAGCAACGCGTTTACGGTGAAAGGCGCTGCTGCTAATGAAAATAAAATAAAATTAAAAACAAATAGAAAAGTAAATGAAAATGAAATAAATAGAAAGGAGAAAGGGAAAAAAATTTGTTAAGAAAAATAAATGAAAAAGGAAAAAAAAGAGAAAGACATAGCAGTAGCGTCTGTTCATAAGAGGCGCTATAGATAAAATAGCAGCAACGTGTTTTTAGACCCCCACTATAGAAAGATAAAAGGAAATAAGAAAGAAAAGGAAAATACGTAGCTATAGCAGTAGCGCGTTTAGTAAAAATCGCTATAGCTAACTTAACATAACGCTTTTTCAATAAACGCGCTATCGCTAAGTTTGACTTAACCCAAAAGCGGTTTCCCTCCCCCCGGCCACCACTTCTCCCCCAAGTCCCTCGGCCCAATTCGCTGCCGTCTCCCCAATTCTTCGTCGCCCCACTTCGCCGCCGTCTCCTGCCGACATCGACGCCCCCGGAGCCATAAGAGCCGCGCGCCGTCGACGCCACCAGAGCCGCCCCCAACGCCACCGGAGCCGCGCGGCCTCATCAACACCACCGGAGCCGCCCTCGTCACCACCGGAGCCACCCTCGATGCACCTGCCTCCCTCGCTGTCACCGAAGACGCCCTTGCCTCCCTCGCCACCATAGGAGCCATCCTCTGTAAGCCCCCACCCTCCTCTCTCTCTCATGCATAGCACAAACATTGGACAGAGAAATAACTAGCTAGGTTAACTAGTTTAATTAGGTTAACTATCTAGGTTAGTGCAAAAATTTAGTTAGGGATTTGACAGAGAACTAGAGGTTAACTTGTTTAATTAGGTTAATTATCTAGGTTAGTGCAAAAATTCATTTAGGGCTTTGACAGTGAACTAGCTAGGTTAATTAGTTTAATTAGGTTAATTATCTAGGTAAACTAGGTTAACTAGCTAGGCTAACTAACTAGGTTAAGTAGTTAGGTTAATTAGGTTCGTTAGGTTAACAATCTAGGTTAACTAGGTTCGCTTGGTTAGAGCAAAAATTTATTTTAGAGCATTAGGTCAGAAGGGTTAGAGAAATGGAGTTCCTTCGCAATTTAATTGGGTTCTGTCCTAGGCAGAGAAGGGTTAGAGAAAATAATGTGTGTGTGTGTGTGTGAGGAATAGCTAGAACAGAATTTGGGATCTGTCCTAGGCAGAGAAGTGTTTAGTGATGTCATTTTGCAAAGGTTTTTATTTTTTGAAAAGACCACTATTTTTCTAGGAAAAGAATTTAGGCAAGTTTTATTTTAAAGATGATCCCTTCCTAGACTTTTATTGTTGATTATATCTTTTCATTGAAGTGGTCATATTATATCTTTTCATTGAAGTGGTTCGATTGTGCCCAAGTGGCCTTTTGTTGTTTCCAGGGAATGAAGCCGAGTGGCCTATGTTTTGCCGAAATGTTGGTTCATTTCTATTCGGCAAATTTAAGGTGCTCGATTTGTACACTTTTTAGCAAAGGTCATGCCGAAATTTTCTGTGAATTTCGGCATGACTTGTGCTAGAAACTAGGACATATCGAGTGCCCGAGATTTGCCGCACCGGGAATGAGTCAACTTTCCTGCAAAACATAGGCCTTTTTTATGTCATTATTCATTTTATTAGGTCTAGAATTAATTGACTAGATTTAATCGTAGGAAACATGGCTAGCAACGATGAAGGACAGGGTTTTGGTGATTGCGACGACGTCTACCGGGCGGCAGACGAATTTTTGAACCTTGCCGATGATCAACGGGTGTTCTTGCTGGGCCCGCCTGTCGCATTGGAGACTGAGACTGACATCGAGATCTGTGCTGAGACTGAGACCGGCGCCGAGATCAGCCCCGAGACTAGCAGAGCCGGTATATAACCAAAATCAAAGAGGTAACGACGCCCAAACCAGCTCATGACTACTAGACTGGTGGTCACGGAGGTGGACGACAGCATTTTTGAGCCAAAAGAGCCCACAGAAGCACGCGTGTGCTACGACAATCAAATAGGCTACATTGTACAGTCAACCGCCACCATCAACGATGAGAAACTAAAAAAGATAGATAATATGAGGCCCTCCCTCCTAAGGAAGCTGCACCAGATATTCTTGTTCCTGGGCCAGGATGAAAAGGAATATAAAAATCCAGATAAGGACCCGACAATGAAGAAGATAAACAAACACGCCATGACCAAGTTTAGCGACACGTTGGCTGCCTGGAAAGCAAGGGTGAAACATCGGATCGTCAACAAAAGGAACCCTACTCTGAGATTGTAAAGGATAATCCAACAATCATGGAAGAGCAGTTTCAAAAATTCAAGGCGGCTTGCGAGGCCGAAGCTGCGAAAAAATGTCGAAGTACATGAAGGGGCTTCAACAGAGGAACATGGGGTGCCACCACCTCAGAAGCCGTGGTTACGGCGGGAAGAGATACATATGGGCCAAGGAGGATGCGGAACGCGAAAGCCTAGGCATCCCAGACCCCTTGGCGGACTTCACCGTCCCGCAGGAGCGTGATGTCCTCAGGGCCCGATACCATTGGGACCCAGTCAAGAAGGTTTTTGAGACGAACCCGGTCACGACGGAGTTCATGAGACTACTGGTAATTTTAGTTTCTGATCAATTCGACTGCACATTTAGTCATATTTGTAAAGGATCCTTGTTCCTTTTGCAGAGAGAGCAACACAGGATTGCGGCTGATAGCAACTCGCCGTCTGAGGCATCGGCGAGGCCCAAGTGGGACACTCCATTCAACCAGGCGTTCAACATATTGAAAGGACTCCTGGTGGACACTCGGCCGTCGTATGGACGCGTGCACGGTGTCGGAGACGGCGCCATATGGAAGAAGTACTACCGTGAGACCACGGAGGAGAGATGTAACATCCTAAATTTCCAATTTGGAATGTCATACTTAGATCATTCATGCATATCATAATTTACTGCATTTTGTTTCACGATATATGAAATTCTAAGAAACTCAAGGACCCACGAAGAGAGTTGGGGATTTCATCATTTTCATATTTCATTTTTTTTTCGAATATCGAAACAAGGATCAATTTGGTTTTAATTATTTTTATCTTCAAAAATATTTCATATTAAAAACATATGAGAGGAGATAATATGACTTCTCCAAAATAAATGAAATATTCGAGGAAAATATATTAAAATCAAATAAATATTTTTATTTGGATTTTATTGCAATTTTAATTGAATTAGGAAAATTGCACGTTTTCAAAATTGCATTTTTTAGGCCAAGAAAATGTTCATCTTGTTCTAAATATTTTATTTAGACGAAGAAAATTTGTTTAGGTATTTTTACTTTTTTATTTTATTTTCTAGGATTTGTTTTGTTCAGCGGAATCTATTTAAAAAAAGTTCCGCAGCCCGACTGGGCCGAAGGCCCAGCCAAGCCTGCCTAGCACCGCCGCCTCACCCCGCCGTGCGTCCGCCGGACTCAGGGAGTCCGACCCCGAGCCACCTCGCCGCCACCCCTTGCCCAAGTCGTCGCCACCCCGCCCCCTCTTAAATACCGCCACCCCCGCCGCCTCCTGCCCACCCCGCCCCGCCACCCGCCACAGCCACCGCCGCCTGCCGGAGCTCCGCCGCCCGCAAGCCGCTGATATGTCTCCAACGTATCTACTTTTCCAAACACTTTTGCCCCTGTTTTGGACTCTAACTTGCATGATTTGAATGAAACTAACCCGGACTGACGCTATTTTCAGCAGAACTGCCATGATGTTGTTTTATGTGTAGAAAAGAAAAGTTCTCAGAATGTCCTGTAAATTCACGGAGGCACTTTTTGGGATTAATAAGAATTTTTGGCGAAAGAATTAATTCCAGGGGGCCCACAGCCTGTCCACGAGACAGGGGGGCGCCCCCCTAGGGCGCGTCCTCCTATCTCGTGGGCCCCCTGGAGCTCCACCGACCTCAACTCCAACTCCATATATTCATGTTCGGGGAGAAAAAAATCAGGGAGAAAGTTTCATTGTGTTTTACGACACGAAGCCGCCGCCAAGCCCTAATCTCTCTCGGGAGGGCTCATCTGGAGTTCGTTCGGGGCTCAGGAGAGGGGGATTCATCGTCGTCCTCATCATCAACCATCCTCCATCACCAATCTCATGATGCTCACCGCCGTGCGTGAGTAATTCCATCGTAGGTTTGCTGGACGATGATGGGTTGGATGAGATTTACCATGTAATCAAGTTAGTTTTGTTAAGGTTTGATCCCTAGTATCCACTATGTTCTGAGATTGATGTTGCTATGACTTTGCTATGCTTAATGCTTGTCACTAGGGCCCGAGTGCCATGATTTCAGATGTGAACCTATTATGTTTTCATGAATATATGTGTGTTCTTGATCCTATCTTGCAAGTCTATAGTCACCTATTATGTGTTATGACCCGACAACCCCGAAGTGACAATAATCGGCACACTTCTCGGTGATGATCGTAGTTTGAGGAGTACATGTATTCACTATGTGCTAATGCTTTGTTCCGGTTCTCTATTAAAATGAGGCCTTAATATCCCTTAGTTTCCGCTAGGACCCCACTTCAACGGGAGGGTAGGACAAAAGATGTCATACAAGTTCTTTTCCATAAGCACGTATGACTATTTACGGAATACATGCCTACATTACATTGATGAATTGGAGCTAGTTCTATATCACCCTATGTTATAACTATTGCATGAGGAATCGCATCCGGCATAATTATCCATCACTGATCCATTGCCTACGAGCTTTCCATATACTGTTCTTCGCTTATTTACTTTTCCGTTGCTACTGTTACAACTATTACAAAAACCCAAAAACATCTATCTTTACTTTTGCTACCATTACCTTTATTATCATACCACTTTTGCTACTAAACACTTTGCTGCAGATACTAAGTTATCCAGGTGTGGTTGAATTGACAACTCAACTGCTAATACTCAAGAATATTCTTTGGCTCCCCTTGTGTCGAATCAATAAATTTGGGTTGAATACTCTACCCTCGAAAGTTGTTGCGATCCCCTATACTTGTGGGTTATCAAGACTAATTTCTGGCGCCGTTGCCGGGGAGCATAGCTCTATTCTCTGAGTCACTTGGGATTTATATCTGTTGATCACTATGAAGAACTTGAAAGACGATCGAACTACTACTTTGCCCTCAACTACGAGGGGAGGTAAGGATTTGCCATCTAGCTCTGCACTAGATTCTCCTTCTGTTATTAGTAAGCTTGCGACACCTAAACCTGCTACTGCTATGAATTCTGATATGTCGCATGTTATTGATGATGCCACTTCTGCTATGCATGATGAAACTACTTCTGTGCGTGATACTACTGTGCCATTAGGTGAATTTCTAGATGAACAACTTGCTAGAGTTAGGGGGAATGAAAATATTGAAGAACCTATTATTGATGATAGTGATGATGAAGGTTCCCCCAATGATTATGTATTACCTGTTGTTCCTAAGGGTTATGTTATGAATGAAACAACTGCTATGGAAATTCTTGCTTGCAATGATAGAAATGATCTTAAGAAATTATTGGCTAAATGGAAGCAGCAGTCTCTTAATGCTAGAATGAAACCCGATCCTGCTTTTGCTACTTCACCTATCTGTGTTACTGATAAGGATTATGAATTCTCTATTGATCCTGATATTATTACTTTAGTTGAATATGATCCTTTTTATGGCCTTGAATCTGAAACTGTTGTGGCACATCTTACCAAGTTGAATGATATAGACACCCTATTTACTAATGATGAGAAGTCTCGCTATTTATATATCCTTAAGATATTTCCGTTCTCATTAAAGGGTGATGCTAAAACTTGGTATAATTCTCTTGCTCCTGGTTGTGTGCGTAGTCCCCAGGATATGATTTATTACTTCTCTGCTAAATATTTCCCTGCTCATAAGAAACAAGCTGCCTTGCGGGAAATATATAATTTTGTGCAAATTAAAGAAGAGAGTCTCCCACAAGCTTGGGGGAGGCTTCTCCGGTTACTTAATGCTTTGCCTGATCATCCTCTTAAGAAAAATGAAATACTTGATATCTTTTATAATGGACTAACCGATGCTTCCAAGGACGACTTGGATAGTTGTGCTGGTTGTGTTTTCAGGGAAAGAACAGTCGACGAAGCTGAAATATTATTGAATAATATGTTGACTAATGAAAATAATTGGACTCTTCCTGAGCCAATTCCCGAAGTAATTCCTGAACCAATTGAGCCAACTTCTGAGCCTATTCCTAAACCCACTCCGAAGAAGAGAGGTGTTTTATTTATCAGTCCTGAAGATATGCAAGAGGCAAAGAAATCAATGAAACAAAAAGGTATTAAAGCTGAAGATGTTAAGAATTTACCTCCTATTGAAGAAATACATGGTCTTAATTTACCGCCTGAAGAACCGCATTGTCTTGATAACCCGACACAGGTAGTAAAGGTAAATTCTCTCTATAGATATGATAAAGTTGAAATACCCTATACTAAATTTCATAGCCCATGCTTAGATGAATTTGACGACTTTATGGCTAGACAAGAAAGTTTTAATGCTTATGTTGGTAGAGAGTTAAAGAATAATGCTTTCGAGATGGGACGCGTAGGTGATAATCTGGCTAGAGTTAAAGATGAACTTCACTGCGTTAGCAAATATGCTTCTATGGTTGCTACTCAAGCTGAGCAAGTACTTAAAGCTCAAAATGATTTGCTTGATGAATTAAATAATAAAAATGACTTTGCGGTTAGAGTGGCTACTAGAACCGGTAGAATGACTCAGGAACCCTTGTATCCTGAAGTCCACCCTAAGAGAATCGAGCAAGATTCTCAGAGAAATAATTTAGAGGCACCTAGTTCTTCTAAAAAGAAGAAGAAGAAAAACGATAGAACTTTGCATGCTTCTAGTGAACCTACTGTAGACACACCTGAGAATCCTAATGATATTTCTATTTCTGATGCTGAAACACAATCAGGTGATGAACATGAACCTAGTGATAATGTTAATGATAATGTTCATGTTGATGCTAAACCTAGCAAAGACAATGATGTAGAGATTGAACCTGCTGTTGATCTTGATAACCCACAATGAAAGAATCAACGTTATGATAAGAGAGATTTTGTTGCTAGGAAGCACGGTAAAGAAAGAGAACCATGGGTTCAGAAACCCATGCCATTTCCTCCTAAACCATCCAAGTCAAAGGATGATGAGGATTTTTGAGCGCTTTGCTGAAATGATTAGACCTATTTTCTTACGTATGCGCTTAACTGATATGCTTAAAGTAAATCCTTATGCTAAGTATATGAAGGATATCATTACAAATAAAAGAAAGATACCGGAAGCTGAAATTTCCACCATGCTTGCTAATTACACTTTTAAGGGTGGAATACCAAAGAAACTTGGAGATCCGGGTGTAGCAACTATACCATGCTCTATTAAAAGAAATTATGTTAGAACTGCTTTATGTGATCTTGGAGCTGGTGTTAGTGTTATGCCTCTCTCTTTATATCGTAGACTTGAATTGAATAAGTTGGCACCTACTGAAATATCTTTGCAAATGGCTGATAAATCAACTCCTATACCTGTCGGTATTTGTGAGGATGTTCCTGTTGTGGTTGCAAATGTCACTATCTTAACGGACTTCGTTATTCTTGATATTCCCGAGGACGATAGTATGTCTATTATCCTTGGTAGACCTTTTCTTAATACTGCAGGGGCTGTTATTGATTGCAACAAAGGCAATGTCACTTTTCATGTTAATGGTAATGAGCATACGGTACACTTTCCGAGGAAACAATCTCAAGTTCATAGGATCAATTCTATTGAAAAAGTTCCAACTATCATTTTTGGAGGTTTTGAATTTCCCCTCCCTACTGTCAAGAAAGTATGATATTCTTATTGTTGGGGATTTTCATATCCCCGTTGAGGTAACTTAGTGTCATTCGAAATTTCTCCGGTTCCGTGTTATTCGGAATGAGTTTGTTAACAAGACTTGATCAACCTTGTTAGTGGGTTCATTTTGATGATCACGAAATGGATGAAACTAGAAGGCACAACCTTCTGTACCCTCCTTTTACTTTATGTTATTTAGAATAAATAAAGCAAAAATAGTATTATTTGTCTGTTTTCTGAATTATCCGTGCATTAAAAAATAGTCCGAAAATAAAAGTGCTCCAAATGCCCTGCAAATTTAGTATGTTTTTTCTGGAATATTTGAGGATTTTAGGCACTCAAAACACCGCAGGAGGGGCAAGCACCAGGCCACGAGAGAGGAGGGCGCGCCCCCTGTCTCGTGGGCCCCTGGTGGCTCCCCTCCACTTATGCCAGCACCCACACACTTCATCTTCTACCCAAAAAAATCCCCATCCATCTCAAGCACGAGTTCTAGCTCGTTTTGCTGCGATTTTCGATCTCTTAGCTCAAAGCTCCATTCACAAAACTGCTTTGGGAGATTGTTGCTTGGTATGTTACTCCTCCATTGGTCCAAATAGTTTTTGTTCTATTTCTTTATTCATTGCAAATTTTTGCTGCATAGGTGACCATGTTCTTGAGCTTGCATGTTAAATTTTTGAGGTCCCAAGCAATTCCAATGCATGATATAGGCTCTAGGCACTTGTAGGAGTAGTTTCTATCAATCTTGTTTAGTTTTATTCACTTTTATTTTGAAGTTACTAAAATTTCAGAAATTTTCAGAAAAAGAAATATGCTTAGAAGAATATACCAAGGAGGTTCCTCGGCAAAGAAAGGGCCAAGGATTGCTATACGTGAACAAGATGTTAATTTTCTAAGGGACGCGAATGTACGGGCTTGTGAGTGGCCATCCGATGATTTTATGGTGGAAGCAGGCTTCAAGGAGGAATTTGACGCATATATGCGTAATGTCGAGCTGGAGGACTTCTTACAAGATAAGTGTCCTCAATATTATCAATTGACCGATTCCTTTGTGCGGATGTTCGAATATATTTCTGCGCATAATTCTCCTAGTGTCATGTTTGATATTTATGATACATCTTATACCATGGATTTAGAGGATTTCACAACTGCTTGCAAACTCCCGCAGTGGGGTAATATCAATGATCCTCGCAAATCTGAATTTAGAGATTTTCTTTCTAGTATCACCTTGGGAGAGTCTAGGGACATAGCACAAGCTACCATAGGGAGCATTCATTTTCCCGCTATACATTATTTTGCTCTCTTTATTGGTAGATGCATTAACGGTAAGGACGAAGTATGTCACATGTGTGCTCCTGATCTTTGTGTCCTCAAGAGTGTTGTGCCAGGTTATAAAGGTTAGAACTTGGGAGCAATAGTTGCACGTAGGTTGCAGAATAATAGTAGAAGGGGAGATTTCTTTGGAGGAATTTATGCAACCCGTGTGGATAATTTTCTTAATATAGCTCCACGAGAGGGGGATATGATTGTACCTCCTGTTTATTTGGATAAAGAAGCTATGTTTGATCATCATTTTCTTGAGAGGAATGAACAATTCCTCCATTATCATCTAATCTATGACAGACGCAACGTCATCCCTATTACTCTTCCTGCTCCCTACCTTTTTGATTATCAGGCAAAAGGAAGATATGCTGTCACCAGGGAAGAAGCAACTGAATATGAGAGGGGAATGGAGGCAGCTCGCCAACACGCTGCTGCTCAGGAGGCGGTCGCCTCTGCATCTCAGTACTACCCCAGTTTCACTTATGGATATCAGCCAGGCGGTCCTTGGTATTAGACCAACTTAGGCCAAAAGCCTAAGCTTGGGGGAGTACGTATTTCTCACCGACTTTACATTCATGTTCACACACTAGTCGTCGGTGCTCATACTCTTTCATTGTATTATCCATGTTAGTTTAAATTTCTTTTTCTAGTTTTCTTCCTGTGTGTTTGATAAACCTTAAGAAAAACCAAAAAAAATTAGTTAGTTTAATTTCTATGCTTGTAGTAGAATTAAAATGGAAACCCAAAAAGATTTCTCGTTCTTCTTTTACTTGTTGGGAGCTTTCTTGTGTAAATAGTTTTATTTTCTTTTCTTTCTTTTGGGGGTGGAGAAGACCATATTGAAAATGCTTAATGGCTCTTATATCCATGCTTTTTTATTTAATTTAGAGCCCATATTACTCTGTCTTCTCTCTTGAGTTGAATGCTTGCAGATTCCAGCTTAGTCCAATGCACGTGCACTCTTATTATTATACACATCGTTCGGTCGTGCAAGTGAAAGGCAATAATGATGATATATTATGGACTTATTGGGATGAGAAAAGCTGGTATGAACTCGACCTCTCTTGTTTTTGTAAATATGATGAGTTTATCGTTCCTGAGTCAGCTATTATGAAGTAAACATATTTGCAATGACATTTAGAGATTATAGTTACTTGTGCCATGCTTTATTAGCTATGAGTTATAATGGTTTACCTTGCGTGCCAACATGCTATTAGAATGATTATGATGTGGTATGATGGGATGGTATCCTCCTTTGAATGTATTAAGTGACTCAACTTGGCACATGTTCACGCATGTAGTTGAAACAAATCAACATAGCCTTCACGATATTTATGTTCATGGTGGATTATATCCTACTCATGCTTGTACTCGGCGTGAATTAATTTTAATGCATGTTTACGACTGTTGTCGCTCTCTCAGTTGGTCGCTTCCCAGTCTTTTGCTAGCCTTCACCTGTACTAAGAAAGAATACTTCTTGTGCATCCAAACTTCTTAAACCCCAAAGTTGTTCCATATGAGTCCACTATACCTACCTATATGCGGTATTTACCTGCCCTTCCAAGTAAATTTGTATGTGCCAAACTCCAAACCTTCAAATGAAATTCTATTTTGTATGCTCGAGCAGCTCATGTTACAACTAGGGCTGCCTATATCTTCCATGCTAGGTGGGTTATTCTCAAGAGGAGTGGACTCCGCTCCTCATTCACGAGGAAGGGCCGGTAACCGGGATGCCCAGTCCCATGATCCAAAAAGATCAAAGAAAATCAAAATAATTAAACAAAACTCCCCCAAGGCTGTTGTATGTTGGAGGCACTCGTTGTTTCGAGCAAGCCATGGATTGATGCTTCTTGGTGGTTGGGGGAGTATAAACCTTTACCATTCTGTTTGGGAACTGCCTAGTATGGAAGATACATCCATCTCATAGTTGTTGCGTTGACAGCGAAAGTATGCCGCTCAAAATGTTGTTCAATCTCTATTTTAAAATCGAGCTCTGGCACCTCTACAAATCCCCGCTTCCCTCTGCGAAGGGCCTATCTATTTACTTTTTATGTTGAGTCATCATCCTTCTTATTAAAAGCACCCGCTAGAGAGCACACTGTCATTTGCATTCGTTATTATTGGTTTATATTGGGTATGACTTGACTGGATCTCTTTTACCATGAATTACAATGTTTAGTCAGTCCTTGATCTTTAAAGGTGCTCTGCATTTATGTTTTGCGGTCTCAGAAAGGGCTAGCGAGATACCATTTTGTTATACCATGTTATAATTATTTTGAGAAAGTGTTGTCATCCAAGTTTTATTATTATGGCTCCCTAGCTGATTATGTTATTGATACGAGTAATCGTGTGATCTATGTGTTATTCTGAGTATGGTTAGTTCATAATATTTGCTGAAACTTGAATGCTGGCTTTTCATGTTACAAAAACAAGAGCAAACAGAGTTTGTAAAAGTTTTTCTTTATCACTTTCAGTTTATCAACTGAATTGCTTGAGGACAAGCAAAGGTTTAAGCTTGGGGGACTTGATACGTCTCCAACGTATCTACTTTTCCAAACACTTTTGCCCTTGTTTTGGACTCTAACTTGCATGATTTGAATGAAACTAACCCGGACTGACGCTATTTTCAGCAGAACTGCCATGATGTTGTTTTATGTGTAGAAAAGAAAAGTTCTCGGAATGTCCTGGAAATCCACGGAGGCACTTTTTGGAATTAATAAGAATTTTTGGCGAAAGAACTAATGCCAGGGGGGCCTGTCCACGAGACAGGGCGCCCCCCTAGGGCGCGGCCTCCTATCTCGTGGGCCCCCTGGACCTCCACCAAACTCAACTCCAACTCCATATATTCACGTTCGGGTAGAAAAAAATCAGGGAGAAAGTTTCATCGCATTTTACGACACGGAGCTGCCGCCAAGCCCTAATCTCTCTCGGGAGGGCTGATCTGGAGTCCGTTCGGGGCTGGAGAGGGGGATTCGTTGCCGTCGTCATCATCAACCATCCTCCATCACCAATTTCATGATGCTCACCGCCGTGCGTGAGTAATTCCATCGTAGGCTTGCTGGACGGTGATGGGTTGGATGAGATTTACCATGTAATCAAGTTAGTTTTGTTAGGGTTTGATCCCTAGTATCCACTATGTTCTGAGATTGATGTTGCTATGACTTTGCTATGCTTAATGCTTGTCACTAGGGCCCGAGTGCCATGATTTCAGATCTGAACCTATTATGTTTTCATGAATATATGTGTGTTCTTGATCCTATCTTGCAAGTCTATAGTCACCTATTATGTGTTATGATCCGACAACCCCGAAGTGACAATAATCCGGACACTTCTCAGTGATGACCGTAGTTTGAGGAGTACATGTATTCACTATGTGTTAATGCTTTGTTCCGGTTCTCTATTAAAAGGAGGCCTTAATATCCCTTAGTTTCCACTAGGACCCCGCTTCAATGGGAGGGTAGGACAAAAGATGTCATACAAGTTCTTTTCAATAAGCACGTATGACTATTTACGGAATACATGCCTACATTACATTGATGAATTGGAGCTAGTTCTATATCACCCTATGTTATAACTATTGCATGAGGAATCACATCCGACATAATTATCCATCACTGATCCATTGCCTACGAGCTTTCCATACTGTTCTTCGCTTATTTACTTTTCCGTTGCTACTGTTACAACTATTACAAAAACCCAAAAACATCTATCTTTACTTTTGCTACCGTTACCTTTATTATCATACCACTTTTGCTACTAAACAGTTTGCTGCAGATACTAAGTTATCCAGGTGTGGTTGAATTGACAACTCAACTGCTAATACTCAAGAATATTCTTTGGCTCCCCTTGTGTCGAATCAATAAATTTGGGTTGAATACTCTACCCTCGAAAGCTGTTGCGATCCCCTATACTTGTGGGTTATCAGTCGCCGCCGCGCCGCCTCGCCTCGCCGTCGCCCCGCCGCCCCACCGCCGACCCACGCTACCCCGGAGCCCCGCCGTCGTAGCAGAGCCCCGCCGGAGCCACCCCGCCTTGCCGGAACCTCGCCGGAGGTATACACCGCCGCCGTCGTCATTCAGTTTTATTTTAAAACCGTTCGTTTTTTGAGACCCTAGGTTTATTTTTTTATATAGATCGTTTTTTGTCCGGTTTAATTAAATAGCGGACGTTCGTTCGTACGTTCATTTTAACGTACGGTTTTCACCCGTTAGCCGTAGATAGCAAACGATCGTTCATTAGCCCGTTCGTCGGTTTTTCTTTTTCCAGGGTTTTTCCACGATTATTCTCGATCACGATTTCTGCCCTGATCTTTGTTTTAGTTTATCTTTTCGCTTGTTTATCGGAATCAGGCGATTCAAGCGCCCAGATCTTTGTCTTGTAGCCCTCTTTCTGTTTAACTAACTTGAACAAGATTTTGGTGCTGTAAAATTTGACTTTAGTCTAGATTAGTAAACGGATCTTGTTTCTTTCGCAGTTTGAGTTTCGTTGCTTCGTTTGATTTGATTCTTTTTGCAAACCGGAGTTCTTAAGTTGAACTTACTGGTTAGATATCTTATTTGAGTTTTACCTGTGCTTCTAGTTGAGTGCTTATTGTATGCTTTGTTTGTTTGAGTACCCGGAGTGCGAAGCGTGCTACTACGAGTCTCTAGGTTTCACGGATCATCAGCAAGGCAAGTAACTCTTTGATCATACCTCTTTACTACCCAGTTTTATTGCATTAGATTAATCCTCAAACAATTGCATGGTTAGGATCTGTTTAACATGTGGGTTTTGGGAAGTAGATGAGGTAGTACCTATTGCCCTGTTTATTATCAAACCTTTGGGAGTTACTTTTACGTGGTGCTTATATTGCTATGCTATGCTCGTAGACGTGGTTGGTTTGAGTGTATCCATGACAAATATGAGTATTGCTAATTAATGGTTAACTTAAGGTGGCTACTTTAATACACATCTGGGTGGATTGCTTGAGGCACCCTGGAGTACCCAGTGGTTGTCAGGGCACCTGGAGAATCCAGTGTTATCCTAGGATATCCCGAAGTACCCGTGTGATCATCCTATGGTCCGCCACCCAGGCTCAAAGGGATCATAAGATTATTCATGCTAGAAACTTCCGTGTGCAGCCACAAGCTATTATGGGCTCTAGCATAGTTGTGTTGCATGACCTCTTTCAGTGGTGGGCTAGCAGATGTAGGGGAAAGTAGGTGTAACTGTCCACCCAGAGTAAAGAGGTATTGTTTCAGAAAGACCGTGTCTCGAATCTCCGACCATGTATGTATTCGAGTCTTGTGGGGAAAAGTGCGCAAACCTCTGCAGAGTGTACAAACTAACCATGGTTAGCCGTGACCCCGGTTATGGACATCTTGAGTATCTAGTTCTTGGATTATCATGTTGATCTCGTCACTCTAAATTTAATTTGTTGGGTTAATGATGATGATTAATTGGGATTGAGTTGGAGGAACCTTCTCAATGTTTAACAACCACCATGATAGTTAAATAAAATTTATTCCTTTGTTGTTGGGAAAAATTGGCTTTATGCAAAACTGTAACCATAGAGCTTTCCACCAGCCAAATATGCATGTAGTGATAGAAATTATTCTGTTCATACTCTATGTGTTATATTGCCAGCATATTCCATGTGCTGGCCCATTTCGGGCTGCAACATTTCATGTTGCAGACTTTTCAGACGACGAGTAAGGTGCCATAGGTTGTTGTCTTTCACTCAGCTATGCCGTTGGAGTTGATGGACTCACTTTATCTTCCAAGCCTTCCGCTGTTATTGATTTTAGATGGCCTTAAGCCATATTATTGTAATAAGTTCTTTTTTGAGACATTCGATGTAATAAGTGTGTGATTGCTACTCTGTTATAAATCCTCAAGTACTGTGCATGTCAGCATTACCAATCCAGGAATGACACTGATGCACAGAGATTAGATTGTTTGAGGTCTGATCGCTACAAGATGGTATCAGAGCACACACTAACTATAGGACACGACCACTAAGCTAAAACCCTAGATCACTACTCTCTTCTCATTTCTAACTCCTCTCCCTTTTCAACTCTATAGGATGGCAGATGCAAGGAACAAGTTCACCCAACCGGAAGAAGATACACCTTTCGGACGACACCTGAAGGAAGTTACTAGGTACCTGAACATCAGAATATCAAGCTTCACCGGGACCTACATCGCCACTTTACCATAAGAGGAGCGTTGGATGATTCAAGTTCAAGTTCCAGGAAGGACGTTCATGCCGATCACTGAGCCCATAGAGTTTTCCTTTGATGCACCAACCAAGAGTCTAGGAAAGAGCATGGCAGCCCACATCACCATGGGACGCATTGGAGAAGTTTACCACAAGGATCTCAAGGATACTATCTAACAGATTTGTGGGCGCCGAGATGAGCAATGGGAGATGATCAGCACCAGGAAGGACAGGTCTATTGCAGCTTTCATCCAGGAGTTAAACCAGCACATTTGTCGCCAGGAGAACCAGATGTGCGCCGGCATGATAGATCTGAAGAAGGCAATGATTAGGATCACGGAGCTGGGGGAAGAACTCAAGTCTACCCGCGATGGATATGAGGAGGAAATGACGATAATCGTGGAGAAGAATGACGATCTAACAGGAAGCTAGGAGTATTCATGGGAGACCCCGCGCCGGGAGGAGAAGACGACGATTCCATTTGCCCGGAGAACTACATCATCATCGACGACACCGACTCAGACCCTGATGATAGCGATGATGACTATGTTGATGAAGCTGGAGCATATATCATGGAGTATTCCACCGATCAAATTTTCTAGTCGACCACCATAATAGTAGTAGTATTTCCCCCATGTATATAGTATAGTCTGAGCACTCTTGTAACGATAGTTAGAATGATGTATGCCCTTGCTTGAATTGATTGAAGTGATATGTTGTGTTTGTCTCATGTGCATACGGGTAGTGTTTTCCCTCTAGATCTCATTCTATTCTGTTTTCTCATCTTTTCTAAATCCATCAGATGCCTCCGAGACGCAACAATGGATTTGCTTTCCCACCAGAGCTCACTCAGTTGATCCAGCAGCAGAATACCCTGATGCAGCTACTAGTCCAGAATCAGAACCAGGGGAACAACAACAACAACAACCCACTACCACCACCACCCGTTGATCACTTAGCCCGTTTTCTGAGGCTGAATCCACCGGTGTTCTCCAGTAGCACCGAGCTGATAGTTGTAGATGATTGCCTCCGCAAGATTGGAAGGGAGTTGACCACTGCAGGATGCACAGATGCGGAGAGAGTGCATTTTGCCGCACATCGGCTTGATAGACCCGCAGCATCATGGTGGGAGAATTCCACAGCTACTTACCCCATAGACACTATCACATGGGACCAGTTTCAGCAGGCTTTTCGCACTGCCCATGTTTCAGCAGGAGCTATGGCCATGAAGAAGCGCGAGTTTCGCAACTTGCGCCAAGGAGGACGCACAGTGGGCCAGTATATGGATGATTTTAGTAAGTTAGCACGTTATGCCCCGGATGACATTGCTACGGATGCAGCTAAGCAGGAGAAGTTTCTGGAAGGACTGAATGATGAGCTGAGCATGCAGTTGATGGTGGCAACCTTCAACAACTACCAGGAGTTGGTAGATAGAGCTCTCATGATTGAAGGGAAGCAGCAGCAGATAGACAACCGCAAGAGGAAGTATGGACAAGGGAAGTACAATTCAGGAGCTCAATAGAGGCCCTGTTTTACCCCGAACTCGGGAGGACACCTTCACCATAATCATGGAAGCCATAATTCCAATGGAGGGAGTTCGCACAACCATAGTGGCCCCAAGAATTGGAATGGGAATGGAGGAAGCAACGGCTAGAATCGTTCCAACCCGGCAATGCCCGCCAAGAAGGATTTAAGTCACATTACTTGTTTCAAGTGCAGGAAGAATGGACATTACGCCACGGAGTGTTCTGAAGCTAAGAATGGAAATGGCAATGGAAACTCTAGGAAGAAGCCCAACCCTTTCAACAGGGGATAAGTGAACCACGTTAACGTGGAGGAGGTTGAAGTGCAACCAGATGCAGTAATAGGTAAGTTTTTGGTTAAGTCATTTACTGCAATCGTTCTTTTTATACTGGTGCACCACATTCATACATATCAAGGGGATTTGTGGATAAGTATAAGTTGCCCACCAAAGTTCTTAGAACACCGATGTTAGTAAGCTCGCCAGGAGCGGAGCTTATGGCAAGCCAAGGATGTTTTCAGATGCCATTGACCATAGGTAGGCATGTTTTCCCCTCGGATTTCATAATTCTGGAGTCACAAGGTTTGGATGTGATTTTGGGTATGGATTGGCTATCGATGTATGGAGGGAACATCGATTGCGCTAGTAAGTCGATTATGCTCACCACCCTAGAAGGAAGGAGGATTAAGTATGTATCCCGACATGTGCTGAAGAGGACTCAAGTGAATTCTTTATCAGGAGTTGTGCAGGAGGAAGTACCAGTGGTGAAGGATTTCCCTGATGTATTTCCAGAGGAGTTGCCAGGCATGCCACCCGATAGAGACATTGAGTTTTTGATTGAGCTTTTTCCACGCATAGGGCCAATATCTAAGAGACTGTACAGGATGCCCGCAAAGGATTTGGAGGAAATTAAGAAGCAGATTAAGGAGTTACTAGATAAAGGCTACATTCACCCAAGTTTGTCACCTTGGGGATCACCAGTGCTTCTAGTGGAGAAGAAGGATGGATTGTTGAGGATGGTTGTTGATTATCGTGGATTGAATGAAGTGACAATCAAGAACAAGTACCCACTGCCGATGATCAATGATTTGTTTGACCAGTTGCAAGGAGCTAAAGTATTTTCCAAGATCGATCTAAGATCAGGATACCATTAACTGAAGATTCTAGAGCATGATATACCAAAGGCAGCTTTTACCACAAGGTACGGGCCATATGAGTATACGATTATGTCATTTGGTCTGACTAACGCGCCTGCATATTTCATGAACATGATGAACAAGGTGTTTATGGAGTTTTTGGATAAGTTCGTCGTGGTGTTCATTGATGACATATTGGTCTACTCGAAGAATGAAGAGGAACATAAGGAGCATTTGCGTTTGGTACTTGGGAAGCTCAGAGAACATCAGTTATATGCCAAGTTCAGCAAGTGTGAGTTTTGGTTGAAGGAGGTTGGATTCCCCGGACATGTTATATCCGGAGAAGGAATAGCAGTAGACCCCACCAAAGTTGTCACTATGACAAATTGGGAAGCACCCACGTCGGTTTGAGAAATCCGGAGTTTTCTTGGACTCGCAGGATACTACCGGAGGTTCATTGAGAATTTCTCTAAGATTGCAAAGCCCATGACCGAGTTATTGAAGAAGGACACCAAGTTCAAATGGACTGAGGAATGTGAGGCCAGCTTCCAGGAGTTGAAGAAACGTTTGGTTACAGCCCCAGTGTTGATTCTTCCAGATCAACACAAGGATTATCAAGTGTATTGCGACGCTTCTCGTCGAGGACTTGGAGCAGTGCTGATGCAAGAGGGAAGAGTTGTTTCGTATGCTTCATGACAACTTAAACCCCATGAGTTGAATTATGCTACACATGATTTGGAGTTAGCAGCCATAGTGCATGCGTTGAAGACATGGAGACATTTTCTCATCGGAAACCATTGTGAGGTGTACACGAATCACAAGAGTTTGAAGTATATCTTCACGTAGAAGGAGTTAAATCTCAGGTAGAGGAGATGGTTGGAGCTCATCAAGGATTATGATATGAGGTTGCATTATCATCCCAGAAAGGCTAACGTAGTAGCCGATGCGTTGAGCCGCAAGAGTCATGTCAGTACACTCATGACCCGAGAATTACCCAAGGAGTTAGCAGAGGATCTTCGCGAGGTAAGTTTGGAGATAGTCCCGAGAGGCTATGTAGCAGCATTGGAGATTCAGTCTACCTTGATGGATAAGATCAAAGAAGCTCAAAAGACGAACAAGGAGATTGCCGAGATAAGGGAAAGGATGAGCAAAGGAAAAGCTAAAGGATTTCGTGAGGATGAGCACGATACCTTATGGTTTGAGGACCGTGTATATGTGCCTAATGACCCGGAGATCAGAAAGTTGATTCTGCAGGTGGCCCATGATTCGCCGTATTCGATTCACCCAGGAAAAACCAAGATGTATCTGGATTTGAAGGACAGTTTCTGGTGGACCGGAATGAAGAAGGATATTGCGGAGTATGTTGCCGTTTGTGATGTATGTCAGAGAGTGAAGGCAGAGCATCAGAAGCCAGCAGGATTGCTATAGCCATTGCCGATACCCGAATGGAAGTGGGATAAGCTAGGCATGGATTTTATCACGGGATTACCCAGGACTCGTGCAGGCTATGACTCGATATGGACTGTAGTCGATCGTTTGACGAAAGTAGCACATTTCATCCCAATGAAGACCACTTACACCAGTGTTAAGTTGGCAAAGATATACATGACCAGGATCGTATGTCTGCATGGAGTTCCGAGGACCATTGTATCAGATAGAGGAACCCAGTTTACCTCAAAGTTCTGGAATCAGTCGCATGAGACTTTGGGTACCAGGCTAGAATTCAGTACAGCCTTTCATCCACAGATAGATGGACAGACCGAGAGAGTCAATCAGATTCTGGAGGACATGTTGAGAGCTCGTGCGCTAGATTATGGATCTAGTTGGGACGACAATTTGCCATATGCAGAGTTCTCTTACAACAATAGCTATCAAGCCAGTTTGAAGATGACCCCTTTCAAAGCTTTATACAGAAGGAGGTGCAGGACACCGTTGCTATGGGATGAAGTTGGAGACCGTCAGTTGTTTGGACCAGATTTGATTAAAGAGTCTTAAGAGAAAGTTAAGCTGATTCATGATAGACTCGAGGTAGCCCAGTCCAAGTAGAAGGGCTATGCGGATTCTAAACGCAAGGATACAGTTTACAAAGTCGGAGACAGAGTATATCTTTGTGTGTCCCCACTTCGAGGAGTTAAACGTTTTGGAGTTAAAGGAAAGTTAGCCCCGAGATTTGTAGGACCATACCAAGTTTTGGAACATATGGGAGAAGTTGTTTACAAGTTGGAATTGCCAGAAGGATTGTCAGGAGTTCATGATGTGTTCCACGTTTCCCAGTTGAAGAAGTGGCACGCACAGATATCTGATATCCCTCTGAGAGATACAGTGCCACTGGAAGCGATTCAGTTGGATAGTGATTTGACCTACGAGGAGAAACCAGTCAAGATTCTCGAGTTTGCCAGCCGAGTCACCCGTAGCAAGGTTATCAAGTTTTGCAAAGTTTAGTGGAGCCGCCATACCGAGGGTGAAGCCACCTGGGAACGAGAGAAAGACCTACGGAAGGACCACCCGCACCTATTCTCTAGCCAACCTGAATCTCGAGGGCGAGATTCATCTTAAGGGGGGGGGTAGGTTTGTAACATCCCAAATTTCCAATTTGTAATGTTATACTTAGATCATTCATGCATATCATAATTTATTGCATTTCGTTTCGCGATCCTCGAAATTCTAAGCAACTCAAGGACCCACGGAGAGAGTTGGGGATTTCATCGTTTTCATATTTGAGTTTTTTTCGAATATCGAAACAAGGATCATTTTGGTTTTAATTATTTTTCTCTTCAAAAATATTTCATATTAAAAACATATGAGAGGAGATAATATGACTTCTCCAAAATAAATGAAATATTCGAGGAAAATATATTAAAATCAAATAAATATTTTTATTTGGATTTTATTGCAATTTTAATTGAATTAGAAAAATTGCACGTTTTCAAAGTTACATTTTTTAGGCCAAGAAAATGTTCACCTTGTTCTAAATATTTTATTTAGATGGTGAAAATTTGTTTTGGTATTTTTAGATTTTTATTTTATTTTCTAGGATTTGTTTTGTTCGGCGGAATCTATTTTTTTTAAAGTTCCGCAGCCCGACTAGGCTTAAGGCACAGCCGAGCCGGGCCAAGCCCGCCTAGCGCCGTCGCCTCACCCCGCCGTGCACAAGCCGGACCCGAGGAGTCCAACCCCGAGCCGCCTCGCCGCCGCCCCTTGCCCTAGTCCCCACCACCCCGCCCCCTCTTAAATACCGCCCCCCGCCGCCTCCTGCCCATCCCGCCCCGCCACCCGACGCCGCCGCCTGCCAGAGCTCCGCCGCCCGCAAGCCGCTGCCGTGCCGCCTCGCCTCGCCTCGCCGTCGCCCCACCGCCGACCCGCGCTGCCCTGGAGCCCCGCTACCGCAGCAGAGCCCCGCCGGAACCGCCCCACCTCACCGGAACCTCGCCGGAGGTATACGCCGCCGCCATCATCGTACGGTTTTATTTTAAAACCGTTCGGTTTTTTGAAACCCTAGGTTTATTTTCTTTATATAGATCGTCTTTTTTCGGTTTAGTTAAATAGCGGACGTTCGCCCGTACGTTTGTTTTAACGAAGGGTTTTCACCCGTTAGCCGCAGACAGTGAACGTTCGTTCGTTAGCCCGTTTGTCAGTTTTTCTTTTTCCAGGGTTTTTCCGCGATTATTTTCGATCGCGATTTCTGCCCTGATCTTTGTTTTAGTTTATATTTTCGCTCGTTTATCAGAATCAGGCAATTCAAGCGCCCATATCTTCGTATCAAAGCCCTCTTTATGTTTGACCAAATTGAACAAGATTTTGGTACTGTAAAATTTGACTTTAGTCCAGATTAGTAAACGGATCTTGTTTCTTTCGCAGTTTGAGTTTCATTGCTTAGTTTGATTTGATACTTTTTGCAAACCAGAGTTCTTAAGTTGAACTTACTGGTTAGATCTCTTATTTGAGTTTTACCCGTGCTTCTTGTTGAGTGCTTATTGTATGCTTTGTTTGTTTGCGATTAAGTACCCGGAGTGCGAAGCGTGCTACTACGAGTCTCTAGGTTTCACGGATCATCAGCAAGGCAAGTAACACTTTGATCACACCTCTTTACTACCCAGTTTTATTGCATTAGATTAATCCTCAAACAATTGCGTGGTTAGGATCTGTTTAACGTGTGGGTTTTGGGAAGTAGATGAGGTAGTACCTATTGCCTTGTTTATTATCAAACCTTTGGGAGTTACTTTTACGTGGTGCTTATATTGCTATGCTATGCTCGTAGACGTGGTTGGTTTGAGTGTATCCATGACAGATGTGAGTATTGCTAAATAATGGTTAACTTAAGGTGGCTACTTTAATACACATCTGGGTGGATTGCTTGAGGCACCCTGGAGTACCCAGTGGTTGTCAGGGCACCTGGAGAATCCAGTGTTGTCCTAGGATATCCCGGAGTACCTGTGTGATCATCCTACGGTCCACCACCCAGGCTCAAAGGGATCATAAGATTATTCATGCTAGAAACTTCAGTGTGCAGCCACAAGCTATTATGGGCTCTAGCATAGTTGTGTTGCATGACCTCTTTCAGTGGTGGGCTAGCAGATGTAGGGGAAAGTAGGTGTAACTGTCCACCCAGAGTAAAGAGGTATTGTTTCAGGAAGACCGTGTCTCGAATCTCCGACCATGGATGTATTCGAGTCTTGTGGGGAAAAGTGCGCAAACCTCTGCAGAGTGTACAAACTAACCATGGTTAGCCGTGTCCCCGGTTATGGACATCTTGAGTATCTAGTTCTTGGATTATCATGTTGATCTCGTCACTCTAAATTTAATTTGTTGGGTTAATGATGATGATTAATTGGGATTGAGTTGGAGGAACATTCTCAATGTTTAACAACCACCATGATAGTTAAATAAAATGTATTCCTTTGTTGTAGGAAAAAATTGGCTTTATTGAAAACTGTAATCATAGAGCTTTCCATCAGCCAAATATGCATGTAGTGATAGCAATTATTCTGTTCATACTCTATGTGTTATATTGCCAGCATATTCCATGTGCTGGCCCATTTCGGGCTGCAACATTTCATGTTGCAGACTTTTCAAACAACGTTTTGATGCCATAGGTCGTTGTCTTTCACTCAGCTATACCGTTGGAGTTGATGGACTCACTTTATCTTCCAAGCCTTCCGCTGTTATCGATTTTAGATGGCCTGAAGCCATATTATTATAATAAGTTCTCCTTTGAGACATTCGATGTAATAAGTGTGTGATTGCTACTCTGTTATAAATCCTCAAGTACTGTGTGTGTCAGCATTACCGATCCAGGGATGACACTGATGCACAGAGATCAGACTATTGGAGGTATGGTCGCTACAAGAGAAAGGAAAGACGGAGGTTAACTAAAGAAAACATGGACAAGAAGGTTGAGATTGTGGTTGAGAAGAAATCAATTGAGTCAGTCACAACAGCGGTAGCTGTCACAAAACAGGCGATTGTAGATATGTCTGGTGTCTTGGTTCCGGCTGTTGTCAGTTGGAGCAGGCAAAATCCAGAAAAAATGCAGCGGACTTTCCCCTTGCCGACTTCCTCGGGAGAAGCTCGACTAGCGTTGCACCCACACCTGCACCTGCTCCTGCACCGGCTCCGCACCAGCTCCTGCACCGGCTCCCGCACCAGCACCTTCACCTGATCCTGCACCGGCTCCCGCACCTGCTCATAGCAGCCTGTCCTCCATCTCGGACGTGCTTGGCGGTGCTTCATCTTTGGCTGAGCTCGACGCCCACACAGTATCTGTCACACTGGCCCTCTTCAATAAATGTATAATCTCCCATTTCCGTTGCCTTTTGGATGTCTCACGTCGCAGACATGTCTTTGCAAGCTGACGTAACCCCATGCACCATATTGTACACCATCAGCGACCAGAAGGTGGATGTGGGGAAGGCGACGATAATGAAGCCGAAGGAACCATTGTTCCACAGCCGTCCGATCCCCCCCTGACGTTTTAAGGTTTCCGTGGACAGTGTCAAACCGGGCCATGAGAATTTGGCTCCTGCGGTACTAGGGGGGATGACGGCAAGACCCCACGGCGGCTTGGCGGTTGCAATGGGTGGGTCCTGTTGTGGCCAAAGAGTCTGCTTCGTCTAGAGGCAGCCGGGAGCACACCCACAAGCACGCAGCCTCAGCAAAGTATTAACATCAACACCCCACCTACACAATTAGCGTCAGCTGTCATGCTGGCTGATAGCGGATGGGGTGAGGAAGAGGCTCCATTAGTCGCTGATGATGTCGCCATAGATGAGGATGAGGATGAGGATGACAATCAACAATATCTCAATACTGGCGCCTATGATGAGTACTCAAGGTTTGAACGTCATGAGTCGGTGCCTTAATTGCCGCCTCTGGAGGCTGAACGTATTATAGATGACCTTCCGGTACCAAATAAGCATAGGAGGAGAGCAAGGAAAGGCAACAAAGCTGCTTCTATGACCCAGCCGCCTCAACAGCCTCGGGTTCAAGACCGTATACCTATCCCTGGTGCGGCAAAATGGCATATCCCCGGTGAACCAATCCTACCTAAGGCAGCGGTAGAGGCCACACACAACGATCTAAAGAGACTTCATGGCGATGTGCTGCAGAGAGAGAAAAACCTCATCGCCTCGGAAAATCCAGGATACCCACTTTACATGGTTAATGTGCCGCGACAAAGGTCGTACATCCACACATGCGCCATGGACAAGTTTTTCCTTCAATTCGATTACATCTTTAACATGTTTCACTTGAAGAAGCTGGATTTTACATTTGTCCGCCTTTATGCCTTGTACATGAACTACATCATCGGGATCGAGCAGATACCTTATATCTGTGTCGCTGACCCGTACTTCATGCACGAGGGATTCTTGGTAGTCTGCGTATAGCACCGTGAATACGCGAGGGACTACATCACCGATTTCATGGTCACCAATAAGGACAAGGAGGCGATTCTCGTGGCTTATCATCCGCTGTAAGTCATCTGCGTGGATATCCTTCCTTCGATTTCAATCATTCATTTGCATGGTGGAGGCTAATTAATTTGAGGTGTACTTATTTTGCGCAGCAGCGGGCGCGCCGTCCTCATCATCCTTTACCCCCCGATACTCCCACGCTCTTTACTTGAACTCGTCGAAGAACATGAACAAAAAGGATTACACGCACATCAAGTTTGTTCTAGACAATGCTATCTTTTACTACGACGTACAGGGTGGAGGGATCAAGGACAAGACAGAAAGGGACGGCAGGCCCGCCTTCGGCAATAGGACTGACTTCTCTGCATCCAGCAACCGAGTGATACTCTTAGTGATGGATTGTATGTCCTACACCACATGCTGGAGTACTAACGGGATCAGCAGAACCTTCGCATGTCACCTAAATCCGGCGATGCCCATATTCTGCAGTGGGCAAAGAACGTAGGAGATATCCCGGATCAACGACTTCAAGCTAAGTTCTATCACATCTAGCATGAACTTTCCCAAGTCATCATGAAGGAGGTGCTCGACAAAACAGGTCTATTCTATGAGGAAGGGCAAATGTCGCGGAAAGACATCCGAACACGCGTAGCCGCTCAACGTCTCGACCTGAAGCCTTTCACTAAGCTCGGGGACTATCTCCCTGACTTGGATGGATGGAACGACATGTTGGAGTGATTGTCGATATATCACATTGTGTCCGTTTAGTCCATACTTTCTGAATGACGAAACTTTGAGTTATGCACGACAAAACTTTATTTGTGCTGTAATTAAACCGTCCTCCTCTACTAGCAAGATCACTCTAGTTAGGGCATTTTGGGTGCGATGAACTTCGTTCTTTATGCTTATGATACATTGCTTCTATTTTTGCCAAGTCTGTCTCTTTTTGTTGCTCAACTATATATGTTGCATATCATCGACTCATGTGATGATGCAGGTGCATAGATCATCGATGATGAAGAAGTGCAACGCCAGGAGTATACGACGAGTGGCCGGAGTGTCAGGCCTAGGTGTACTGGTTTCCGGTTTCTGAGTGATAGCGAGTAGTTAGTTTAGGTTCACGCTAATGCGAGAGAGGGATACAAACTCATGTACTGCATAGTTCCGCTCTCACTCATAGTGATAGATATTCTTGCGTATATCATTGTTTAGATGGATGATGATGTAGTTGCAAGTAATCGAGACTTGTATTGCTATTTTCGAGATGATGACGAGAGACCACTTTGTGTTGGATGATGATTATGATGATGACATGATTTGATGAGACTATCTGTATGTATATGCTATGATTATATTTGTATGTGTTTGGTATGCTAAAGATTATTGTATAAAGCCTGTTCAAATACAAAACAAATATGCAAGAAAAACAGAAACTAGTAAAACTAGCAGTAGCGAGGGGAATAATGTTAGCAGTAGCGCTTTCTTACCAGTAGTGCGTCCTAGTTAAAAGCGGTGCAGCTATTAGCAGCAGCGCGTGGCACTAAAGCCCGCTGCTTCTAGCCATGTATAGCAGTAGCATGGGACGACACGCGCTACTGCTACATGTTAGCTGTAGCGCCTTATTAGCAGCGCGGCATCCCGCACTACAGCTAGGCAAAATACCCGCGCTACTGCTAGGCTTTTCCCTAGTAGTGGGGATCTTCAGGACAACGACAACCTAGAGCTGATCAAGCCGTCGGAAAAGGTAGACACTGCTGTGGCTACAACGGTACAAAAGCTGTCAGTGGCGGCCTCGCCCTCGCTGGCTCCAGCGGCGGGTGGTCAAGAAGCAAGTAGCATGGACATCTCCCCTCAAGCTGATCAAGAGGACAAGCGTGTACTGGGGTCAGGGGCCGCCCAGGTGGGGCGGCTCACGCTGGCTGATCCCAGTACAACAGCTGGCCGATTCTCTTCTGCTGGGAACCAGCCGGAAGCTCGTCCGGTTGTGCTGCTGGGCGGAAGTGTATCTGGGTACATGCAACCAGATGCTTTAGCTGATGCATGCGGACAACACTTGGCCAAAGATGTACTGACCCTGAGACTTGCTCTGCTGCTGCTATGTTGGCTCACAAACATGTTGCAGGTGATGTTGACCAGAACAAGTCGATGATGCTTGGTGCGGCTGATGGCGCCAGGTACACGGTGACAAAGGAGGCTGACCAGGTGCTCTACCTCTGGTTGCGGCAAAGGTGGTGCCTGCTGATGGTGGCTCAACAGGCATCCTTGCTGGTTTGGCTGGGAGTGCTTCCTAGCCGGACTTTGATGAAAATGGAACTGAATCAAAACGGGGCCTCTGGAAAAGAATGTACATAGAGGAGCAAGTGGAGCGTGCTGCTGTTCATGGTGTGTGTGCCAAGCATGTAAGGTTTGGGGTTCCCACTCCCCCAAATAGTGGCAGCGGGTTACCTAGTCATAAGGTCACCTATGCTGCCATCCTAGAGAGCATGGCTAAGAGGCGTCGTTCTGAAGATCAAGGCTTAGTTTTTACTATGAATAGAAATAGCTCTAAGAGTTTAGAGTATAAGAGTGAAAATGACATCTCTGTAACTTGTAAAAGAGTGTGTGGTGAGAGGGTTGAGGCTGTAGTAGGTGTCGATGGGGCTATGGTTCATGTAACTAAAGAGATAGATGGGGAACAGGAAGATCTTCAGACGAGGAGGAGAGAATCTGTAGGAGAGGAAAAGAAGGAAGGTGGCACTCCTAAGGAAGCAACCGGCCCTGGGGCTGCTGGCCAACTGACGGGCGCGTTTGATGACACCCGTCAGGAGCCATGAAAATTCTCAGTTGGAACTATCGAGGGCTGGGACAACCTCGTATGGTTCAGGAGCTTGTGTGCATGACTAAGACGCACCGTCCAAATGTTATTTTTCTTTTGGAAACTAGGAAAAATAAAGAGTATGTTAAGATTTTGAGGTACTGGTTGGGTATGAATAATGTGTTTACTGTTTCTGGCCATGGTAAAGGTGGAGGTCTAGCCGTATTTTGGGATGGAGCATATTCTTGTGAGCTGAACAAATATGGTGAACATTTTGTGGACATGTACGTCAACAAGGGTGATGGTACATGATGACCCACAAGTGTAGGGGATCTATCGTAGTCCTTTCGATAAGTAAGAGTGTCGAACCCAACGAGGAGCAGAAGGAAATGACAAGCGGTTTTCAGTAAGGTATTCTCCGCAAGCACTGAAATTGTAGGTAACAGATAGTTTTGTGATAAGATAATTTGTAACGGGTAACAAGCAATAAAAGTAAATAAGGTGCAGCAAGGTGGCCCAATCCTTTTTGTAGCAAAGGACAAGCCTGACAAGTTCTTATAATGAGAAAAGCGCTCCCAAGGACACATGGGAATTATCGTCAAGCTAGTTTTCATCACGTTCATATGATTCGCGTTCGTTACTTTGATAATTTCATATGTGGGTGGACCGGTGCTTGGGTACTGCCCTTTCTTGGACAAGCATCCCACTTATGATTAACCCCTATTGCAAGCATCCGCAACTACAAAAGAAGTATTAAGGTAAACCTAACCATAGCATGAAACAAGTGGATCCAAATCAGCCCCTTACGAAGCAACGCATAAACTAGGGTTTAAGCTTCTATCACTCTAGCAACCCATCATCTACTTATTACTTCCCAATGCCTTCCTCTAGGCCCAAATAATGGTGAAGTGTCATGTAGTCAACATTCACATAACACCACTAGAGGAGAGACAACATACATCTCATCAAAATTATCGAACGAATACCAAATTCACATGACTACTAATAGCAAGACTTCACCCATGTCCTCAGGAACCAACATAACTACTCACGAAGCATATTCATGTTCATAATCAGAGGGGTATTAATATGCATTATGGATCTGAACAAATGATCTTCCACCAAATAAACCAACTAGCATCAACTACAAGGAGTAATCAACACTATTAGCAACCCACATGTACCAATATGAGGTTTTGGTACAAAGATTGGATACAAGAGATGAAGTAGGGGTTGAGAGGAGATGGTGCTGGTGAAGATGTTGATGGAGATTGACCCCCTCCCGATGAGAGGATCGTTGGTGATGATTTCCCCCTCCCGGAGGGAAGTTTCCCCAACAGAACAGCTCCGTCGGAGCCCTAGATTGGTTCCGCCAAGGTTCCGCCTCATGGTGGTGGAGTTTCGTCCCGTAAGCTTGCTTCTGATTTTTTTTCCAGGGTAAAAGACTTCATATAGCAGAAGATGGGCACCGGAGGGCTGCCAGGTGGCCCACAAGGCAGGGGGCGCGCATAGGGGTAGGGCGCGCCCCCCACCCTCATGGCTAGGGTGTGGGCCCCCTCTGGTACTTCTTCCACCGAATATTTTTTATTAGTTCCAAAAATGACTTTCGTGGAGTTTCAGGACTTTTGGAGCTATGCAGAATAGGTCTCTAATATTTGCACCTTTTCCAGCCTAGAATCCCAGCTGCCGGCATTCTCCCTCTTTATGTAAACCTTGTAAAATAAGAGAGAATAGCCATAAGTATTGTGACATAACGTGTAATAACAACCCATAATGCAATAAATATCGATATAAAAGCATGATGTAAAATGGACGTATTAGTACAAAGTGGAGGTGCACATTTATTTGTGGAGAGCCTAAGGTGAGCCAGAGGTATGTTATGTGGGATCTTTTGAGGTGGATTAAACCTCTTGGTGTCGTACCTTGGTTTATGGTGGGGGATTTTAACGAAGCTATGTGGCAAAATGAACATTTCTCTCGACATAAGAGATCTCCTAGACTCGTGGCTAACTTTCGTGAAGTTCTGTCGGAGTGCAATTTATTTTATTTGGGCTTTCAAGGTGCTCCGTGGACATATAATAATATGCAAGAGGGCAACAAGAATGTTAAGGTACGTCTTGACCGTGCAGTGGCATGCCCTCTTTGGTCTTCTATTTTCCCTCAATGTAAGGTCTCCCATATTATTAGCTCCAGATCTAATCATTGCCCCATTTTAATTGAGTTGTTGGGTAATGCTCATGAGGGGAGGTTTGCTAGAGAGTTGAAATATGAATCTTACTGGGAGCAGGAAGGTCGTGTTTTGGATGAACAGATTAATGATTGTTGGAATAGAGGATCAAATATAAAGGATCTGAAAGATATTTCCAATAATTTAGAAAAATTAATGAAATCTCTTCATGGATGGAGTCAGGTTCATATTGGGTATCTACCTAAGAAACTTGACTGGGCTCGTAAGAGACTAGACATTTTGTTAAATAGAACTGATCATTCTGCTGTGTTGGAAAGAAAGAGAATTCTAGGGGAGATGGATGAACTTCTTATCAGGGAAGAAATATTGTGGAAGCAGAGATCTCGTCTGGACAAGATTAAAGGGGGAGATCGTAATACAAAATATTTTCAGCGAAAAGCTCTCGAAAGAGCAAAAAATATATTCTATTTTGGCTCTTTGGAAGGATGATGGTTGTCTCATGGAAAATCTGGAGGAAATGAAAGGTATCACAAACTTGGTTTTTAAACAACTTTATTCTTGTGATGCTCCGGTCGATCCATCCCACATTATTTTATTACTCAAGCCCCGTGTGACTGATGACATGAATGATGATTTATGCAAATCTTTTACAGAAAAAGAAATAAGTGATGCCCTTTTTCAAATGGGACCGTTAAAAGCGCCAGGACGAGATGGCTTTCCTGCGAAGTTTTTTCAGCGGAATTGGGGTCTAATCAAAGATGATATTGTCAAGGATGTGCAACAGTTTTTTATTTCTAGAATTATGCCTGATGGTATTAATAATACAACTATTGTTCTCATCCCGAAGATCAAGAATCCCCAAACAACCAAATATTTCAGGCCGATCAGCTTGTGCAACGTTATCTACAAGATTATTTCCAAGTGTCTTGTTAACAGGTTGTGACCGCTCCTCGATGGTATGATTTCTCCTACCCAAAGTGTGTTTATTCCAGGAAGGTTAATTTCTGATAATGCTCTTATAGCCTTTGAATGTATGCATTCGTTAAGTACGCTTAAGGATTTAAGAGGGGAATATTGTGCTTATAAGTTGGACCTAGCCAAAGCCTATGACCGTGTGGATTGGCAATTTTTGCAAAGTGTGATGGGTGCGTTGGGTTTTGCACCACAATAAATTAAATGGGTTATGACATGTGTTACTTTGGTGAAATTTGTGGTGCGCTTTAATGGTCAATTGTTGCAGTCATTCTCACCTTCTCAGGGGCTCAGGCAGGGAGATCCTTTATATCCCTATTTCTTCTTATTTGTGGCCGAGGCGCTTTCTTTGTTGCTTAATGACGCATGTGCCAGGGGAGTTCTCCAGGAATTCAGACTGACTAGACGAGCGCCTGGTATTTCTCACTTGTTATTTGCAGATGATAGTCTGCTATTTTTCAAGGGTTCTTTGGATCAAGCTTTAGCAATTAAAAATATTCGGATGGTGTATGAGAAGGGAACTGGACAGATGTTAAGCCCTGATAAGTGTTCCATAATGTTTGGGAAAAAATCCAGCTTGGAGAAACAAGTGACTATTATGGTTATCTTAAAAATTATCGTGGAGGGGTTCAAGGATAAATATCTTGTATTACCAGTCCCAGAGGGTAGAATGAAGGCCGGTATGTTTCCTTATACTAAAGATAAGTTTTTGAAAAGGCTTTCTGATTGGATTGAAAAATATGCTTCTTGTGGAGTCAAGGAAGATTTAATCAAAACAGTAATTCAGGCTCTACCTGTGTATGCTATGGGGATTTTCAAATTTCTGGCTTCCCTTTGTGAGGAGTTATCCCAGATTATTAGGGACTTTTGGTGGGGAGATGAAGAATAAAGAAGAAAAACTCATTGGTTGGCGTGGGACAAACTAACAAGACCAAAAGGGAAGGGTGGGATGGGTTTCCGTGATCTCAGGCTTTTTAATCAAGCTCTTTTGGCCAAACAGGCATGGCGGTTGTTGGTTTACCCGGATTCGCTATGTGTGAAGTTGATGAAGGGAAATTATTACCCTCAGGGACATATTGTTGATACAGTGTTTCCGCATGCTAGTTCCATGACTTGGCAAGGTATTACACATGGCCTGGAACTTCTTAAGAAGGGAATCATTTGGCGTGTATGTGATGGATCTAGTATTAATATTTGGAGGGATAATTGGATACCTAGGAGGCATGGGCTAAAAATCTCAGCTAGAAGGCATAATACCAGGTTGAAATTGCTATCTAATTTATACATGAGCGGTCATAAGTGCTGGGATGAAAATTTGATCAAGTATCTATTCTATCCCCATGATGGGGAGGAAATTCTTAAGATTCGTATTCAGGCCTCTAGGGATGGGGATTTTTTTGCGTGGCACCATGAGAAGAATGTTATATTTTCTGTTAAAAGTGCGTACAATTTTGCGCTTAATTTGAAGGATAGCCAGGATCCTGTTGGCCAATCTAGTGGCGAACCAGAGGGGGAAAGAGGGATTTGGGAGATAATATGGAAGGCGTGGCGAGCTGCTACCAATAGCTTGGCGGTCCAGATGAATAGAGTTAAGCACCATCAGACTGATTCATGTATGTGTTCTATTTGTGGAGTTCAAGTTGAAGACATCTTTCATGCTCTGGTGAGTTGTTCTAAAGCTCGCGCTCTTAGAATGGCCGTGATAGAGTAGTGGAATATTCTGGATGAAGAGTTCTTCAGGTGCACCAGATCAGATTGGTTATTGATTTTGCTGGCGCAATTGAGTTTGCGGCAGAGGGAGCAAATCTTGTTTCTTTTCTGGCGAGCATGGCATTTGAGAAATGATTTAATTTTTGGCGAGGGGAAAGAATCCGTTAATGCCTCTGCACATTTTGTGGACAATTTTTGGACTACTTTCACGTCTAGTCATGACACCGCTCAATTGGACACTAGCAACAAAGGTAAGGAGAAGGTGAGCGGAGTTGTAGCGGATTACGCACCATTAAAAGATCATGTGGTGTGGACTCCTCCCCCTAGTGATCATATCAAGATCAATGTTGACGCCAGTTTTGTGGAGAGTACTAATGCAGCCAGTGTGGGGGTCGTAGCTCGTAATTCATCTGGAGATATTATTGTTTCTTTGTGGGACTTTATTGATCAGTGTACCAATGTGAATGAAGCTGAGCTCCGTGCCTGCCTTGCAGGACTTTATGTAGGTATCACCCTTCATCAATCTATCATTGTAGAGACTGACTGTGCTTTTGTACATTCGTTTCTTGCAAATGAGAAGCTTGACAGGTCCCCTCTGGCTGATCTGATGGATGAGGCTCTGAGTATATCTAGGATGATCCAAAATTTTAATATTGCAAAGATAAGTCGGACTGCCAATGGGGTGGCACATGAGATTGCTAAGTTTAGCTTTAGTACTAGGTCCGATGGGATTCTTTTTAATTCTGTTCCGCCCTGCATGGTGTGTGCTGTAACGAATGATTGTAAGAACTTTTCTTTGGCTTAATTAATATATGGGGTGTTTTAAAAAAATTGCTTGTGTTCCCAAGAGTTCAAACAAAGGTGTCAACCTTCCTAGTCTTGCTAGTTCCACAAGGCGATTAAAGGATAATGTGCCAGATAATATTTTATATTTTCGATACGAAATAAATCTGAGAATAAAAGTGCATGTAGAAGTTGTCGGAATGTGATTCTCATGCTAAAGACTAGATCGAGATACATAGTTTCACCAAGGGTAACTCTCCAATACATAAAAGTGTGGTAAGTGACATAATCATGTGAAAAAGTGCACAACAAAAATTTCATGCACATGCCTAACATATGAATGTGTTGATCATATATAGGTAGTACGTCCAAATACTATTGACCAAGATACCCTTTGCATCAAATAGCTATGTAGCTCGTCCATAGATCTTGATCCTTATGCACCATCTGGACTTTCAGTGTAAACACTAGTAGTTGCTTTAAGCAAGATGTCATACTATTATTTGTGGGATACGAATGATCAACTAATAAACATTTACCCTTTGTGGCAACAATTCAATACTCCCTTCATTTCATAATGTAGTGCGTCCATGCTTTTTGAGATTTTACTTTGGCCATAAATTTAACCAACATGGGCGAATGCTGCGGGAGCATGACAGATACCTTTGAATTCGTATTCGAAAGAAGTTTTCAAAGGTATAATTTTTAGTAAAATGATTTATGTATCACTGGTCGAATTTAAGGTCAAAGTTGAATCTCGAAAAACGTGGGCGTGCTACATTATGGAATGAAGGGAGTACAAACCTTTTCCACTAAATATCACTGCAGTAGATTACTTGCAAGATTGAACCCAACTAATGCACACCACTCCCACTACAAATTACCGATCTAGAATGGTCAAGCATAAACAAGCAATTGGAGATAAATATACATCTATAGATCAAACATAAAGACATTCATATATCTGAACATAAAGAAATAAGTTATCACATGATCCAGACCACAACTGAAGAATACATCAGATCAACCATAATCATTTAGAGCAACTCATATGGCTATTATATTGAACATGGAAGTGAAAAGGTGAGATCTTGGCAACTACCACGATACATGTAGTCTAGATGTGGACTGCTCACAACTAATCTTGGAGCACAAGGATCAATGTCAATGAAGATGGAGATGAATTCCCTCTCCGACAGAGTACCAGCCAGGGATGAAAATAAAGATAGCCTCAGAAGACGAAGTGGTGGCAACAGAAAAATGCTCGATAAATTGGGGTAGTGTTTTCCAGTATATAAAGGCCAGCGGACACCGGAGCCACCTGGAAGGGGGTACCCACCAGGCTAGGCGCCCCTATAAGGTGGGAGCCTAGGGCCCGTACAGCCCACTTGGGGCTGAGCCTTGGTTGCTTGATCCTCTTCCGACACAAAAACCTTCCTCCTATTTGTTCTGATTTTCTGGGGACATTTTTTGTGGCAATTTTTTGAAATTCAAAAAACAGTGGAAAACAGAAACTTACACTAAGCATTGAATTAATAGGCTAGTCCCTCGATATAGTTTGAAAACATTGCAAACCTAAATAACAATCGGCACGACACATATCTCTACTCCTAATGGACGAATTGGTTGAATAGTCCCCCCCACTTTCAACCGGTTTATTTTCAACCAGTTTATTCTCAACCGGTTTTTCTTCGTCCCACCTCCCACCAGCCCCTCCCACCGGTCTTTCTCTTTTCTCGTCTGACGGGCAATACCCAACGTATTTATGGTAATCAATCATAATTAATCCACGTATAGTAATAAATCAATCCAGGTATGGTAAGGTCATAACTCAGGAAATTTTGAATATGGTAATTATATGGTAATAAATTTAAATTACCCCAAAGGCTATCAATCCAGGTATGGTAAGGCCATAACTCGGGAAATATCAAATATGGTAATAAATTTAAATTACCACCAGGTATGGTAAGGCTATCCACGTATAGTAATAAATCATATAGTAATAAATCATAATTAATCCACGTATAGTAATAAATCAATCCAGGTATGGTAAGGTCATAACTCAGGAAATTTTGAATATGGTAATTATATGGTAATAAATTTAAATTACCCCAAAGGCTATCAATCCAGGAATGGTAAGGCCATAACTCGGGAAATATCGAATATGGTATCTCTACTCCTAATGGACGAATTGGTTGAATAGTCCCCCCACTTTCAACCGGTTTATTTTCAACCGGTTTTTCTTCGTCCCACCTCCCACCAGCCCCTCCCACCGGTTTTTCTCTTTTCTCGTCTGACGGGCAATACCCAACGTATTTATGGTAATCAATCATAATTAATCCATGTATAGTAATAAATCAATCCAGGTATGGTAAGGTCATAACTCAGGAAATTTTGAATATGGTAATTATATGGTAATAAATTTAAATTACCCCAAAGGCTATCAATCCAGGTATGGTAAGGCCATAACTCGGGAAATATCAAATATGATAATAAATTTAAATTACCACCAGGTATGGTAAGGCTATCCATGTATAGTAATAAATCATATAGTAATAAATCATAATTGATCCACGTATAGTAATAAATCAATCCAGGTATGGTAAGGTCATAACTCAGGAAATTTTGAATATGGTAATTATATGGTAATAAATTTAAATTACCCCAAAGGCTATCAATCCAGGTATGGTAAGGCCATAACTCGGGAAATATCGAATATGGTAATAAATTTAAATTACCACCAGGTATGGTAAGGCTATCCACGTATAGTAATAAATCATATAGTAATAAATCATAATTAATCCACGTATAGTAATAAATCAATCCAGGTATGGTAAGGTCATAACTCAGGATATTTTGAATATGGTAATTATATGGTAATAAATTTAAATTACCCCAAAGGCTATCAATCCAAGTATGGTAAGGCCATAACTCGGGAAATATCGAATATGGTAATAAATTTAAATTACCACCAGGTATGGTAAGGCTATCGATCTAGGTATGGCACGCCCTCGCCTGATCACCTATCACAATCTCCAGCCCCACGCACGCACCAAAGAACCCACCCGGCACCAAACGCAGCTCCTCTCGATCCCCTCGAGTAAACGCCGCCGCCGTCGTGCGATCTTCCTAACACAGACGCCGTCGCCGCCTCCTTCCCACCTACGGCGTCCCACGTCCATGGTGACGGCGCTCGCGTCCTACACTGACCCTCCACCTCATATAGGTTGGTCGTTGATGGAGTGGGATGTGCCGCTGCGGTTTGGGGAGGCGAATCACGATCTGGTTGGGATCTCAGTGTGGACTCGTTCTCTGCGATGAAGGATGGCGCTGCCTCCCTGGCAAATGGGATCGGAGGAAGGGGCTCTACGTCGTGAATGTCGGCGAGGCAGCGGCCGAAGGCGAGCCGGACGGTGAGCACGGGTGTTCGTCCCATGAAATAGGCGGCCACGGAGGGCGGATCTGAGGCCACCCCAATCGCCGGTGGCCCTTCCTCCCATCGCTCATCGCCTCCATTCTCTCTCTCCTCTAAATCTTTGTCGCCCCTGCCTGATTCTGGCCGACGCCATCCGGCTCTCGCATCGACCACCACCAGCACGGCTGCGGACGAGGCGCAACCGCAGACGCCGCCGCCGCCATCCTCATCCACCTCCTCCACCATCCTTCCCAGCCGTCGTCGGGGGCACCCGCCATCTGCGCTCTAGCCCACCCGCTCCCTCCTATCCCCTCCCCCTGCCTGCCAGCCCCGTGATCCATCGCACAGATGGCAGGTACTACAGCGACCTCCTCCCAAGCGGATCCGGCCTCCTCCGATGGAGATCCTTCCTGGGCACCACCTTATTCTCATGCGTGCACGTCTATATCAACGTCTCATTCCACCTCACCTGAGCCTTTACCTTCCCACCTCTGCTTCAGATCCACATCACTTTGCAAGGTATGTGCTTGATTGTTCCGAACTGGATCGATGGATTGTGCAAGGTACTTTGGGTGTTGTCATTGACGGCAATTGTCACTCCATGCTACCATCGGAGGGGTCCCTCATCGATGATTAGGGTCCTCCGAACTGCACGAGCTTCATTGAGAAGGATGTTTTTAATTCTGGTTTTGCCTACATGCTTTCTTTGCCTGTATCTACTTAGCTAATGTCTTCTTATAGATAGTAGCTGCTGAAGTGGTGATCAAAGTTGTTCACTATAAGGAAACAACCATGATAACAAAAGTGTATATTCCCTGACCTTTGACCTGAAGTACTTTTTCATTAGAAACTTGCAACAGCCAGGCATTGAAATTAGCAACAGCTTCGTACGTACTGAACTAATTTGCAGCAACACGTACTGAACTAAGTTAGGTTATGCTCATCGTTCCAACATGCTTAGTGATAACCACCTAGCAAGCTAATCAAACATGAAAAAATTGAAGTGCTACTGCTAAACGTACTATTCTGAATGTGAAAATCTATTTAATTGGCTCTTCTCTAATTGTACACTTGCATAAATCTCAGATCTTGCAAATTACAGTATAACCATAAAAGTCATGCTTTGACTCCTATAGGGCCTTTTGCACTTTAATATGACTAATAATTTGCCTTAATATCACAGATTGGATTACTACCTTTCTAAGTGAATGACATTCAAGAAGGTCATTAAATAAAGCCAAGAAATCCTTCTGGTATTGGAGTGTAGGAAAGTTGAGACTATAAAACCAAAAGGTTATATTTACGTTTATTAGAGAAGGTTCTTTACTTTTTATAGGAAAACACAAAATGTTGCGATGTAGAGTCTAGGTGGTGGGCCTCCTTGATCCACTTGGTGGATGACGGCGACTCCGGTCCTGGCACCCATAGTGCCAGTGATCCAAAAATCATAGGGCCTGGATATAGCTCTAGCAGACGTATGCGGCTTGCGCATCGAGCTTGGTCGTCTCGAGCATGGAGATAGGCGAGTTGTAGACCAAGAGCTGGTACAGAGATAGGCGAGTTGTAGACAAGAGCTGGTGGGCAGCAAGAAACACATGCACACCAAAGAACAAATCTGAGTCACATGCCTACTTCTATTGGTTTCTACAAAGAGCGGCTAGCTTAGATCTTAGACCAGTCGGTCGTTGTCGAGGTCGCCAAGGTGATCTTACAGCACCGTCGTGGGGATTTCTCATGATTTTATGTAGGCAAGCCGCAAGCGGTGGTGGTGATTGGCTGGGTGGTGTCGCTGCCTTGGGAAGAGACGAAGTGATGGTAAAACTAAGCAGGATCCGATGATTCTTCCGTGGGGATAGCCAAAGTCAAGATGTCGACTACAGACTCGTCGCAGACTTGCAGTGAATCTGGATGCGGCGAGCCTGATTTGTGGATCGATGGCGGGTCTTGACTTTGTTAGGCTGGGATTGAATGGTTGCGGAGGGTGGTGTGCTTGGTTGGGTTCCCATGGAAGAATGTGGCCTCCTCGTGGATCTGGTCATGCCCATCCTAGAGAACATTGTGTCCCTAGCTCCCTCGAGGAGCAAGGACAGTGCAAGCGGCAGCAGGGGGTAGGGGTAGATGTGGGGAGGGATGTCGGCGGCTTCTCGAGGTCATCATGATGAAACCCTTGACGTCCCATCTTTATCAATGGAAGTGGAAGAGCACGAAGTCGAGATTGGATAGGAGTTTGAGTTCTTTTTGGCACCGATCGGTTCCCCACTTTAGAGATGTATTTTTTTTGCGTGCGAGCAAACAGTGGGTTGATTCTAAAAGGGATAGGCACTTTTCAACAGAAGTGCATGACGGACCAAAAATATGACCTCATTTTATTCGTTTGATAGATATCGTATTATTCGTTGTTGTTCGTTCGGTGAAATTTCCTAATATTTGATTGTTGTGTTTCTAATTAGAGCACCCCATAATCACCCAATATGAGGGGATGATAAATGAAAGATACTGATTATAAATTTTGAAGAGCCCGTGGGAACGCACAGGCGTTATACTAGTAAAAATTATAGATACATTGAAGAAGTATCATTTGGGTAGAACCTATGACCCAATGATTGGTGGGTCCTATTTGCAGGAAAATATATGGATGCAGCATTATGATGACTCTGTGCGATCCATATGCGATATGGAGCCTGCCAATATGACGACTCTGCTAGAGTTGCTATAATCCTCCCATCTCCCATGGAATTTTTTATTTTGGGTAATTGGAAAATTCCTTTTTATATATTTTTCATGCCGATATATTCTAAAAGTTGGAAATTAACTAAAGCTTCATAATTTTGAAAGTTTGGAATTTTTAATAATTAGATATTTCTCGACAGTTAAAACTTCTAGTTTTTTTTAATTTACAAAAAAAGGAAGTTTGATGAGGTGTTGACTTCCCAAAAAAGGGAAATTTCATCTGGTTTGAATATGACCGATGTGTTTTCCGTGATTGTCATGCAATAGCATTCACAATATAGTACCACCTCTGTGCTCGACAAGAAAACCTATAAATTTTGTTCAAGTCAAACAATGAAAACCTTGACTTAGTTTGCTGATTTTTTGTACCCTCAAAAAAAAAAACTAGTATCCTTATAAATACTTTTTTTGTGAAAAAATATCCTTAGAAGCACAATAAAATATACTTTCATAGAATCAATAATTTGGAATTGTAGATGTTGATTTTTTTCGTATGTTAAACTTTAGATTGTTTTTTTTAACTCCCATCTAGGGTTTCCTTGCCTCTCGCCGGCGCCGCCGGTCCGCCTTATCTTCTATGGTCCTCGGATCATGGAGGCACGGTGGATCCCGGCCTTTGCCGGCGGGAGGGCTCCGTTTTTAGATGCTTTTCTAAGTTTTGTTAGGGTTTGTGCCATGCTCAAGAAGATGAGGCGGTGGCGGCTTCTTGAAGATGGAATAAGGTCCTCCCCGCCTAGCCCCCGTCCCGGTGATGTTTCAAGCATCTTCGGAAGGCGTGTGGAGGTTTGTCTCCGGCGGATCTTATGGGATCCGGTCGGCGTTTGTCTTCGGTGGATCCGACTGGATCCGGTCTTCGCTCGTCTACGTCTGTGTGTCTGCAGGTTGGATCCTTCCGGTCTATGCTTCTCTTCATCGGCGGCGGTTGCTGTTCTGGTGCGCTGGTCCCATAGGGCCTTAGCACGACGACTTTCCGACTGTCTACTACAACAATGTTTGTCCGGCTCCGACGAGGGAGGGGCGATGACGGCGGCGCGCCTTCGGCTCGCTCCAGAGATTGTAGTCGTCGCTAGGTGGTCTACAGACCTGGATGTAATTTTTACTTCTAGTGTTTTTGTACTACCTTGACAGTTGATGAATAGATCGGAAGTTTTTGCGAAAAAAAAACTTTAGATTGTTTTATTCCAGCACGGAGGGTGTATGCACGACTCTCCATGCATGCAGCGCAAAATCAACGACACTAGCAAATCTTTTCGCAAAGAAAAAAAAAACGACTCTAGCAAATCACACTGTCACGTCAGATTTCATGTGGATGTCGATAACTATATCTGATCCGTCCTATCAACCTTATCTAAAGCAAAAATATAATATATTTTATATGCAACATTGGACGCTGATTTGGCCAAATTAGACGTGCGTGCGGTAGTTGGTTTGGTGCGCTCGAATGCAAGTGGCATGGTGCTTTCCATCATGGCGTCCCGCTTTTGGGGGAAAAGCATCTACAATCAAAGCAAACTACACAGACAAAAGCCAACCCGCAAACACTAATCTTTTGCGCTTTACCCAAACCAGCTCCCTTTGCCTTTTCCCCCTCCCGTTGTAGTGCGCTGTTTAGCTTATCTACTCCCTCCGTTCCTAAATGTAAGTCTTTTTAGACATTTCAAATGGACTACAACATACGGATATATGTAGACATATTTTAGAGTATAGATTCACCTATTTTGCTCCGTTTATAGTCATTTGTTGAAATCTCTAGAAAGACTTACATTTAGGAACGAAGGGAGTACATAGTAGTAGTATTTTTTTTTGAAAGATCTGGTTTTGCCGGCTTCATTGATTTAGAAGAAAGCAGCGGGAAATACATGATGGATCAAGTGATCATGGGCACAGAAGACATGCAAAAGGAGAGGAAAAGCAAGAAAAACAAAAAAAAAGGGGGGGGGGAGAGACTCCTGGGGTTTTTATCTCACAAAATTGACCCCAAACAGGGGCTCTAGGCAGGCCGCTCCGGCGGCTCTCCATTGATCGTAATCCATGATGATGGCGTGGACGACATCGTCCAGGCACGACAGCTTTCCCTTGAAGACGCAGGCATTTCGCTCCTTCCAGAGGTGCCAGGCGACCAAAATGAGCATGGTTCTGCACCCCTTCCGTGCTCCGGCCGGCGTCCGGCGGGTCACCTCCTAGCAATGCTGCATGGAAGTGTGGAGCGGCGATCTTGCGGCGGCCAGTGCCTCGCAGCCAGCTTTGGACGATAGGATCGTCCAAACTTGCCGGGAGAACGGACAATCCCAGAAGAGATGGGCCGCCGACTCCAGGTTTCGAAGGCAGAGGCTGCAGAAGTAACCATTTGGCCATCCACGCCTTTGCAGCCGATCATTGCACCAGAGCCTGTTCTTGTGCATGAGCCAGGAGAACATCTTTGCAGATCCCGGCGCCCAGCACTTCCAGATCATCTTGTCGTCACTTGTGTGTGGCTTGGACTGAAAGGACATGCGGTAGGCCCCCCTGGCCGAGTAGCGATCCCCTCCGCCCGCCGTCCACTGGATTCTGTCCGGCACCTGACTGTCAAGGGCCACCCCGGCTTGTTGAATTTGGCGCCAGAGTTGCAGGTATTCGGCGATGATGAGCCACGTGTTGCCATGGCGCAGGTCGCCGATCCATCGGTCGTTGGCGAGCGCTGCAGCTACCGTGCGGTTCTTGCGCCTGGAGTGACTGAAGAGGCCCGGGTAGGATGACGCCAGGGGTGCGGCGCCCAACCAGCGGCACGTCCAGAACCTCGCCTGCTGGCCGCTCCCGATCAGGACGCGCGTGGTTTCCTGGAAGTGCGCCTGGCCCGTCTTGTCGCAGGGCAGAGGGAAAGCCGTCCAGGGCGTCAGCGGCTGCTGCCAGGCTAGCCAGAGCCAACGCAACCATAGGACGGAGCCGAAGAGCTGCAGGTCGAGAAGCCCCAGTCCGCCCTTTTCCGTCGGTGAACAGACAGAGCTCCACGCCACCTTGCACTTGCCGCCCGTCAGCGCTTCGTCTTGCACCCATAAGAAACGCCGTCACGCTTTGTCGATCTCCTTCAGGACTTTCTTCGGCACCTTGAGCACAGAGAGTGCATATGTGGGCAGGGCGGAGAGGACTGCACGCACCGAGACGCGCTGGCCGGCCAGGGACATCAGCTTTCCCTTCCAACCCACGAGGCGTGATTTGATCCGGTCAATGAGGAATTGGAAGTGAACGATCTGCAACCTCTTCGGGGAGATTGGCAGACCCAGGTAAGTTGTGGGGAAGCCTGCGATCACGCCACCAAAACCGTGCAGCACATGCTCCAGTGTAGGGGCCTCGCAGTTCATCGAAATGATGGATGACTTGGCCTGGTTGAGCTTCAGGCCTGTGGCTTCTCCGAAGGAATGCAATAGGTCCAGTAGAGTATCTACCTCTTCTCTTATTGGGTTCGCAAAGATGACCGCGTCGTCCGCGTAGAGGCTGGCCCTCGAGCTTGCACCACGACCAGGCAGTGGCGCGATCAAGTCTTGCGTGGTGGCTGCCTCTAGGAGACGGTACAAGGGGTCAATCGCCAAGATGAAAAGCAGTGGCGAGAGGGGGTCGCCCTGGCGAAGCCCACACGCATGGAAAAAGCCGCCCCCCTGTACGCCGTTGAGCAAGCAGGACGAGGATGCGGATGACAGCAGTAGAGAGATCCAGTTCCTCCAGTGCCGTGAGAAGCCCATTTGTTGCAACAACTCGATCAAATACGCCCAGGACACGGAGTCGAAAACGCGGGCGAAATCCAACTTGAACAGCAGGGCCGACTTTTTCTCCCGGTGCAGCATCCTTACGCAGCCCTGAATGTACTGGAAGTTGTCGTGGATGCACTTCCCTTTCTGAAAGGCCGTCTACGCTGGTGAGATAACTCCTTCCAGGGCGGCCGACAGCCGTGAAGCGAGAACCTTTGAGATCATTTTGCGACGGAGTCGATTAGACTGATGGGTCTGTAGTGACTGATCTTTGATGCGTCATTACGCTTCGGCAGCAGCGTGATCAGTGCGGTGCTGATGCCACTGAAGTTTTCTCCGGCCATGTGGTAGAACTTTTGGAAGACGACCATGATCTTGTCCTTGATGATGTGCCAGCAAGAACGGAGGAACTGGCCAGTGAAGCCATCAGGGCCTGGCGCCTTTTCTGCCGGGGAAGCAACTATCGCTGCCCAGACCTCTGCCATGGTGAACGGGCCGTGCAGCTCAGCCGCGGTCACCACAGGAACATGGAGTTGGTCGTAGTTCAGGGTGCAGCTACGTCTCTTATTCTGGCCCAGGGATGCAGAAAAGTGATCGTGGATGGCCTGCTCTTTCTCGCTGTGATCCACGAGCACCCTGTTGTTGACGTTGATCGCGTGGATGAAATTTCTCCGTCTGCGTGACCTCATTTTTGCATGGAATAGCTTCGTGCTTGCGTCCCCCGCTTGAAGCCAGCTTATTCTTTAAGCCTGCCGCTTGCGAGCTCTTTCAATGGCTGCCAGTCCGAGCACCTTCATCTTCAGGTTTTTCCTCAGCTCGAATTCAGCCGATGTCAGCCTGCGGTGTTCTTGCGTGTTGTCAAACTGAAAAATGACCTCATTGGCAATCTGCAACTGGAGCTTGACCTTGCTAAACATGGGTCGACTCCAAATCTTCAGGTCACACGCAACCCTCGCCAAGCGCCTCTTTACCCTGATAAACGGGCAGTCGTGCTGGACTGGGTGTTGCCATGCCCTCAACACAATCTCGGTGAAATGAGGAAATTTGGGCCAGAAGTTCTCGAATCTGAAGCGCGCCTATCTAAAGGGGGTAGTTGCCCTCGCTAGCACTAATGGACAGTGATCAGAGAAAGACGTTGATGCAGCCGTGAGGATGAAGTTTTGATGCAGCAGATCCCACTGATCGTTGCAAAAAAACTTGTCGATGCTGCATAGAGTGGGCTCCTCCCTCTCGTTGCTCCAGGTAAACTTTCTGTTCTTGCATTTCAACTCCTTCAGTCCAGCACAGTCGAGCGATTGCCTAAAATCCCCATCATTCTTCTGTTTATGTTACTGTTGCTTTTGTCACTAGCTTGGTAGATCATGTTGAAGTCTCAGTTTATCAGCCAGGGCTCATCGGTCGGCGGGGCAGCCGCTGCAATGTCGCTGAGGAAGTCATCCTTTTGGGCGTTGTCTGTCGGGCTGTAGATGGTGGTGAGCCAGAACAGGTCGCCCGCATGTAGAGGTTCTACCCGAACTGTAATGGAGAAGCGACCGAGGAAGTGCGACACTACATTGATGACTAGCTTCTCCCAAAAAATCGTAGCACCTCCCCTCGTTCCGTGCGTAGGCAGCACCGTGCAGCCCTGCAGTGCGTCTCCTCCAATGTCGGCCGCTATGCCGGCCGACCAGGTCTCTATTTTGGTCTCTTGCAGGGAGAGGACCTCTACTCGGTTTGTTCTTACTACGTCGATGATTGCTGTTTGCTTTGCCGGGCAGTTCAAGCCGCACACATTCCAGGACATGAAAATCATACTACTGTCACTCATGGGGACACGATGTTCTTCTCCGCCGACTAATCAAACTAAAGATCATAACATGATACACCTTACAGCAATCCAGGGGGCGACGACGGCCACCAGCAGGCCCAAAACCCCGTCGTCGTCCAGCACACCTCCTACCCGAAGCACTACACATGAAAACTAGCCCTAACTCAAGCTGGTAGAAGACCAGCCATCGACGGAGACTAAACAGAGATGCAACTAACATGATCAACCATGGAGAGCCTCTTCCATGCCGGCGAGTCCTGCTGTGCCGGCGGCGATCTTGAGGGCGCCCTGGTCCAGCCCGGTGAGCTTGGCGATGGCCGCAATGTCCCCGTCAGACAGGGGCTCCTGGAAACGCTTCATGAGCAGAGCCGCCACCTTTGGGGTCATCTTGTCCTTGGGGCCGAGCGCACCGAGCTCCTGCACCAAGCGTAGGACTGTGCGCTGGGGCACCAACATGGTGATGTCTGCCGCAGCTTGGCGGGCGCTGCGGCACGAGGGGGTCGACGTGGACCTGGACCTGGGGGGAGTGGAGAGGCGCGACCTCGCCATCTGCTGGCTGTCGATGATCGATGGGGGGACAGGAGTGAACAGAGCGACGGTGGCGCTTGCCCCTAGCTCTCTTCAATCTGCATGACGCCCACGCGCTCCATGACCTCAGCCAGCTGGAAACCGGCGGTTGCATTGGCAGGAGTGCTGATGCAGGGCAACAGGCAGGGAATCATCTCCGGGCTTGCAGGGTCTTTTGGTGCGAGCAGCGGGTGAGGTGGGGATCGCCCACCGTCTTCGAAGGTGAACGGAGATTGCAGCGCGTCAATCATGGTGTTCTCCATCTCCAACTGCATGCAATCCATGCGCGCAAGGGGGGAGAGCGCACGACCGGAGTTGGAGAAGCTGAAGAAACAGGCCACCGGGTCTTCTTCAGCGGCGACGGGCGGAGGGGAGGCGGAGCAGAGGGGCAGTAGCGGTGTCACGCGCAGAGGAGGCAAAGCAACATTGGAGGCTGCCTTGACGTGGCCGCGACTCTGCGATCCGCGGCGCCTGCTCACAAGCATGCGGCTGCAGCGGTGGTGGGCGCCGTCGACGACGTCCGCCCCACTCCCCTTGGCATGGCACCCAAGGCCGAGCAGGCAGTCCCGCCAGGAGCGCCCCGAGCCACCCCTGTTGTCGCCGTTGTCGTGGTCGCGCCTTGAAGCCCCGAGGATGGGGCCGCCACAGCCCGCAGCTAGGGCACGCTGACCCGAGCGGCAGCCCGGGCCTTGGCCATCTTCGACGCGCGCCACCCACGTGCCCGGCTCGACACGTGGCATGGGGCGATCATCATCATCGTCGGAGGAGGGCAGCCCGCTCTGGCCGGAGTGTGACGAACGCGGCGAGTGTGGGGTCTAGTCCTCCACCAGGTCAACATGCACCAGGAGGTCATAGCGGTGCACTCCTGGTGGCGGGGGCACACGGCGGTCCAGTGGAGCAAAGCCGACCACCTCGTCGACGCGGCCGGCGCCGCGCTTGAGCACCCAGAGCACGCGCCTCGTCGGGATGTGGGCCACATCCCAAACCCAGAGCCAGCAGGCGGAAAGTGCTTGGTGTGGCCCCGCTCAAGCGTGCGCGAGTCCAGGTGGTCGATGCGGCCGAAGTCGCCGAAAGCCTCCTCCGTCCCCTCTAGGGACCAGAACTGCATGGGAAGATCCTCGATGACGACGCGCACGTGCAGGTTCAGCAGGCTCTGGCAGCCACCAATACTAGAACGAGGATCCGATGGGGAAGATGACGCTCTCTACTACTCTATCTCTCGTTCACGGTTTTGGGTAGCGATATTTAGTATTGAAGCTTTCTTTTTTCATGTACGTCTGCATTATGTGTGTCTTGTTTGATTACTTCTTCCATTTGTTAAACCACTTGCTAGATTTCATGTACCAACTGTTGTGATCTTATTTTTCACGCAAGAACTGGAAAATGATATTTCTACAGTAATTTCATATATTAAGCCTAGGTATCATAGAAACAAAAAGAAAAGGAAAAGCAAGACTAGGGAAAATCAACCAACTCCTTGTTTAGTGAACATCATAGTAAAATCATTGTTAACTGAAATCAGATAGTACTATCAATCCAGTCTTGAAGAATGGTGAGGTTGTTTAATATGATAGCTCATGATCTTGAGGTCCTGCTTTAACAAAGTTTTACAGGATAAAATTTTTGGAGTTGTTCAAAATTTGTTATTCCTCATCATCTAAATATTCCATCATCTCATAATTATAATGTTGTCAAGTAAGAACTTCAATTTGGCGACAGTGTTCTACTTTGTTGGTTTGGCCTTTCCAGAAAGTGCACATGGAAGAGAGCAAAGGTACACCCACAAAAAACAGAGAGCAGAGGTACATAAAGTAGCAGTCAGTTATTTTAACACTACTACAGAATTATTTGCTTTCATGGAGAAGTGCAGTCGTAGAATTAGATTTTTACACTACTGCGGAATTAGCTACCAATGACAGGCCCAAAAGTCCTACTAGTGACGGGCATGATGCTCGTCTCTATCAACATGTTACGGTGTGCAGGGCGCCCCTCACTGGTATCCCTGGACAAAGTATCATACGACTCACGAGCTAAACCACTCACCGCCACTGGTAGCATGGCCCAAGTCAAAATAAGACACTGATGTGGCAGCGTTTTGCTGCCACGACAGCGTCTTGCACATTCCATTATATAAATAGTTGCATATGCATTTGTACATATCTCTGGTCCTAAAGGGGAGTATGTTGTCGTTTCGTCTCATTTCTCTTCATTGCCTCCCATCAATCGAAGACATCCCACGCCATACCAATTTTTTCCTAATGAAGCCCACCCCTCGTATTGGTTTTTACTCCGTTTTCTCCCTCCCGGTCCCCCCAGTACTCAACGCCCAAACCAACACGTCCACACCCTCGCGCGCATCACTTCCCTCACCCTGCCTCCCTTCTCTCTTCGTTTTTAAACTGGTTAGGGTTCCACTCGCAGCCACTTGCCATCCACCATGGCGCACTCAACGTTGATGATCTCCTGGCTTCACTTGGGCCTCCGTGTCGAGGCCTTCTGACTGCGCCTTTCTCTAGCCGCCTCATCACTTGGTGGCCGTCGACCTCACCTTGCTTCTCTGGTGAGTAGAGGTCCCTTCTTCCTCACTGACAAGACATCAACATCATGATGGGATCTAGCCGATGGCCTCGAGGAGAGGAGCTCCACGAGCGGGCAGGGCGACCCCGTGCCTTGGAGATGGCGACCCTCGACCCCTTCTGCAGTAGTGCACTGGACACATCCCCTTCCTCGTCTCTCTCATCACTACTGGGAAAAGGCTTATAGATGGACATAAATTTATGGCAGGCGAGGTGAGTCACCCGCCACAACTAATTTAGAAATGTAGCTGTGGCGAGTACCAAAGCTTACCCGCCACTGCTACTGACAAAGTAGTGGTGGCCATGAATACCATCCCGCCACAGGTAGACCATTTCAGAGTTGGCCGCATAATGAAACCTAACTGTGGCGGGTGGTGACACATGCTCGCCACTATTTATTTATAAATCGGTGGCGGGTGCGCCTGTTGCATGCCACAACTAAATTGTGGTAAGCACTCTTACCAGACATGGAGGACGTACATATTACGCACTCGTAGCAGTGGCAGGTTCTGTTGGCTGCTCGCCAGTGCTGTCCACTTACGTGTGGCGGGCACCCAACCACATCCGTCACACGTAGACCCACGACGCTGACTACAGTTCATTTTCCACCACCCCAAAAACCAAACAAAAATTTGCAATTTCTCCCGCCGCTCCCCCCACGCTCCCAAATCTCACCTGACTCACGGCGGCGCCCCTCGTTGCCGCCTCTCCTCCTTGCCGCCGCCCAGCCACTCATTGCTGCCCCTTCGTCGACGTGGTGTCGCGGCCCTCCTCGTCGCTGCCACGCCCCTCATTGTTGCCCCTTCATCAACGCCGTGTCGCAGCCCTCCTTGCCGCTGCGGGCATGGACTCCTCCTCCAACACAGTAGACATCTTGTTGCCGTCGCCACCGCCACCGCGAAGCTCCTCCGTGATGGCTACCCCTTCGGCCATCACGCCCTCCTCCGCCAACATCGAAGACCTCGCACCGCCTTCGGACGCCAATTGAGCCACCTCTCCGGTATGGTCAAAGTTGGGTTTGGGTAAATAGATATTTATCATGGATTAAATTTGAGTAGTGTGTCTTAGTGTTATTTGTGCTTAGGGTAACTATGAGTAGATGAGGAACATTTTGCAGGTATTGACATGAGTGCCAATGTTTTCGTGAAATGTTGATTCATTTATGTTTTGCCAAATTTTTGGCACTCGTTATGTCCTCTTTTTAGCAAAGGTCATGTCAAATTTTTCTTTCACTTTTAACTAGGATCCATTGTAGTATCGTTGGCTTATATTTGCAGGTATTGACATGAGTGCCAATGTTTTGGCGAAATGTCGATTCATTTCCGTTTCACCGAATTTCTGGCACTCGTTATGTCCTCCTTTTAGAAAAAGGTCATGTCGAATATTTCTTTCATTTTTTATGCTTGATGAATCATAATAGAACACTAAATTTTAGCAAACGCGACAAATGGATTCTGGAAAACCATCTTCTATGGACCCCTCGGCTCGGCGTTGTAAAAAGTGTTGGGGAACGTAGCAATAATTTAAATTTTTCCTACGTGTCACCAAGATCAATCTAGGAGATACTAGCAACAAGAGAGAGAGAGAGAGAGTGCATCTTCATACCCTTGAAGATTGCTAAGCGGAAGCGTTACAAGAACGTGGTTGATGGAGTCGTACTCGCGACGATTGAAACTGCGAAAGATCCGATCCAAGCACCGAACGGACGGCGCCTCCGTGTTCAACACATGTACAACCCCGGGATGTCTCCTCCTTCTTGATCTAGCAAGGGGAGAGGAGAAGTTGAGGGAGAACTCTGGCAGCACGACAGCGTGGTGGTGGAGCTTGCGGTTCTCCTGCACGGCTTCGCCAAGCACTACAGAGGAGGAGGAGGTGTTGGAGGAGGGAGGGGCTGCGCCAGGGGAAGGGGTGCCGCCACCCTCTCTCTCCCTCACTATATATAGGGCGAAGTGGGGAGGAGGAGGCGCCATAGGGTTTCCCTAGGGGAGGGGTGGCGGCCATAGGGGCAACCCTAGATGGGTTTGGGCGCCCCCACCCCTAGGAAATTTGCCCCCCAACCCGGGAGGGGAGGCTGCCCTAGGGGAGGTTCCCCCACCTCTCCAGGTTACGTGAGATGGGGTGGGAGGGTGCACAACCCCTTAGTGGGCTGGTGTGCCCCCTCCCCTTGGCCCATAAGGCCCCCCAACGCTTGCCGGGGCCTCCGAAACTCCTTTCGGTCACGCCGGTCATCACCCAGTACTCCTAGAACAATTCCGGACTCCAATACCCTTCGTCCAATATATCAATCTTCATCTCCGGACCATTTCGGAGTTCCTCTACACGTTCGGGGTCTCATCCGACACTCCGAACAACCTTCGGTAACCATAGTGGTATTCCCATTAGAACTCTAGCGTCACCGAACCTTAATTGTGTAGACCCTACGGGTTCGGGAACCATGCAGACATGACCGAGACACCTCTCCGGCCAATAACCAATAGCGGGATCTGGATACCCATATTGGCCCCACATGTTCCACGATGATCTCATCGGATGAACCATGATGTCGAGGGTTCAATCAATCCCATCTACAATTCCCTTTGTCCATTGGTATGTTACTTACCCGAGATTCGATCATCGGTATCCCCATACCTTGTTCAACCTCGTTACCAGCAAGTCTCTTTACTAGTTCCGTAATGCATGATGTCGTGGCTAACTCCTTAGTCACATTGAGCTCATTATGATGATGCATTACCGAGTGGGCCCAGAGATACCTCTCCGTCATACGGAGTGACAAATCCCAGTCTTGATTCGTGCCAATCCAACAGACACTTTCGGAGATACCTGTAGTGCACCTTTATAGTCACCCAGTTACATTGTGACGTTTGATACACCCAAAGCACTCGTACAGTATCCGGGAGTTGCACAATCTCATGGTCTAAGGAAATGATACTTGACATTAGAAAATCTCTCGCAAACGAACTACACGATCTTGTGCTATGCTTAGGATTGGGTCTTGTCCATCACATCATTCTCCTAATGATGTGATCCCGTTATCAACGACATCCAATGTCCATGGTCAAGAAATCATAACCATCTATTGATCAACGAGCTTGTCAACTAGAGGCTTACTAGGGACATGTTGTGGTCTATGTATTCACACATGTATTACGGTTTCCGGTTAATACAATTATAGCATGAACAATAGAAAATTATCATGAACAAGGAAATATAATAATAACCATTTTATTATTGCTCTAGGGCATATTTCCAATAGTCTCCCACTTGCACTAGAGTCAATAATCTTGTTCTCATCGCCATGCGATTAACACTCATAGTTCACATCGCCATGTGACTAACACCAAAAGAGTTTACTAGAGTCAATAATCTAGTTCACATCACCATGTGATTAACACCCAAGAGTTTACTAGAGTCAATAATCTAGTTCACATCACCATGTGATTAACACTCAATGAGTTCTAGGGTTTGATTATGTTATGCTTACGAGAGAGATTTTAGTCAACGGTGAGGGAGTCCTGGATTAGGGGGTCCTCGGACAGCCGTACTATGTACTTATGCCGGACTGTTGGACTATGAAGATACAAGATTGAAGACTTCGTCCCGTGTCCGGGTGGGACTCTCCTTTGCGTGGAAGGCAAGCTTGGCAATTCGGATATGTAGATTTCCTTCTCTGTAACCGACTCTGTGTAACCCTAGCCCCCTCCGGTGTCTATATAAACCAGAGGGTTTAGTCCGTAGGATAACAACAATCATAATCATAGGCTAGCTTCTAGCGTTAGCCTCTACGATCTCATGGTAGATCAACTCTTGTAATACTCATGTCATCAAGATCAATCAAGCAGGAAGTAGGGTATTACCTCCATAGAGAGGGCCCGAACTTGGGTCAACATTGTGTCCCCCGCCTCCTGTTACCATCAGCCTTAGATGCACAGTTCGAGACCCCCTACCCGAGATCCGCCGGTTTTGACACCGACATTGGTGCTTTCATTGAGAGTTCCACTGTGACGTCGAAAAAGGTTTGATGGCTCGCCTTGTTATCAAGGACAACGTCACCTCTGGGGGAGCCCTGGATTTAGGCCAAACCCTCCAACTAGGCGGCTTCGTCATGACCGCCCGTTCGGCCGCCGCGCCGATCATGACTTCTCAGGTCATGAAAAACAGCCTCCACGTCAGCTCGGAATACACCAAGCAGATGGATCCAATGGAGCTCTCGTCCTTGAACGAGCTCTTGGATTGCATCATCGCCTTGGTAGTCGCTATGGACTATGGTCGGATTGGGCTTAAACCTGAACAAAGAGAGATTAACTCTCCGCCGGTCACCCATCAGATAGTAGCGGTGGAGGAGCAATGCAGCGATTCTTCCTCTATTCCGAGGACGAACTATGTACGGATTCCCAAGCTCTCCGAGCCGGATACCCGTCTGCAAGAGGATATGACCCAAACTCCGAACTTAGAATTGGACAGCGGGCCAGAAAAATTGGGAAACATCCCAGAACCCAAACTGCCAAGTTCGGAAGTCCCTCTGCCCCTGGGTCTCAGATCGGGTCAGCGTTCAGACTTAAATCCACCCACCCACCCAGATACAAGCGATCTTTCCCACATTAGACAACAACCCCAAGAGACAGTATATCAATTTTGGGCCAGATTCCTCCTTGTAATGAGCAAGGTCAAGGATTGTCGCGAGGAAGACGCAATCTCATTCTTTTGCAAAAATTGCACGAACAAGGGAATCCTCAACACCATAAGTCGCTGTGACATATCACACTTTGATGAGTTGGTGGCCATAGTACAGAAGTACTGTGCGATGGAAAGCGCCTGGAAAACCCAAGCAAAATTCTGGGATCCTCCGACTCTCACTAACCCCCTCGTCCGAACTAAAAGGGTGCACTCTCGCAAGTCACCCGATCCAATTACAAAGAAACCAAAGCCCACTACAGGGCATGGAACCGTATTGGAGGAATGGCTCAATGGGCCATGCAAAATTCAGACCACACCGGATACCATACCAACACACAGCCTTAGAGCATGTTGGATACTTTGCCAGGTGGCCAAGAGCGGTGAGGATCTCCTCATTAACGATACCGCAGAGCATCATCCCCAGAAAACAACAATATAGTATTGGCAGTCTTCGAGACTTTCGCCTCGAATAACAGGCGCAAGAGAGCACTCCGCAGCCTCGCCAAAGTCTTCCACGTTGCAGCAATAAATCCATGGAACGACACGGCCATAACCTTCAACACCAGTGATGAACCTAAATTCCGAACAGTCCGAGCACCAGCCGCTTTGGTCCTTAGTCCAATTGTGGACAGCTTCCGGCTTACTAAAGTGCTTATGGACGGTGGCAGTGGATTAAACCTCATCTACGAGGAAACTCTCAACAAAATGAAAATAGACAAGATACGCATTGAGCAAAGCAGCATGACCTTCATAGGAATTATCCCTAGTCGGGAGGCATGATGTGCGGGAAAAATCACACTCGATGTGGTATTCGGCACGCTGGAGAATTACATGTCCGAAGAAATAACATTCCAAGTGGCCCCGTTCAGTAGAGGATACCATGCCCTTTTAGGGCGGGATGCATTCGCAAGCTTCCAAGCTATACCCCATTACGGGTACATGAAGCTCAAGATGCCCGGGCCCAATGGAATCATCACTCTAGCTAGTGATCCGGGTGTAGTGCCGAAAATAAAACCGCCACCCTGGCCCTTGAGGCATTATCCGAAGCCCTCGCGGCTGAAGAACTAACTGCGCTGCGCTCCACAGTGGACAGGGACGACGTGATACTCGACAAATGATCCAAGTCCACCTCTTTCAAAACAGCGGACAAAATAGTCAAATTCCAAGTCCACCCAACGGACTCTAGAAAAACAGCATCCATCGGGGCACATCTGAACCCCACAATAGACGCTGCACTGCGGGCGTTCTTGCTCAAGAATTGGGACATCTTCGCCTGGCACCCTTCAAACATGCCAGGTATCCCACGCAGGCTGGCCGAGCATAGCCTAAACATACTGATGGGATACAAGCCGGTCAAGCAGAATCTTCGGTGCTTTTCAGAGCCTAGCCATGGGAGAGGGGCTAGCCAAGTTACTCGAAGCCGGATTCATCAGAGAAATAAAACACTCGGACTGGCTAGCAAACTTGGTGATGGTACCAAAGAAGGACAAATCCTGGTGCCTATGTGTCGATTTCAAGGACCTCAATAAGGCTTGCCCCAAGGATCCCTTCCCTCTCCCCCGCATCGATGAAATCATCGACGCTACCGAGGGACACGACTCATTGTGCTTCCTCGACGCATACTCCTGATACGTCTCCAACGTGTCTATAATTTTTGATTGCTCCATGCTACTTTATCTACTGTCTTAGGCAATATTAGGCTTTATTATCCACTTCTATATTATTTTTGGGACTAACCTATTAACCGGAGGCCCAGCCCAGATTTGCTGTTTTATGCCTATTTCAGTGCTTCGAGGAAAAGGAATATCAGACGGAGTCAAAACGGAACGGAATCAACTGGAGAAGTTATCTTTGGAAGGAAACCCACCTGAGGGACTTGGACCCCACATCAGAAGATACGGGAGGTGCTCACGAGGGTGGGGTGCACGCCCTCCCCCCTGGGCGTGCCCCCTGCCTCGTGGGGCCCCCGTAGCTCCACCGACGTTCTCCCTGCACCCATATATACCTACGTACCCTAAAACTTCCAGAACAGAAGATAGATCGGGAGTTCCGCCGCCGCAAGCCTCTGTAGCCACCAAAAACCAATCGGGACCCTGTTTCGGCACCCTATCGGAGGGGGATCCCATCACCGGAGGCCATCTTCATCATCCCGGTGCTATCCATGACGAGGAGGGAGTAGTTCACCCTCGGGGCTGAGGGTATGTACCAGTAGCTATGTGTTTGATCTCTCTCTTGTGTTCTCTCTCGTGTTTCTCTATGGCATGATCTTGATGTATCCCGAGCTTTGCTATTGTAGTTGGATCTTATGATGTTTCTCCCCCTCTACTCTCTTGTGATGAATTGAGTTTCCCCTTTGAAGTTATCTTATCGAATTGAGTCTTTATGAGAACACTTGATGTATGTCTTGCCGTGATTATCTGTGGTGACAATGGGATATCATGTGCCACTTGATGTATGTTTTGGTGACCAACTTGCGGGTTCCACCCATGAACCTATGCATAGGGGTTGGCACACGTTCTAGACTCTCCGGTAGAAACTTTCGGGCACTCTTTGAAGTACTTCTATGTTGTTTGGATGAATCTGAGATTGTGTGATGCATATCGTATAATCATGCCCGCGGATACTTGAGGTGAAAATGGAGTATCTAGGTGACATTAGGGTTTTGGTTGATTTGTGTCTTAAGGTGTTATTCTAGTACAAACTCTTTTATAGATCGATCCGAAAGAATAACTTTGTGGTGGTTTCGTACCCGACCATAATCTCTACGTTTGTTCTCCACTATTAGTGTCTTTGGAGTGACTCTTTGTTGCATGTTGAGGGCTTTTCATATGTTTTATCTATGTTATTATTGTTGAGAGAACTTGCACTAGTGAAGGTATGAACCCTAGGCCTTGTTTCCTATCATTGCAATACCATTTACGCTCACTTTTATCGCTCGCTACCTTGCTGTTTTTATTATTTAAGATTACAAAAACCTTTATCTACCATCTATTTTGCACTTGTATCTTCATCTCTTCGCCGAACTAGTGCACCTATACAATTTACCATTGTATTGGGTGTGTTGGGGACACAAGAGACTCTTTGTTATTTGGTTGCAGGGTTGCTTGAGAGAGACCATCTTCATCCTACGCCTCCTACGGATTGATAAACCTTAGGTCATCCACTTGAGGGAAATTTGCTACTGTCCTACAAACCTATGCACTTGCAGGCCCAACAACGTCTACAAGAAGAAAGTTGTGTAGTAGACATCAAGCTCTTTTCTGGCGCCGTTGCCGGGGAGGTGAGTGCTTGAAGGTATATCTTTAGATCTTGCAATCGAATCTTTTTGTTTCTTGTTTTAGCACTAGTTTAGTTTATAAAAGAAAACTACCAAAAAAATGGAGTTGAGTTTGTCTCATACGCTTCATCTTTTTAATATCTTTCATGAAAATGATGGAAAGGAAAATTGTGCTCAAGTGCTACAAGAAGAAATCTATAGAATGTTTGGTACTAAATTTTTGAATGATGAGCATGATTGCAATGTTGTTAGTATGAATTCCTTGAATATCCATGATGCTAATGATATGCAAAGCCACAAGCTTGGGGAAGCTATGTTTGATGAAGATGGTATTTTTTGTCCCCCAAGCTTTGATGAGCAAATTTACTATGATGAAAGCATGCCTCCTATCTATGATTATTATTGTGATGACACGTATGCTTTAAAAAATAATGATAACCATGAAACGTGTCATCTTGATCTTAATTTTCAATCACATGATAGTTATTTTGTTGAGTTTGCTCCCACTTCTATTCATGAGAAGAAATTTGCTTATGTTGAGAGTAGTAAATTTTCTATGCTTGTAGATCATGAAAAGAATGCTTTAGGTGCTGGTTATATTGTTGAATTCATTCATGATGCTACTGAAAATTATTATGAGAGAGGAACATATGCTTGTAGGAATTGCCATAATGTCAAGTTTCCTCTCTATGTGCTTAAAATTTTGAAGCTATGCTTGTGTTACCTTCCTATGCTAGTTGATTATTGTTCACATAAGTTGTTTGCTCACAAAATTACTATGCATAGGAAGTGGGTTAGACTTAAATGTGCTAGTCATATGCTTCATGAGGCTCTCTTTATGTTTCAATCCTTATCTTTTATGTGAGCATCATTGTCACCATCATGCCTAGCTAAAAGGCATTAAAGAAAAGCGCTTGTTGGGAGACAACCCAATATTTATACTTACTATTTTTGTGTGTCCACATGATTATGATACTGTATTAATCATGTTTTATAGCTTTTGTTTCAATAAAGTGCCAAGTAGAACCTTTGGGAAGACTCGGGTGAAGTTTATGTGATCTTGCTGTGAAAAACAGAAACTTTAGCGCTCACGAGAATAGCTTCCATGTTTTACTGGAGAGTGCTTTTAGGTTGATTCTTTTTGCATATGATTAATATACAAATTTCTCAGGTCCAGCAATTTATTTCATAATTTGTGGGGTTCCATAAGTATACGTTTGATACAGATTACTACAGACTATTGTGTTTTTGACAGATTCTGTTTCTATGTGTTGTTTGCTTATTTTGATGAATCTATGGCTAGTATTAAGTGGTATGAACCATAGATAAGTTAGAATACAGTAGATATTACACCAATATAAATTTAGAATGAGTTCATTACAGTACCTAAGTGGTGATTTTATTTTCTTATACTAACGGAGCTTACGAGTTTTGTTTTGAGTTTTGTGTGGTTGAAGTTTTCAAGTTTTGGGTAAAGATTCGACGGACTATGGAATAAGGAGTGGGAAGAGACTAAGCTTGGGGATGACCAAGGCACCCCAAGGTAATATTCAAGGACAACTAAGAGCCTAAGCTTGGGGATGCCCCGGAAGGCATCCCCTCTTTCGTCTTCGTTCATCGGTAACTTTACTTGGAGCTATATTTTTATTCACCACATGATATGTGTTTTCCTTGGAGCGTCAATTTATTTTGTTAGTTTTTTCTTGCTGTTAGTTAGAATAATTTTTTGCATCTTTAGTTTCAATAAAAAAGTCAAGGATAGCCTTTGCCTTGCTTGTTTTGCTAGTTTGCATGTTGCTGTTTGAAAACAGAAAGTTTACCGCGGTTGCAAAAATTCCCTAGAAAAGTACGAGAATGGTATAACGTTGAATCTTTTTGCATATTGAGCTATGATAAATTTATTACAGTGGGAATTTTAGTTCATAATTTTTGGAGTCAGGGAAGTATTGATACTCTTGCTTTCTTTACAGACTGTACTGTTTTGGCAGATTGCTGTTATGGTTGCATTGTTTGCATATGCTTGCTTGTTTAATGATTCTATTTGAGGATAGGAGTATTAAATATGCAGAGGCATTTAGTATGCAATGTTGAATAATAATTAAGTGATTTGTTACAATAGAATAAGATAAGGTTTTGCATTGGTTTATACTAACCTATCTCACGAGTTCTTGTTGACTTTGTTGTGAATGAAGCTTTTGATAAAAAGAGAAACCATGATATGAGATGAATTAAGGAGACACAAAATTTCAAGCTTGGGGATGCCCAAGGCACCCCAAGATAATATTTCAAGAAGTCTCAAGCATCTAAGCTTGGGGATGCCTCGGTAGGCATCCCACCTTTCTTCATCATCAACTATCGGTTAGTATCGGTTGAGCCTAAGTTTTTGCTTCTTCACATGAGTTGTGCTATCCTTGCGTTGTAGTTTTATTTAGCTTTGCTTGCTGTTTGAATAAGTATCAAGATCTGAAATTCTTTAATGAGAGAGAGCCATACACAAATTGGAATTTGCTAGAATACTCTATGTGCTTCACTTATATCTTTTGAGCGTGATAATTTTTGCTCTAGTGCTTCACTTAGATCTTTTAGAGCACGGTGGTGGATTTGTTTTAAAGAAAGTATTGATCTATCATGCTTCACTTAGATTATTTTGAGAGTCGTTAATAGCATGGTAATTTTCTTAATGTTAATATACTTGGTGTTCAAGATATGTGAACCTTTCTTTTGAGTGAATTGAATACTAAGATAAGTTTGATGCTTGATAATTATTTTGAGATATGTAGGTGATAATATCAAAGTCGTGCTAGTTGGGTGATTATGAATTTGAGAAATACTTGTGTTGAAGTTTGCAAGTCCCGTAGCATGCACGTATGGTTAAAGTTGTGTAACAAATTTGAAACATGAAGTGTACCTGGCTTGTGCATCCTTATGAGTGGCGGTCGGGGACGAGCGATGGTCTTTTCCTACCAATCTATCCCCCTAGGAGCATGCGCGTAGTACTTGAATTTTTGATGACTTCTAAATTTTTTCAATAAGTATATGAGTTCTTTTGACTAATGTTGAGTCCATGGATTATACGCACTCTCACCTTTCCACCATTGCTAGCCTCTTCGGTACCGTGCATTGCCCTTTCTCACCTTGAGAGTTGGTGCAAACTTCGCCGGTGCATCCAAACCCCGTGATAGGATACGCTCTATCACACATAAACCTCCTTATATCTTCCTCAAAACATCCACCATACCTACCTATTATGGCATTTCCATAGCCATTCCGAGATATATTGCCATGCAACTTCCACCATCATCATGACATGCATTACTTTTGTCATATTGCCATTGCATGATCTTGTAGTTGACATCGTATTTGTGGCAAAGCCACCATGCATTATTTTTCATACATGTCACTCTTGATTCATTGCACCATCCCGGTACACCGCCGGAGGCATTCATATAGAGTCATATCTTGTTCTAAGTTTCGAGTTGTAATCCTTGTGTTGTAATTTATAGAAGTGTGATGATCATCATTATTAGAGCATTGCCCAAATAAAAAAAAGAGAAAGGCCAAAAAAAGAAAGGCCCAAAAAAGAAAAAAAAGAAAAAAAAAGGGCAATGCTACTATCTCTTTTTCCACACTTGTGCTTCAAAGTAGCACCTTGTTCTTCATATAGTGAGTCTCATATATTGTGCTTAAAAGTAGCACCTTGTTTTTCATGTAGTGAGTCTCATAAGTTGTTTTTTATACTAGTGGGAATTTTTCATTATTGAACTTGGCTTGTATATTCCTACGATGGGCTTCCTCAAATGCCCTAGGTCTTCAAGAGCAAGCAAGTTGGATGCACACCCACTAGTTTTCTTTTGTTGAGCATTCATAGCTCTAGTGAATCCGTTGCATGGCAATCCCTACTCCTCATGTTGACATCAATTGATGGGCATCTCCATAGCCCGTTGATTATCCTCATCAATGTGAGACCTTCTCCTTTTTTGTCTTCTCCACACAACCCCCATCATCATATTCTATTCCACCCATAGTGTTATATCCATGGCTCACGCTCATGTATTGCGTGAAGGTTGAAAAAGTTTGAGATTATTTAAGTATGAAACAATTGCTTGGCTTGTCATCGGGGGTATAGAAGTTGGGAACATCTTTGTGTGACGAAAATGAAGCATAGCCTAACTATATGATTTTGTAGGGATGAACTTTCTTTTGCCATGTTATTTTGAGAAGACATGATTGCTTTGATTAGTATGCTTGAAGTATTATTATTTTTGTGTCAATATGAACTTTTGTCTTGGATCTTTCGGATCTGAATATTCATATCACAATTAAGAAGATTTACATTGAAATCATGCCAAAGTATCACTCCACATCAAAAATTCTTTCTTATCATTTACCTACTCGAGGACGAGCAGCAATTAAGCTTGGGGATGCTTGATACGTCTCCAACGTATCTATAATTTTTGATTGATCCATGCTACTTTATCTACTATTTTAGGCAATATTGGGCTTTATTATCCACTTTTATATTATTTTTGGGACTAACCTATTAACTGGAGGCCCAACCCAGATTTGCTGTTTTATGACTATTTCAGTGTTTCGAGGAAAAGGAATATCAGACGGAGTCAAAACGGAACGAAATCAACTGGAGAAGTTATTTTTGGAAGGAAACCCACCTGATGGACTTGGACCCCACGTCAGAAGATACGGGAGGTGCTCACGAGGGTGGGGGGCGCGCCCTCCCCACCTGGGCGCGCCCCCTTCCTCGTGGGGCCCCCGTAGCTCCACCGACGTTCTCCCTGCACCCATATATACCTACGTACCCTAAAACTTCCAGAACAGAAGATAGATCGGGAGTTCCGCCGCTGCAAGCCTCTGTAGCCACCAAAAACCAATCGGGACCTTGTTCCGGCACCCTGCCAGAGGGGGATCCCATCACCGGAGGCCATCTTCATCATCCTGGCGCTATCCATGACAAGGAGGGAGTAGTTCACCCTCGGGGCTGAGGGTATGTACCAGTAGCTATGTGTTTGATCTCTCTCTCTCTCGTGTTCTCTCTCGTGTTCCTCTATGGCACGATCTTGATGTATCCCGAGCCTTGCTATTGTAGTTGGATCTTATGATGTTTCTCCCCCTCTACTCTCTTGTGATGAATTGAGTTTCCCCTTTGAAGTTATCTTATCGGATTGAGTCTTTATGAGGACACTTGATGTATGTCTTGCCATGATTATTTGTGGTGACAATGGGATATCATGTGCGACTTGATGTATGTTTTGGTGACCAACTTATGGGTTCCACCCATGAACCTATGCATAGGGGTTGGCACACGTTCTTGACTCCCCGGTAGAAACTTTGGGGCACTCTTTGAAGTACTTCTATGTTGGTTGGATGAATCTGAGATTGTATGATGCATATCGTATAATCATGCCCACGGATACTTGAGGTGATAATGGAGTATCTAGGTGACATTAGGGTTTTGGTTGATTTGTGTCTTAAGGTGTTATTCTAGTACAAACTCTTTTATAGATCGATCCGACAGAATAACTTTGTGGTGGTTTTGTACCCGACCATAATCTCTACGTTTGTTCTCCGCTATTAGTGTCTTTGGAGTGACTCTTTGTTGCATGTTGAGGGCTTGTCATATGTTCTATCTATGTTATTATTGTTGAGAGAACTTGCACTAGTGAAAGTATGAACCCTAGGCCTTGTTTCCTATCATTGCAATACCGTTTACGCTCACTTTTATCGCTCGCTACCTTGCTGTTTTTATTATTTCAGATTACAAAAACCTTTATCTACCATCTATTTTGCACTTGTATCTTCATCTCTTCGCCGAACTAGTGCACCTATACAATTTACCATTGTATTGGGTGTGTTGGGGACACAAGAGACTCTTTGTTATTTGGTTGCAGGGTTGCTTGAGAGATACCATATTCATCCTACGCCTCCTACGGATTGATAAACCTTAGGTCATCCACTTGAGGGAAATTTGCTACTGTCCTACAAACCTGTGCACTTGCAGGCCCAACAACGTCTACAAGAATAAGGTTGTGTAGTAGACATCAACTCCGGATACCATCAAATCAAGATGGCGGAGTCCGATCAAGCCGCAATGGCATTCATCACTCCATACGGCCCCTTCTGTTTCAACACCATGCCTTTCAGGCTCAAAAATGCCGGTGCAACCTATCAACGCATGATTCATACATGCCTGGAAAAACAAATCAGCAAAACAGTTGAGGCATACGTAGACAACGTGGTCATCAAGACCAGACATGTCGAATCTTTAATAGACGACCTGAGGCTTACGTTCGACAATCTCTGAACATATGACATCAAGCTCAATTCGGAAAATGAGTTTTCGGTGTTCCTGCCGGAAAGCTCCTGGGTTTCATCGTTTCCAATAGAGGAATTGAAGCAAATCCGGCTAAAATCTGAGCTTTGTCACAGTTGGCTACCCCAACAGACCTCAAGAAAATCCATAAATTAACTAGATGCGTGGCTGCCTTAAGCCGCTTTATCTCCCGATTGGGAGAAAAGGCACTACCTCTATATCGCCTTCTTCGACGCACCGAACACTTTGAGTGGACGGATGCGGCTAATACCGAACTGGAAAGAATAAAGGCCCTCTTGGCCAGCAACCCAATCCTGGCCGCACCAAACATCGCTGAACCCATGCTGTTATATATAGCTGCAACACACCAAGTTGTAAGCGCAGTGCTCGTCGTCGAACGAGAGGAGGACAAACATAAGTTCCCGCTTCAAAATCCAGTATACTACGTATCCACCGTCCTCACACCATGCAAGTCACGGTACCCACATTATCAAAAGATAGCATACACGGTCTTCATGGCATCCCAGAAACTACGACACTACTTTCAAGAGTGTTCAATCACGGTGGCCTCCGAAGTACCACTCAACGATATAATAAATAACCGTGATGCCACATGCCGGATTGCTAAGTGGGCATCGAGCTCTTCCCATTTGACATCATATATAAACCACGACCAGCCATTAAGTCGCAAGTACTGGCTGACTTCATCGCCGAATGGACAGAAGCCGAACTCCCTAAAGAGTACAACGCATACTCCAATTGGATCATGCACTTTGACGGCTCTAAGATGCTGGCTAGTCTGGGAGCGGGCGTTGTCCTGACACCCCCCACCGGAGATACAGTCCAATATGTACTCCAAATACTATACACATACTCCAACAATGCAGCCGAATACGAGGCTCTGTGATACGTCTCCAACGTATCTACTTTTCCAAAAACTTTTGCCCTTGTTTTGGACTCCAACTTGCATGATTTGAATGAAATAACCCGGACTGACGCTGTTTTCAGCAGAACTGCCATGATGTTGTTTTATGTGTAGAAAACAAAAGTTCTCGGAATGTCCTGAAAATCCACGGAGGCACTTTTTGGAAAATATAAAAAAATACTGGCGAAAGAATCAAGACTAGGGGTTCCACACCCTGTCCACGAGGGTGGGGGGGGCGCCCACCCCCCTGGGCGCGCCCCCTGTCTCGTGGGCCCACTGAGGCTCCGCCGACCTCAACTCCAACTCCATATATTCCGTCTCGCGAAGAAAAAAATCAAAGAGAAAGTTTCATCGTGTTTTATGATACGGAGCCGCCGCCAAGCCCTAATCTCTCTCAGGAGGGCTGATCTGGAGTCCGTTCGGGGCTCCGGAGAGGGGGATTCGTCGCCGTCGTCATCATCAACCATCCTCCATCACCAATTTCATGATGCTCATCACCATGCATGAGTAATTCCATCGTAGGCTTGGTGGACAGTGATGGGTTGGATGAGATTTACCATGTAATCAAGTTAGTTTTGTTAGGGTTTGATCTCTAGTATCCACTATGTTCTGAGATTGATGTTGCTATGACTTTGCTATGCTTAATGTTTGTCACTAGGGCCCGAGTGCCATGATTTCAGATCTGAACCTATTATATTTTCATGAATATATGTGTGTTCTTGATCCTATCTTGCAAGTCTATAGTCACCTATTATGTGTTATGATCCGACAACCCCGAAGTGATAATAATCGGGATAGTTCTCGCTGATGACCGTAGTTTGAGGAGTTCATGTATTCAGTATGTGCTAATGCTTTGGTCTGGTTCTCTATTAAAAGGAGGCCTTAATATCCCTTAGTTTCCGCTAGGACCCTGCTGCCACGGGAGGGTAGGACAAAAGATGTCATGCAAGTTCTTTTCCATAAGCACGTATGACTATATACGGAATGCATGCCTACTTTACATTGATGAACTGGAGCTAGTTCTATGCCGCCCTATGTTATAGCTATTACATGAGGAATCGCATCCGGCATAGTTATCCATCACTGATCCAATGCCTATGAGCTTTTCACATATTGTGCTTCGCTTATTTACTTTTCCGTTGCTATTGTTACAATCACTACAAAACCCAAAAATATTACTTTTGCTACCATTACCTTTATTATCATACTACTTTGCTACTAAATACTTTGCTGTAGATACTAAGTTATCCAGGTGTGGTTGAATTGACAACTCAACTGCTAATACTCAAGAATATTCTTTGGCTCCCCTTTGTCGAATCAATAAATTTGGGTTGAATACTTTACCCTCGAAAGCTGTTGCGATCCCCTACACTTGTGGGTTATCAAACCTAACTTCTGGCACCATTGCCGGGGAGCAGAGCTCTATTCTCTGAGTCACTTGGGATTTATATCTGTTGATCACTATGAAGAACTTGAAAGACGCAAAAACTACGATTTATCCCTCAACTACGAGGGGAGGTAAGGAACTGCCATCTAGCTCTGCACTAGATTCTTCTTCTGTTTTGAGTAAGCTTGCGACACCTAAACCTGCTACTGCTATGAATTCTTATATGTTGCATGTTATTGATGATGCCACTTCTGCTATGCATGATACTTATGATGAAACTACTTCTGTGCGTGATACTACTTTGCCATTAGGTGAATTTCTTGATGAACAACTTGCTAGGGCTAGAGAGAATGAAATTATTGAAGATGCTATTATTGATGATTGTGATGATGAAGGTTCTCCTAATGATTATGAATTGCCTGTTGTTCCTGAGGGTTATGTTATGGAAGAGGAAGCTGCTAGAGCTATCTTTGCTTGTAGAGATAGATATGATCTTAAGAAATTATTAGCTAAATGGAAGCAGCAGTCTCTTAGTGCTAGAATGAAACCTGACCCTGCTTTTGCTACTTCACCTATCTGTGTTAGTAATAAGGATTATGAATTCTCTATTGATCCTAAAATTATTACTTTAGTTGAATCAGATCCTTTTTATGGCCTTGAATCTGAAACTTTGTGGCACATCTTACCAAGTTGAATGATATAGCTACCCTATTTACTCATGATGATAAATCTCGCTATTATTATATCCTTAAGATATTTCCGTTCTCATTAAAGGGTGATGCTAAGACTTGGTATAATTCTCTTGCTCCTGGTTGTGTGCGTAGTCCCCATGATATGATTTATTACTTCTCTGCTAAATATTTCCCTGCTCATAAGAAACAAGCTGCCTTGCGGGAAATATATAATTTTGCAAATCAAAGAAGAGAGTCTCCCACAAGCTTGGGGGAGGCTTCTCCGATTACTTAATGCTTTGCGTGATCATCCTCTTAAGAAAAATGAAATACTTGATGTCTTTTATAATGGACTAATTGATGCTTCCAAGGACTACTTGGATAGTTGTGCTGGTTGTGTTTTCAGGGAAAGAACAGTCGACGAAGCTGAATTACTATTGAACAATATGTTGACTAATGAAAATAATTGGACTCTTCCTGAGCCAATTCCCGAGGCAATTCCTGAACCAATTGAGACAACTCCTGAGCATATTCCGAAACCCACTCCGAAGAAGAGAGGTGTTTTATTTCTCAGTCCTGAAGATATGCAAGAGGCAAAGAAATCAATGAAAGAAAAAGGTACAAAAGCTGAATATGTTAAGAATTTACCTCCTATTGAAGAAATACATGGTCTTAATATAATGCCCGTTGAAGAACCACATCGTCTTGATAACCCGACACAGGTAGTACAGGTAAATTCTCTTTATAGATATGATAAAGTTGAAGTTCCCTCTACTAAATTTCATAGCCCATGCTTAGATGAATTTGATGACTTTATGGCTAGACAAGAAAGTTTTAATGCTTATGTTGGTAGAGAGTTAAAGAATAATGCCTTCGAGATAGGACGCGTGAGCGATTATATGGCTAGAGTTAAAGTTGAACTTAAACTCGTTAGCAAATATGCTTCTATGGTTGCTACTCAAGCTGAGCAAGTACTTAATGCTCAAGATGATTTGCTTGATGAATCAAATAATAAACCTGACTTCGTTGTTAGAGTGGCTACTAGAACTGGTAGAATGACTCAGGAACCTTTGTATCCTGAAGGCCACCCTAAGAGAATCGAGCAAGATTCTCAAAGAAATAATTTAGAGGCACCTAGTTCTTCTAAAAAGAAGAAAAAGAAAAATGATAGGACTTTGCATGCTTTTAGTGAACCTGTTGTAGACACACCTGAGAATCTCAATGATATTTCTATTTCTGATGCTGAAACACAATCTGGTGATGAACATGAACCTAGTGATAATGTTAATGATAATGTTCATGTTGATGCTCAACCTAGAAAAAATAATGAAGTAGAGATTGAACCTCCTGTTGATCTTGTTAACCCACAATCAAAGAATCAACGTTATGATAAGAGAGATTTTGTCGCTAGGAAGCACGGTAGAGAAAGAGAACCATGGGTTCAGAAACCCATGCCCTTTCCTCCTAAACCATGCAAGACAAAGGATGATGAGGATTTTGAGCGCTTTGCCGAAATGATTAGACCTATTTTCTTACGCATGCGCTTAACTGATATGCTTAAAGTGAATCCTTATGCTAAGTATATGAAGGATATCATTACAAACAAAAGAAAGATACCGGAAGCTGAGATTTCCACCACGCTTTCTAATTACACTTTTAAGGGTGGAATTGTTGGAAATACGCCCTAGAGGCAATAATAAAATGGTTATTATTATATTTCCTTGTTCATGATAATTGTCTATTGTTCATGCTATAATAGTATTAACTGGAAACCGTAATACATGGGTGAATACATAGACCACAACATGTCCTTAGTGATCCTCTAGTTGACTAGCTCGTTGATCAATAGATGGTTATGGTTTCCTGACCATGGACATTGGATGTCATTGATAACGGGATCACATCATTAGGAGAATGATGTGATGGACAAGACCCAATCCTAAGCATAGCACAAGATCGTGTAGTTCATTTGCTAAAGCTTTTCTAATGTCAAGTATCATTTCCTTAGACCATGAGATTGTGTAACTCCCTGATACCGTAGGAGTGCTTTGGGTGTACCAAACGTCACAACGTAATTGGGTGAATATAAAGGTGCACTATAGGCATATCTGAAAGTGTTTGTTGGGTTGGCACGAATCGAGACTGGGATTTGTCAGTCCGTATGACAGAGAGGTATCGCTGGGCCCACTCGGTAATGCATCATCATAATGAGCTCAATGTGACTAAGTAGTTAGTCACGGGATCATGCATTACGGAACGAGTAAAGTGACTTGCCGGTAACGAGATTGAACGAGGTATTGGGATACCGACGATCGAATCTCGGGCAAGTAACGTACCGATTGACAAAGGGAATTGTATACGGGATTGCTTGAATCCTTGACATCATGGTTCATCTGATGAGATCATCATGGAACATATGGGAGCCAACATGGGTATCCAGATCCCTCTGTTGGTTATTGGCCAGAGAGATGTCTCGGTCATGTCTGCATGATTCCCGAACCCGTACGGTCTACACACTTAAGGTTCGGTGATGCTAGAGTTGTTATGGGAATTAGTGTGCAGTTACCGAATGTTGTTCGGAGTCCCGGATGAGATCCCGGACGTCACGAGGAGTTCCGGAATGGTTCGGAGGTAAAGATTTATATACGGTAAGTCCTATTTTGGCCACCGGAAAATGTTCGGAATTTTTTGGTATTGTACCGGGAAGGTTCTAGAAGGTTCTGGAGTGGGGCCCACCTGCATGGGGGGACACACATGAACGTGGGTAGTGAAGGCAAGGCCCCACACCCCTGGTCAAGGCGCACCAAGATCCCCCCTTAGAAGGAATAAGATCATATCCCGAAGGGATAAGATCAAGATCCCTAAAAAGGGGGGATAACTATCGGTGGGGAAGGAAATGATGGGATTTCTTTCCTCCCACCTTTGCCAACGCCCCAATGGACTTGGAGGGCAAGAAACCATCCCCTCCACCCCTATATATAGTGGGGAGGCGCATGGGAGCTTCACCCCTTTCCCCTGGCGCAGCCCTCCCCCTCTCCAACTCCACCTCCTCCTCTAGTGCTTGGCTAAGCCCTGCCGGAGAACTGCAAGCTCCACCACCACGCTGTCGTGCTGCCGGAGATCTCCCTCAACTTCTCCTCTCCCCTTGCTGGATCAAGAAGGAGGAGACGTATCCGGGTTTTACGTGTGTTGAACACGGAGGCGCCATCCGTTCGGCGAGATCGGATCTTCCGCGATTTGAATCGCCGCGAGTACGACTCCCTCATCCGGGTTCTTGTAATGCTTCCGCATCACGATCTTCAAGGGTATGAGGATGCACTCCCCTCTCTCTCGTTGCTAGTCTCTCCATAGATTGATCTTGGTGATGCGTAGAAAATTTTGATTTTTTGCTACGTTCCCCAACAGTGGTATCAGAGCTAGGTCTATGCGTAGTTTCTATGCACAAGGAGAACACAAGTTGTTGTGGGCGTCGATTTTGTCAATTTACTTGCCACTACTAGTCTTATCTTGATTTGGCGGCATCGTGGGATGAAGCGGCTCAGACTGACTTTACACGTACGCTTACGTGAGACAGGTTCCACCGACTGACATGCACTAGTTGCATACGGTGGCTAGCGGGTGTCTGTCTCTCCCACTTTAGTCGGATCGGATTCGATGAAAAGGGTCCTTATGAAGGGTAAATAGCAATTGGCATATCACATTGTGGTTTTGGCATAGGTAAGAAACGTTCTTGCTAGAAACCTATAGAAGCCACGTAAAAACTTGCAACAACAATTAGAGGACGTCTAACTTGTTTTTGTAGCATATGCCGTGTGATGTGATATGGCCAAAGGATGTGATGAATGAAATATATGTGATGTATGAGATTGATCATGTTCTTGTAATAGAAATCATGACTTGCATGTCGATGAGTATGACAACCGGCAGGAGCCATAGGAGTTGTCTTAATTTATTGTATGACCTATGTGTCATTGAATAATGCCATGTAATTACTTTACTTTATTGCTAATCCATTAGCCATAGTAGTAGAAGTAATAGTTGGCGAGACAACTTCATGAAGACACGATGATGGAGATCATGATGATGGAGATCATGGTGTCATGCCGGTGACGATGATGATCATGGCGCCCCGAAGATGGAGATCAAAAGGAGCAAAATGATATTGGCCATATCATGTCACTATTTGATTGCATGAGATGTTTATCATGTTTTGTAGAATGACGGTAGCATAAATAAGATGATCCCTCATAAAATTTCAAGAAAGCGTTCCCCCTAATTGTGCACCGTTGTGAAGGTTCGTTGTTTCGAAGCACCACGTGATGATCGGGTGTGATAGATTCTAATGTTCACATACAACGGGTGTAAGCCAGATTTACACACGCGAAACACTTAGGTTGACTTGACGAGCCTAGCATGTACAGACATGGCCTCGGAACACAAGAGACCGAAAGGTCGAGCATGAGTCGTATAGTAGATACGATCAACATGAAGATGTTCATCGATGATGACTAGTCCGTCTCACGTGATGATCGGACACGGCCTAGTTGACGCGGATCATGTATCACTTAGATGACTGGAGGGATGTCTATCTAAGTGGGAGTTCATCAAATAATTTTATTAGATGAACTTAATTATCCTGAACATAGTCAAAAGGTCTTTGCAAATTATGTCGTAGCTCGCGTTTTAGTTCTACTATTTTTTGTTCCTAGAGAAAATTTAGTTGAAAGTTAATAGTAGCAATTATGCGGACTGGGTCTGTAAACTGAGGATTGTCCTCATTGCTGTGTAGAAGGCTTATGTCCTTAATGCACCGCTCGGTGTGCTGAACCTCGAGCGTCGTCTGTGGATGTTGAGAACATCTGACATTCACGTTTTGATAACTACATGATAGTTCAGTGATGTTAAACTATTTAGAACTGAGGCACCGAAGACGATTTCGACACATCATGGAACATATGAGATGTTTCGAGGGCTGAAATTGGGATTTCAGGCTCGTGCCCACGTCAAGAGGTATAAGACCTCCGAAGAGTTTCTTAGCCTGCAAACTAAGGGAGAAAAGCTCAATCGTTGAGCTTGTGCTCAGATCGTCTGAGTACAACAATCACTTGAATCGAGTAGGAGTTAATCTTCCAGATGAGATAGTGATGTTTCTCCAAAGTCATTGCCACTAAGCTGCTAGAGCTTCGTGATGAACTATAACATATCAGGGATAGATATGATGATCCTTGAAATATTCGTGATGTTTGACGCTGCGAAAGTAGAAATCAAGAAGGAGCATCAATTGTTGATGGTTAGTGAAACCACTAGTTTCAAGAAGGGCAAGGGCAAGAAGGGATACTTCATGAAATGGCAAATCAGTTGCTGCTCTAGTAAAGTAACCCAAGGTTGAAACCAAGCCCGAGACTAAGTGCTTTGTAATGAGGGGAACGGTCACTGAAGCAGAACTACCCTAGATACTTGGTAGATGAGAAGGCTGGCAAGGTCGATAGAAGTATATTGGATATACATTATATTAATGTGTACTTTACTAGTACTCCTAGTAGCACCAGGGTATTAGATACCGGTTCGGTTGCTAAGTGTTAGTAACTCGAAATAAAAGAGCTACGGAATAAACGGAGACTAGCTAAAGGTGAGATGACGATGTGTGTTGGAAGTGTTTCCAAGGTTGATATGATCAAGCATCGCATGCTCTCTCTACCATCGAGATTGGTGTTAAACCTAAATAATTGTTATTTGGTGTTTGTGTTGTGCATATACATGATTGGATTATGTTTATCGCAATACAGTTATTCATTTAAGGAGAATAATGGTTACTCTGTTTATTTGAATAATACCTTCAATTGTCTTGCACCTAAATGAATGGTTTATTGAATCTCGATCATAGTGATACACATGTTCCTGCCAAAAGATATAAGATAGTACCACATACTTGTGGCACTGCTGTTTGAGTCATAATGGTATAAAACGCATGAAGAAGCTCCATGTTGATGGATCTTTGGACTCACTCGTTTTTGAAAAGATTGAGACATGCGAACCATGTCTATTGGTACATGTGCATGAAGAAACTCCATACAGATGGATCGTTTGGACTCACTTGATTTTGAATCACTTGAGACATGCAAATCATACCACATGGGCAAGATGACTAAAAAGCCTCGGTTTCAGTAAGATGGAACAAGAAAGCAACTTGTTGGAAGTAATGCATTTTGATGTGTGTAGTCTAATGAGTGTTGAGGCACGAAGTGGATATCGTTATGTTCTTACTTCACATATGATTTGAGTAGATTCTGAGTATGTTTACTTGATGAAACACAAATCTGAAATATTGAAAGGTTCAAGTAATTTCAGAGTGAAGTTGAAGATCGTCGTGACAAGAGGATAAAATGTCTATGATATGATCATAGAGATGAATATCTGAGTTACGAGTTTGGCACGCAATTAATACATTGTGGAAATTGTGTCACAATTAACACCGCCTGGAACACCATAGTGTGATGGTGTGTCCGAACATCATAGATGCACCCCATTGGATATGGGGCATACCATGATGTCTCTTATCGAATTACCACAATCGTTCATGGGTTAGGAATTAGAGACAACCACATTCACTTTAAATAGGGGACCACGTAATTCCGTTGAGATGATACCGTATGAACTATGGTTTAGAGAAACCTAAGCTGTCGTTTCTTGAAAGTTTGGGGCTGCGACGCTTATGTGAAAAAAAAGTTTCATCCTGATAAGCTCGAACCCAAAGCGGATAAATACATCTTCATAGGACACCCAAAACAGTTGGCTATACCTCCTATTTCAGATACGGAAGCAGAAGTGATTGTTTCTAGTAACGGGTCCTTTCTCGAGGAGAAGTTTCTCTCGAAAGAATTGAGTGGGAGGATAGTGGAGACTTGATGAGGTTATTGAACCGTCACTTCAACTAGTGTGTAGCAGGGCACATGAAGTTGTTCCTATGGCTATAGGACCTTGAAGTATGTCTAGAGGGGGGGGGGTGATTAGACTACTTGACCAATAAAAACTTAACCTTTTCCCAATTTTAGAGTTTGGCAGATTTTAGCTATTTTAGGACAAGTCAAGCAATCATCACACAATTCAAGCAAGCATGCAAAGAGTGTATAGGCAGCGGAAATTAAAGCATGCAACTTGCAAGAAAGTAAAGGGAAGGGTTTGGAGGATTCAAACGCAATTGGAGACACGGATGTTTTTGGCGTGGTTCCGATAGGTGGTGCTATCGTACATCCACATTGATGGAGACTTCAACCCATGAAGGGTAACGGCTGCACGGGTCCACGGAGGGCTCCACCCATGAAGGGTCCACGAAGAAGCAACCTTGTCTATCCCACCATGGCCGTCGCCCACGAAGGACTTGCCTCACTAGCGGTAGATCTTCACGAAGTAGGCGATCTCCTTGCCCTTACAAACTCCTTGGTTCAACTTCACAATCTTGTCGGAGGCTCCCAAGTGATACCTAGCCAATCTAGGAGACACCACTCTCCAAGAAGTAACAAATGGTGTGTTGATGATGAACTCCTTGCTCTTGTGCTTCAAATGATAGTCTCCCCAACACTCAACTCTCTCTCATAGGATTTGGATCTGGTGGAAAGAGAGTTTGAGTGGAAAGCAACTTGGTGAAGGCTAGAGATCAAGATTCATATGGTAGGAATGGAATATCTTGGCCTCAACACATGAGTAGGTGGTTCTCTCTCAGAAATGGTAATTTGGAAGTGTAGGTTCGTTCTGATGGCTCTCTCCACGAATGAAGAGGAGGTGGAGGGGTATATATAGCCTCCACACAAAATCTAACCGTTACACACAATTTACCAAACTCGGTGGGACCGAATCGTTAAACTCGGTCGGACCGATTTAGTAAACCTAGTGACTGTTAGTGATTTTTGGTGGGACTGACATGCATCTCGGTGAGGCCGATTTGGTTAGGGTTAGGGCATAACATAATGTCGGTGAGACCGATTACACAAACTCGGTGAGACCGATTTGGTAATAAGCTTTCCAGAGAGTTGGTCAGGTAAACTCAATGGGACCGATTTGCTCTTTTCGGTGAGACCGAAATGTTACAAAAAGGAAACAGAGAGTTTACATTGCAATCTCGGTGGGACCGATCGCTCACTTTGGTTAGACTGAAACGTTACGAAGGGAAACAGAGAGATTGCAACCCCATCTCGGTGAGACCGAGATCCCTATCGGTAAGACCGATTTGCTTAGGGTTTGTGGCAGTGGCTATGACTTTTGGAATCGGTGGCGCCGGATAGAAAGAATCGGTGTGACCGATTTTGGCTTTAGGTTTAGGTCATTTGTGGATGTGGGGAAGTAGTTGAGGGTTTTGGAGCATATCACTAAGCACATGATGCAAGAGGCTCATTAAGCAGCACCTCATCCCTTCTTGATAGTATTGGCTTTTCCTATAGACTCAATGTGATCTTGGATCACTAAAATGTAAAATGAGGAGTCTTGAGCTTTTGAGCTTGAGCCAATCCTTTGTCCTTAGTATTTTGAGGGATCCACTTTCATCATCCATGCCATGCAATTCATTGAGCTTTCTTGAAATAATAGTCTTGGAATAGCATTAGCTCAATGAGCTATATGTTGTTATGAATTACCAAAACCACCTAGGGATAGTTGCACTTTCAATCTTCCCCTTTTTGGTAATTGATGACAACATATAGATCAAAGCTTCGACAAATGATAATAAAATTTAAATAACATCGTCGCTTTGAGAAGTATGTGATAAGCAAGAGCTCCCCCTAAATTTGTGCATAGTTTTAGATTTGCTTTGGACTGCAAATGCACAATGAATTAGGCTCATGGGTTACTCTTCCATGTCACATACATCTTGGTGGAGCGCTCAAAATAATAAACAATGAATACATGTGAGGGAGTCCTGGATTAGAGGGTGTCCGGATAGCCGGACTACCATCATCAGCCGGACTATCATCGGCCGGACTATCATCATCGACCGGACTCCAAGACTATGAAGATACAAGATTGAAGACTTCGTCCCGTGTCCGGATGGGACTTTCCTTGGCGTGGAAGGCAAGCTTGGCGATATGGATATGTAGATCTCCTACCATTGTAACCGACTCTATGTAACCCTAGCCCTCTCCGGTGTCTATATAAACCGGATGGCTCTAGTCCGTAGAACAACAACAACAACAACAACCATTACAATCATACCATAGGCTAGCTTCTAGGGTTTAGCCTCCTTGATCTCGTGGTAGATCCACTCTTGTAAACATCCACAATATCAATATCAATCAAGCAGGACGTAGGGTTTTACCTCCATCAAGAGGGCCCAAACCTGGGTAAAACATCGTGTCCCTTGTCTCCTGTTACCATCCGCCTAGGCGCACAGTTCGGGACCCCCTACCCGAGATCCGCCGGTTTTGACACCGACATTGGTTCTTTCATTGAGAGTTCCTCTGTGTCGTCACCGATAGGCTTGATGGCCTCTTCAATCGACAATGACGCAGTCCTGGGTGAGACTTTTCTCCCCGGACAGATCTTCGTATTCGGCGGCTTCGCACTGCGGGCCAACGCACTTGGCCATCTGGAGCAGATCGAAAGCTACGCCCCTGGCCGCCAGGTCAGGTTTGGAAGCCTAAACTTCACGGACGATATCCGCGGGGACTTGATCTTCGATGGATCTGAGCCACAGCCGAGCGTGCCGCGCTGTCACGATGGGCACGACCTGACTCTGCTGCCGGACGGCACCTTGGAGGCCGCACACGAATCCGCTCCGACCCATAGTCCGGATCCGATCGCTCAGATCGAGGACGGATGGCTGGACACCGCCTCGGGAGCTGCAACTTCTATGGCGATGGAGCCGAACACTTACCTTGTCCCGCATAAAGCTCATGACTCCGAGGTGCCGGACTCTCTGCCGGACTCCGAACCTCCTACGCCCCTGCCGGTCGAATTCGACTGGGCGCCGATCATGGAATTCATTGCTGCGGACATCTTTCAGCACTCACCCTTCGGCGATATCTTAAATTCGCTGAAGCATCTCTCGCTATCCGGAGAGCCCTAGCCGAACTACGGCCAGGATGGTTGGGATGCGGACGACGAAGAAATTCAGGGCCCACCCACCACCCACTTCGTAGCCACCGTCGACGATCTAATCGACATACTCGACTACGACTCCGAAGACATCGACGGTATGGACGACGATGCCGGAGACTATCAAGAACCAGTGCCTACAGGACACTAGAAGACCACCTCGTCATACGACATATATATGGTGGACACCCCAAAAGATGGGGACGGCGAAGAAGCAACGGAGGCCGATTCCTTAAAGAAACAGCCCAAGCGCCGGCATCAGCGGTGCCGCTCTAAATCCCGCCACAGCAAGAATAGAGATTCCGGCACAGGAGACAATAACACCCCAGAAAGTGCCGAAGACAACCCCCTCCAGCACGATCAAGCGGAGGAGGAAGCAGAAGCAAGCCCTCATGAGAGGGCGGCACACGAAGAGGTCGAGGATGATAATTACTTACCTCCCTCCGAAGACGAGCCAAGCCTCGACGATGACGAATTCGTCGTGCCTGAGGATCCCGTCGAACAAGAGCGTTTCAGACGCAGGCTTATGGCCATGGCAAACAGCCTAAAGAAAAAGCAGCAATAGCTTCAAGCTGATCAAGACCTACTGGCCGACAGATGGACCGAGGTCCTCGCGGCCGAAGAGTATGAACTCGAACGCCCCTCCAAAAGTTACCCAAAACTCAAGTTGCTCCCCCGACTAGAGGAGGAAGCGTACAAACCTGCACCACCAGCGCACAATACGGCAGACCAACCACCTCGTGGCCGCGAAAGAGAGGCATGCAAGCCCTCCACTAAAACCGTACCCCGGCATCGCTCAAAAAGCATGAAGCCACGGGGGACCGCGCCGGACTTGCGGGATATATTGGAGGACAAGGCGAGACAATCCAGATCTATCTATGGATCACGTGGGCGCCCCAAGACCCACGACGAATACCGTCGCGCCGGATACAACTACTCCGGCCGGGCCGAACACAGCAGACAACGCTCTCTCGAGCCACATCGCGATATTGCTCAATACAGAGGCGCCGCACACCCACTATGCTTCACTGACGAAGTAATGGATCATCAAATCCCTGAAGGGTTTAAACCCGTTAATATCGAATCCTACGATGGCACAACAGACCCCGCGGTTTGGATTGAGGATTATCTCCTCCATATACATATGGCCCGCGGCGACGATCTTCACGCCATCAAATATCTCCCGCTCAAGCTTAAAGGACTAGCTCGGCATTGGCTTAACAGCCTGCCCGCAGAGTCAATTGGATGCTGGGAAGACCTGGAAGCCGCATTCCTCGACAACTTCCAGGGCACGTATGTGCGACCACCGGACGCAGATGACCTAAGCCACATAATTCAGCAGCCAGAAAAATCGGCCAGGCAATTCTGGACACGGTTCTTAACAAAGAAAAATCAAATCGTCGACTGTCCGGATGCAGAGGCCCTCGCTGCCTTCAAACATAACATCCGCGACGAGTGGCTGGCCTGGCACCTAGGACAGGAAAAGACGAAATCCATGGCAGCCCTCACATTACTCATGACCCGCTTCTGTGCGGGAGAGGATAGCTGGCTAGCTCGCAGCAACAACCTCAGCAAAAATGCTGGCAGTCCGGATACCAAGGACCGCAACGGCAGGTTGCGTCGAAACAAAAACAAACGCCGCATTAACGGCGACAGCAATGAGGATACGGCAGTCAATGCCGGATTCCGAGGCTCCAAGCCCAGTCAACGGAAGAAGCCATTCAAAAGAACCACTCCGGGCCCGTCCAATTTGGACCGAATACTCGACCGCTCCTGTCAAATACATGGAACCCCCGAAAAGCCAGCTAACCACACCAACAGAGATTGTTGGGTATTCAAGCAGGCAGGCAAATTAATCGCCGAAAACAGTGACAAGGGGCTACACAGCGATGACGAGGAAGAGACCCGGCCGCCGAACAATAGAGGACAAAAGGGATTCCCCCCTCAAGTTCGGACGGTAAACATGATATACGCAATGCATATTCCCAAGAGGGAGCGGAAGCGTGCACTAAGGGACGTATACGCGATGGAGCCAGTCGCCCCTAAATTCAACCCATGGTCCTCTTGCCCGATCACTTTCGATCGAAGAGACCATCCGATCACTATCCGCCATGGCGGATTCTCCGCATTGGTTTTAGACCCAATCGTCGATGGATTTCACCTCATGAGAGTCCTGATGGACGGCAGCAGTAGCCTGAACCTGCTTTATCAGGATACAGTGCGCAAGATGGGCATAGACCCTTCAAGGATTAAACCTACAAAGACAACCTTCAAAGGCGTCATACCAGGTGTCGAGGCCAGTTGTACAGGCTCAGTTACACTAGAAGTGGTCTTCGGATCCCCGGATAATTTCCGAAGCGAGGAGTTAATCTTCGACATAGTCCCATTCCGCAGTGGCTATCACGCTCTGCTCGGACGAACCGCGTTCGCAAAATTCAACGCGGTGCCGCATTATGCATACCTCAAGCTCAAGATGCCAGGCCCTCGTGGAGTCATCATGGTCAATGGAAACATGGAACGCTCCCTCTGAACGGAGGAACATACAGCGGCTCTCGCGGCAGAAGTACAGAGCAGCCTTTTAAGGCAATTTTCGAGTCCGGCCGTTAAACGACCGGACACGGCCAAACGCGCCCGGAGCAACATTAACCAAGACCACCTGGCACGTTCCAAGCACGCGTAGCAATGCGGCCTCAACCCCATCCCTCGCACAATTGTAAGACAAACTCTCCACGTACATAATTATGCCCTGGAGATACCATGGGCATAGGGGGAGAGGCACAACCACACCAGACCCAGAGTGCGGTTCGACCACACCAGGGGCTCCCAAGTGTGTGGCTCTTTTTATCTTTTATTTCTTTTTTTACACAGGACTCTGTCCGGCGGCGAACCTGCCGAACTCATGATGCAACAGCCAGGGAGGGACAAAGGCTGCGACGAACACTCAGGTGGTCTCCATTACGAGCATTAAATTTGTTAAATACACCATTCCGCGGCCTACCCCTAGAGGGAGACGCCTTTAATTCGTCCAATCCCTTGTTTTCCGCACTATTTGTATCATTCCGCACTCATAGCAGATCTTCTCGAATAAAATGCAACACTTTTTGCCCATAATTGCATTACCTTATATATATATATGTTCATTTACGACATGTTGCATCCGTACATTTTGGTACGGCCAAATACACCAGGGGCTTATGTTCCCCGCATTATGGTGTGATAAAGTCCGAACACTTTCACAAGTGCGGCACCCCGAACTTATAACATTATATGAATCGGCTCCGAATCATGTCTTGGGTCAATAGTTGGGTTTGCCCGGCTCCCATGTTTGGCACCTTACGTTCCGTTCTATCGGCTAAGGTAGCACTGGGAGAACCACTGCGATTGCGCCCCGGTTGAGCCGGGTTAACGCCTCAGTGGAGAAAGCTAAAACTGACTGTCATGATAAGGCGAGAGACTGGTCGCTGTTCGAGAGGTCCTTTCGGGTTCTTAAAGACCTACGCCGCTTCAAGCGAAGTTCCGGATAATGTCCGACGAAGGCGTGGATAGCGCCCCTAATTCGGTCTTCCGAATACTAGGGGCTTCGCCGAAATTTAAAATTATAGAATTCTATGGCTAAGTGAGAGTGTTCAAGCACTATAAGTTCGGTTGCCTTGTTCGTTGTGTTGAGAGCCTCCCTAGATGGACCCAAAAATGGGAACAAGAGTGCTCAAGTTTATCCCGAACACCCCAGCACTCGTGGCATGGGGGCTGAAGCCGACGACTTGCCATCTCTCGGATTTAATAAACGGCCGCACAGAAGGTAATATTTTAAATTAATAAGCGTTGCTTAGCGCATATGAACAAAGTTTTCAGCGCACAGGATAACACATTGCGAATTTACTCAATAATTACATCCCTGGGGCACTCATCCGCAATCTTGCGGGCACCCTTCAGAACAGTCTTATAGTACATCTCGGGCGTACGATATTTCTTGCCCACTGGTTGCGCGTCAGTGATTAGCTTCTCCGCATCCAGCTTGCCCCAATGCACCTTTGCGCGGGCAAGGGCCCGACGAGCACCTTCAATACAGGCGGAGCGCTTGATAACCTCCACCCAGGGGCACGCATCCAACAACCGTCGCACGAGGCCGAAGTAGCTCCCAGGCATGGCCTCTCCAGGCCATAGCCGAACTATGAGGCCCTTCATGGCCTGCTCGGCCTCCTTGTGGAGCTCGACCAGCTGCTTCAGCTGGTCGCTAGGGGGCACCGGATGGCCGGCCTCAGCATACTGAGACCAGAAGACCTTCTCCGTTGAGCTCCCCTCCTCGGCTCGGTAGAATGCGGCGGCATCAGACACGCTGCAAGGCAGATCTGCAAACGCCCCTGGAGAGCTCCGAATTCGGGTAAGTAACACGTCATTTACATTCACATGCTTGCTTTGCATGAAAAATGCCTTACCCGCCGCTATCTTCCTCACCAACTCAATCTCCTGAAGGGACTTATGGGCATCGGCCTTGGCAGTCTTGGCACTTTCGAGAGCCGAGGCAAGCTCAAACTCTCGAGTCTTTGAGTCACGCTCCAAACTCTCATGCTTTTCCATGAGAGCTTGGAGCTCTTGCTGAACCACCGCCACCTGCGCCTCCTGCTTTTCTCGCTCTGCCCGTTCCGCGGCCGCATTGCGTTCGGCCGCGGACACGGCCTCCTTCAGGGTCGCCACCTCGTTCGTGGCCCCTGTAGTACCCATGTTATCCTTGTTATTTTTTGTTGCAACCTAAATCCTTTTCTGTAAGGTACAAGTTCAAAGTGGTGTTACTCACCTTCTTTGTCCTGGAGCTGCTTCTTGGCGCGGCCGAGCTCTTGCTCGGACCGCTCGAGCTCCTGCTTCAAAGCACCGACCTCCGTAGTCAATGCGGCAAAGGTCAGCAGCGCAGCCTGCAACCCATATTGACATAATTTTTTAGCAACCCTGCGTATATCTTCTTTTTTTTCAGATCCTCAGTCCGGCTTTTCTTTTCGAACACCAAACCGAGCATTAGGGGCTACTGTCTATGCGGTATTACATTGCATATTTTTTATCTTCTTACCTCAAAGCCTGATAGAAGGCTGCTGCAGGCTTCGGTGAGCCTGCTCTTGGCGAGCTGTACCTTCTGAACCACCGCACTCATAATAGTGCGGTGTTCTTCCTCGATGGAAGCGCTCTGGAGCGCCTCCAACAAATTGTCCGGCGCCTCCGGTTGGACGGAAGCCGCCGGCGTCACGGTCTTGCCCTTCGTGCGAAGGGGCCGCCGGCCGGACTCCGGAACCACTGCGGGTTCTGATATGGAGTCCGACGCAAAGTCCGGGAGGCTGCCTTGTGGCGCCTCCGGAGCCTCCCCCTGATGGGTCCCTTCTTGGGATCCCACCTCGGCGTCCTCGGTATCGCGAGGGGTGGAGGCGGTCGGGATGGAATCTACATCCGACGGAGCCAATGACCCGCTCGATGAAGCGGGGAGATCATCCTTGGCCGGACTACAGGCAGCATGCGGCATCAGAATGACACTATGTGACACAGAAACAGAAATTATAAATCACTCAGGAATCCGGATACTTACGATCTCGCTGGAGGCCTGGCCCTTGAAGGCCGTTCTTCCTCGCCAACGTTGATGTTGGCGGAGCTGTCCAGGGGAATAGTCCTTCCCCTCTTGGACCCTTCGGCCTCCCCTATTGGGGAAGCCTTCCTCTTCCTCTCTCCCTCCTCTGGGAGAGAGTCCTCTTTCTCCTCCTCGTTTTCGGGGGAGGAGTCCGCCCCGGAGTCGTCGGACACCTGAAAACGGGAACTCTTTCGAGCACCCGTGGCCTCCTTCTTGGCCTTCTTCTCCGGCACCACGTGCGGTGCCGGAACCAGCAGCCTCGCTAGACGGGCGTCTACTGGGTTTTCTGGCATGGGAGCCGGGCAGATAATCTACTCCGCCTTCCTCATCGAGTCCTGTCAAAGGAAAAGGGGAAATTAAAACCCGCATAGAGTCAAACTGTGAAAAGCAAGTGTCCCGTAAAGGGGTAGAATCACTTACCTCGTCGGCTTGACGCTGCGAGCGAAATCCGCGATCTTCAGTCGCGGATGCGGGGGCTTCGGCACCCTTAAACAACACCCTCCAGGCGCCTTCGTACGTCGTGTCGAAGAGCCCGCTCAGCGCCTGGTGCTGTTCCGGATTGAACTCCCACAGATTGAATGCCCATTCTTGGCAAGGGAGAATCCGGCGGACGAGCATGACTTGGACCACGTTAACCAGCCTGAGCTTCTTCACTAGCTTCTGGATACAGGCTTGGAGTCCCATCACCTCCTCCGAACTACCCCACAGCAAACCCTTCTCTTTCCAGGAGGTGAGCTGCATGGGGATACCAGATCTGAACTCGGGGGCCGCCGCCCACTTAGGGTCGCGCGCCTCGGTGATATAGAACCACCCCGATTGCCACCCCTTGACGGATTCCACGAAGGCCCCTTCGAACCAAAGGACATTGGGCATCTTGCCCAACATGGCGCCTCCGCACTCCGCTTGAGTGCCCTTCACTACCTTCGGCTTGACATTAAAGGTCTTGAGCCACAAGCCGAAGTGGGGCTGGATGCAGAGGAAGGCCTCGCACACGACGATGAACGCTGAGATGTTGAGGAGGAAGTTCGGCGCCAGATCATGGAAATCCAGGCCGTAGTAGAACATGAGCCCCCGGACAAAGGGGTGAAGTGGAAAACCCAGTCCGCGGAGGAAGTGGGGAAGAAAAACGACCCTCTCATGGGGCCTGGGGGTAGGGATGAGCTGCCCCTCGTCGGGCAGCCGGTGCGCGATGTCGCCGGACAGGTAGCCGGCACTGCGCAGTCTTTCGATGTGCTCCTCCATAACGGAGGAGGTCATCCACTTGCCTCCCGCTTAGGACATAACTGGGGAAGGTTGAGACGAGATGTGCGGGCTTGGGCGCTGGAGCTCGAGTGCGCGGAGATGGATAAGCAAAGGAGGAAGAAGGCATAGGTGAAAAGGTGAATCCTTATCCCTTATATGGGCGGGCGAAGTCTACACGTCCCCCACCGGCCTGGTAAAACTCGCTTATCCCCCAAGCGTCACCATCAATGGCGCGGTTGGGTTACCCACGTCCGTATTGATGAGAATCCCGGATTAAGGGGGAACACGATCTCTGCTTCGACAAGACGTGCCAAGGAAACCGCTTCGCTAAATGCGCTGAGGTGGTAGAGTAAAAAAACAATTCAAGTAATGGCTTGGTAGTGGCGTGACGTCATGCCACAAAAAACGTCAGCAGATCGAACTTGTCTATATATTATTCTCTCTACGGTGAAATGTGGAATTTATTTTGCAGAGCCGGACACTATCCTGGTGTTCACAATCTTCTATCATTCGGAGGAGGAACCCGCCTTGCAATGCCAAGCAATATACGCGCCGGACTTATCGTCATTGAAGCCTGGTTCAGGGGCTACTGAGGGAGTCCTGGATTAGGGGGTGTCCAGATAGCCGGACTACCATCATCAGCCGGACTATCATCAGCCGGACTATCATCATCGACCGGACTCCAAGACTATGAAGATACAAGATTGAAGACTTCGTCCCGTGTCCGGATGGGACTTTCCTTGGCGTGGAAGGCAAGCTTGGCGATATGGATATGTAGATCTCCTACCATTGTAACCGACTCTATGTAACCCTAGCCCTCTCCGGTGTCTATATAAACCGGATAGCTCTAGTCCGTAGAACAACAACAACAACAACAACCATTACAATCATACCATAGGCTAGCTTCTAGGGTTTAGCCTCCTTGATCTCGTGGTAGATCCACTCTTGTAAATATCCACAATATCAATATCAATCAAGCAGGACGTAGGGTTTTAACTCCATCAAGAGGGCCCGAACCTGGGTAAAACATCGTGTCCCTTGTCTCCTGTTACCATCCGCCTAGACGCACAGTTCGGGACCCCCTACCCGAGATCCGCCGGTTTTGACACCGACAACATGCACTCATCACCAAGCATAGTGAGTGATCACATAAGATAGATAGGATAATATCAAGCATGCATAAGTGTAGCTTATGATCGAACACATGATCATCAATGTCTCACAAGCATAGTATCTCAACCAAAAGCAAACAAAGATTGAAAAACCACCAAATAAAGCAAGAGAGAACAAAAGCAACACTCTCTCTCGAAGCCTATGATCTATACATTTTTCTCCCCCTTTGGCAACAAGTTACCAAAAAGTTCATAGAAAATGCATAGTGCAAGATCGACTCTCAGGCTTGATCTTCTGGTGGTGGTGTAGAGATGGCTCCTTCGATGAAGGCTTCAGTTGAAGTGGATGGAGCTGGAGGAGTTGGTGCTGGAGCTGGTTGCACTGGAACTGTAGGGGCAGTGGCTGGTGCTGAAGTTGTTGCTCTAGTGTCTGTCACTGGCACTGCAACTGACCTCTAGGCTTTGGGCACTCTGGCAAACACATTGGTGGTAGTCTTGCCCTTCCTCTCCTGCATGTCATCCTGCAGCTGCTCCACAACTGACTGAATCTCAGTTACCTTGACATCTAGATCATAGAATTTTTGTTCCATGATTCTTTCCAGGCTCTCCTGGTTTTGAGTTAGGGTGGCCAACCCCTTCTCAATCCTCAGAGATGATGCTATCAAGTATCCAAGCTGCTCCTGTTTGGTTTTCAAGAAATATTCAGATGCCTCCTCTTGAGTTGGCATCTTGGCAGCCTTCTCCCTCTTTGCCTTCTCCTTCTTCTCCTGAGATTGAACTGATTGTGGATCATCTTCATTCATGACAACCTCATTGTCCTCAAAGTCTGGATAAAGTGGGAAGTGTTCCTTATCCAACTGATATTTTCCTGTGCCCATCTTTGAGTTTATCAATTCTTGAATCTGAGGTGCATATCCACAGCTCCTCTTCTGATCTGCTGCAGTCCTCTTGATTGTTTCAATGATCAGGCTCATGACTTTGAACTTCTGTGGCACATCAAACACATGCAACATGTTGATGGCATGCCCTCTGATCATGTTATGATCACCAGACTTGGGCAACAAAGTGTGCCTTAGAATCCAATTTATGGTTGGCAACCCTGACAGCAGAAAGTGAACTAATCCAAACTTGTGAGTCTCTAATGCCTTGTCTGGAATTTCCTTGTACATGTGAGCCATTGAATTGTGACCCAACTTATTCTTTGCATAAATGTCTAGGTCATCCTCATTCTCCTTGGGGGCATTGATCAGACTTGCCCATTCTTCAATAGTGGACTGGTACCTTGTACCTTCAGACATCCAAACTATTCTTCCATCTGGGTAAAAGTGTGCTGTGGAGTAGAACTGCATGATAAGCTCATCATTCCAGTTGGTGAACTTCTGTATAACAAAATCTGCAACTCCACAAGCAACAAAGCTGTCTTGCACTCCAGGATAGTGTTGTTCATTTTCCTTGATGAATTTCCAGTCAACCCACCTCATGTCACAGACTATGGGCTTCTTATCCAACAGAATTGTTTCATAGAAGTCCTGTTGTTCCTTTGTGTGGAACCTGTAGTCAACAGCAGTTCTTCTTCTTGAAGCATATGGATCTTCCATTCTCCACAGTCTTAGCCCTGAATCCTTCCTGATTCTCATGTCCTCAGCCACAGGATGGGCATCATTGTGGTCTGGTATCTTGGGCTTGAGCTTTCTTAGAACCTGTCCTTCTTCTGAATCTTCAGCAACATTGGGCAATGGGGCCTTGTTCTTCTCAGCAGCTGGAATACTCCTACTATTCCTCTTTGGAACTTGCTTGGCCTTGGAGGCAGCTTTGGGTGATTCCTTGGGCTTGGATGTTGCAGCCCCTGATCTGATTGCATCTCCCATAAGGTTAGCTGCCTTTGGAGCTGGTGCAGCAAGCTCTTCCTCTTCCATCATGGAAGGTTGACCAACAATTTTGGCCATGGTCTTCTTGACCCTTTCCTTCCACTTCTTTCCTTCAGCAGCTGGCTCTTTGGGATCAGGCCTTTTAGTCAGTTGAGTTGAAGCTCTGGCCTTGGACATTGGTTGTCTTCCTGCAGGCCTTTTGGTCTTCATGCCTGGCTTTGTATTCTTTGCTGAGCCATATTCCTTCTTGAACACCACTTTCTTGGAAGTAGCCTCATCTTCCTCAGCTTTGTAATCTTCATCCTCTGAATCTGAAGTTCTTTTCCACCTTTGCCTAGTTTCAGCCTTAGGCAAATTGCTAGGAGTACTTCTACTCCCTTCATCTGAAGTTGAGGGACTAGTGCCCTCACTCAAGTCCATCTGCTCTTCTGACCTGTTCTGGCTGTCACTTTGATCAGACATACTGCAAAAGCTGATTGCTGACCCTGTGAAGAGTTATAGATGAGAAAGAAAAGATGAGCATCACAAAATGCAGAGGTTTTTGCAAAAGAATGACTCAAAAGTTCAGTCTTAGTTTTCCACAGAAAGCATTTCGGATCCACCGATTTTCAAACTCGGTGATACCGAAGCAGTTTTGGAACCTAAACTGATGATCTCGGTTGGACCGAGTTTCAGTTCGGTGGTACTGAGACTGCTAGGGTTTCACAGAATCCTCAAATCGGTTGCACCGATTAGTAATTCTCGGTCAGACCGAGAGTCACTAGTGCAATGGAATAAGCCAAATCGGTGAAACCGAGTTTTTCAACTCGGTGGGTCCAAGATGGTTTCGGCGGAAACCTAACCCTAAAAATTTGAATCACATCTAATCTATGAACTACTTTGGCTGGATAGAAGAGTTTCAATCGTGGCAAGAATCAATATGAAAACAATGTGCCAGGAATCAGACATGGATAGCACAAAGATTAAGTCCATACCCTAACTTGGCGGTGGACTTGCTACGGCGGCAACGGCGGGGACGAAATCCGTTGACGGCGGCGGAGACCAGCGACAGGAGGCTGCTGGCGACGAGGAGACGATCCGGAGACCATGATGGCAGAGCGAGCTGTTGCGCGGGCGAAGGGTTTTGGAGAAATTTCCAAAATTTTGCCCGTGGCTATATATATAGCTCGACCCTGTCGGTGTGACCGAGTGGAACAACTCGGTGGCACCGAGATGCATAACTGTGTTCAGTTACAGCAAATCGGTGAGACCGAAAAGTTCAAATCGGTTGCACCGAGATTGAAAACTTAGATCAACTTGATGATCTCGGTAGGACCGAAATGGAAGGATCGGTCAGACCGAGAATCACTAAGAGGTTTTGGAAGTTTAAGTCTATGACGAATCGGGGACTCCGAGTGCTCCTCACACAGAGTGGTTCGAATCTGACTTGATCAAATTTTGTGATGTACCATGAATAGAGTTTGAGACGAGAAAAGCATATATAGCTAAAGAAGGTTCTTAGGCATTCTTGTCCATCCACTCGACACAAAGAAAAGAATCCATACAAACAAAACAACAAGTGGATGTCCTTGAATGAGTAAAATATGCACCAACATGCTCACACAATAAGATGGCAATTGAAATATGTGGCAAAGCATGCACAACCAATTTTAGCATCTATCAAGCAATTGGCAATGAGTAGGTCATCTATATATGAGTATATTGACTTAGGAGTCAAATGAGAACATTTGATCATAGGTCATACTCATCGTTTAAGCTCAAGTGGGGTTACCACTTTTACATAATGCATTAATGTGTTCACACCATTAGAGTTGCTTTGACTCAATTCTTAGAGTTAAGATCCCCCTAGATGTGAGATCCCCCCTTAGAGGGATGAACTAACCTTGGGTTTTGATGTAGATCATTTGGAGCAATCCTTTGGAGTGAGTTGCACTTTCAACTTGCCTACATGGGTTAGTCCCACAAGGAACAAACAAGAATATCCATAGACATAGAGTGATGCACACACAAGATGATGTCCATGAAAACATTAGGTTACCTTGTCCCTTGCCTTACCAACATGAGGGTTTGTGACTCCTTGAACTAGTGCAAGATGTGAAAGTTGATTGCACTTGTTCTTGCCAAAATGATATGAGTGAAGAATGTTGGCGGAGTCACCCTCAAGAACTCTCTAGTTCTTATTCTTCGGGATCCACATCATCTTGATGGGAATCCTTGGAGTTGTAGTTGTACTTGATGAATTAGAACTTGACGTAGTCTTGGGGACCCAACTGAACGAGGCTTTAGGTGCTTCTTCAAATGCATCAATCTCTTCTTGAAGCTTGTCCTTGCCTTTGTTCTTGTGGTCTTGTGGTGGAAGATCATCTTGAGCTTGTGTCCCCTTGAAGGAAGTAGGATCATACTTCTCTTGTTGAGGAACAAACTTTGTCTTGGGGTATTGATCTTCTTCCCACTCAACTCCATTGGCGTTGAACTTTCGTTCAAAACAAACACCTTGATTCTTCTGGTGCCTTCCTTGCTTGCGTACAATTTGCTCGAATTGCTTACTCCCGGCAAGGCTCTTGTAAACACCTTTCTCTATAATTCCCTTCAATAAACTATTTTCTTTCTCAAGTGTAACTTGCCTAAGAGAATCATTAGTGGAATCAAGAGAACTACTAGAAGCAACAACATTGGATTTGACATTATTATTGTTACTACTAGAGGAAGTATCTTTCTTGTACTTGTTAATAGACTTGACTTGAGGCATGTAAGTAGATAAGAGTAAACGCTTGGCAATGTAAGAAGAACTTTTCTTGTGGAGATCATCATTGATTGCCTTTAAGAACTCATGCTCTTGCTCTAGATTGAGCTTTCCAAAGTGTAACTTCTCATGAGCCCTTAAAAGTTCTCGATGATCTTCGAAGATAGTTTCATGAGCCAACTTAAGAGTGTTTAGTTCTTTAGTTAGAATCTCAATTTTCTCCTTATCATTTTCATTCGTTTTATTAGCATGATTAATTGACGTTTCATCATAGTATTCATCACTAGAGTTGTCAACAAGTAAATCATCATCCACAAGCAAGTTATCTTCATCACTATTAAAATCAACATACTCGGGATGTGTTACCTTTGGACCTTTGGCCATGAAGCATCTTCCAACACCTTCATTTGGTGAGTCAAATATGTCATAGGAGTTGGTTGACACAAGTGCTAGACCGGCAACACCTTCATCTTGAGTATATTCAGAGTCGGAGTGATAGCTTCTCTCAGAGTGATTGTCGGAGTCGGAGCCGGAAACCCATTCACCAACATGAGCTTGATGTCTTCATTTTGTGTAGCTCCTTGATGACTTGTCCTTTCTTTCCGAATGCTTATTTCTCCATGAGGGTCTTTGTTCATAACGATCATCTCTACTCCTCCTCTCTCTTGGTGGTGATTCATCTCTTTTGCTCCTTCTTCTTGGAGAATCTTCTCTTCTTTTGTAGGGTGCCGTACACTCATTGGAGTAGTGTCCGGGTCTCCCACAATTGTAGCAATTGCGCTCTCGACTAGAAGATCTCTTGTCATTGTAAGACCTTGACTTGGAGCTTCTTTCTTTGCTTCTACTTTTGTAGAATTTGTTGAAGTTCTTCACCATTAAGCTTAATTCTTCATTGAAGGTTGGTTTCTCACTTGATGATGTGGGGGCTTCACTTGAGGCTTTGTAAGCACCACTTGACTTGTTGTGAAGTTCCTCCTTATCCTTGAGTGACATCTCATGAGCAACAATCCTTCCAATGACTTTCGTTGGCTTGAGATCTTTGTAGTTTGGCATCATTTGGATCAATGTGCACATGGTATCATACTTTCCATCCAATGCTCTTAGAATTTTCTTGATGATGAATTTGTCGGTCATCTCTTCACTCCCTAAGCCGGCAATCTCATTTGTGATAAGAGCAAGCCTAGAGTACATTTCAGCAACACCTTCACCATCCTTCATTTTGAACTTGTCAAGCTGACTTTGGAGCACATCCAACTTGGATTCCTTGACGGACTCGGTACCTTCATGCATATCAATCAAAGTATCCCAAATTTACTTTGCATTCTCAAGACGGCTGATTTTGTTGAATTCTTCGGGGCACAATCCGTTGAAGATGATGTCACATGCTTGAGCGTTGTATTGCAACATCTTCAATTCTTCCGCATTAGCTTCACGGTTCGGTTCTCTCCCATCGAAGAATTCACCTTGCAAGCCAATACAAATAATTGCCCAAACAGCTGGGTTATGTCCAAGAATATGCATTTTCATCTTATGCTTCCAACTAGCAAAATTAGTACCATCAAAGTAAGGACCTCTAAGGTGATAATTTCCCTCGCTAGACGCCATACTCTCCTAGGTTGTGAAACCAAGGCTATGACCACCAAAAGCTATGGAAATCAAAGCAAATGGAGACCAATGCTCTGATACCACTTGTAGGACCTTGAAGTATGTCTAGAGGGGGGTGATTAGACTACTTGACCAATAAAAACTTAACCTTTTCCCAATTTTAGAGTTTGGCAGATTTTAGCTATTTTAGGACAAGTCAAGCAATCATCACACAATTCAAGCAAGCATGCAAAGAGTGTATATGCAGCGGAAATTAAAGCATGCAACTTGCAAGAAAGTAAAGGGAAGGGTTTGGAGGATTCAAACGCAATTGGAGACACGGATATTTTTGGCGTGGTTCCGATAGGTGGTGCTATCGTACATCCACATTGATGGAGACTTCAACCCATGAAGGGTAACGGCTGCACGGGTCCACGGAGGGCTCCACCCATGAAGGGTCCACGAAGAAGCAACCTTGTCTATCCCACCATGGCCGTCGCCCACGAAGGACTTGCCTCACTAGCGGTAGATCTTCACGAAGTAGACGATCTCCTTGCCCTTACAAACTCCTTGGTTCAACTCCACAATCTTGTCGGAGGCTCCCAAGTGACACCTAGCCAATCTAGGAGACACCACTCTCCAAGAAGTAACAAATGGTGCGTTGATGATGAACTCCTTGCTCTTGTGATTCAAATGATAGTCTCCCCAACACTCAACTCTCTCTCATAGGATTTGGATCTGGTGGAAAGAGGGTTTGAGTGGAAAGCAACTTGGGGAAGGCTAGAGATCAAGATTCATATGGTAGGAATGGAATATCTTGGCCTCAACACATGAGTAGGTGGTTCTCTCTCAGAAATGGTAAGTTGGAAGTGTAGGTTCGTTCTGATGGCTCTCTCCACGAATGAAGAGGAGGTGGAGGGGTATATATAGCCTCCACACCAAATCTAACCGTTACACACAATTTAAAACTTAGTGGGACCAAATCGTTAAACTCGGTCGGACCAATTTAGTAAACCTAGTGACCGCTAGTGATTTTCGGTGGGACTGACATGCATCTCGGTGAGGCCGATTCGGTTAGGGTTAGGGCATAACATAATCTCGGTGAGACTGATTACACAAACTCGGTGAGACCGATTTGGTAATAAGCTTTCCAGAGAGTTGGTCAGGTAAACTCAGTGGGACCAATTTTCTCTTTTCGGTGAGACCAAAATGTTACAAAAAGGAAACAGAGAGTTTACATTGCAATCTCGGTGGGACCGATCGCTCACTTTGGTTAGACCGAAACGTTACGAAGGGGAACAGAGAGATTGCAACCCCATCTCGGTGAGACCGAGATCCCTATCGGTAAGACCGATTTGCTTAGGGTTTGTGGCAGTGGCTATGACTTTTGGAATCGGTGGCGCCGGATAGAAAGAATCGGTGTGACCGATTTTGGCTTTAGGTTTAGGTCATTTGTGGATGTGGGAAAGTAGTTGAGGGTTTTGGAGCATATCACTAAGCACATGAAGCAAGAGGCTCATTAAGCAACACCTCATCCCTTCTCGATAGTATTGGCTTTTCCTATAGACTCAATGTGATCTTGGATCACTAAAATGTAAAACGAAGAGTCTTGAGCTTTTGAGCTTGAGCCAATCCTTTGTCCTTAGTATTTTGAGGGATCCACTTTCATCATCCATGCCATGCCATTCATTGAGCTTTCCTGAAATAATAGTCTTGGAATAGCATTAGCTCAATGAGCTATATGTTGTTATGAATTACCAAAACCACCTAGGGATAGTTGCACTTTCAGTGGCGCCTACACCAATTGAAGTAGAAGCTTATGATAGTGATGATGAAGCTCCGGATCAAGTCACTACCGTACCTCATAGGGTGACAAGGATGCGTACTACTTCAGAGTGGTACACTAATCCTGTCTTGAAGGTCATGTTGCTAGACAATAATGACCCTACGAGCTATGGAGAAGCGATGGTGGGCCCAGATTCCGACAAATGGCTAGAGGCCATAAAATCCGAGAGAGGATCCATGTATGAAAACAAAGTGTAGACTTTGGAAGAACTACTCGATGGTCGTAAGGCTGTTGAGTACAGATGGATTTTAAAAGGAAGACGGACAATGATGGTAAGTGTCACCATTAAGAAAGCTCGACTTGTCGCTAAGATGTTTTCCGACAAGTTCAAGGAGTTGACTACGATGAGACTTTCTCACTCGTAGCGATGCTAAGAGTCTGTTGGAATTATATTAGCAATTACTGCATTATTTATGAAATCTTGCAGATAGGATGTAAAAACATTGTTTCCTCGATGATTTTCTTGAGGAAAGGTTGTATGTGATACAACCAGAAGGTTTTGTCAATCCTGAAAGATGCTAACAAGTATGCAAAGCTCCAGCAATCCTTCTAAGGATTGGAGTAAGCATCTCAGAATTGGAATATACACTTTGATGAAGACGATCAAAGATTTTGGGTTTATACAAAGTTTATGAGAAACTTGTATTTCCAAAGAAGTGAGTGGGAGCACTATAGAATTTCTGATGAGTATATGTTGTTGACATATTGTTGATCAGAAATGATGCAGAGTTTCTGGAAAACATATAGGGTTATTTGAAAAGTGTTTTTCAATGGAAAACCTGGATTAAGCTACTTGAACATTGAGCATCAAGATCTATAAGGATAGATCCAAATCGCTTAATAGTACTTTCAAATGAATACATACCGTGACAAGATTTTGAAGGAGTTCAAAGTAGATCGACAAAGAAGGGGTTCTTGGGTGCGTTATAAGGTGTGAGTATTGAGTGAGACTCACGACCTGACCACGGCAGAAAAGAGAGAAAGGATGAAGGTCGTCCCCTGTGCTTTAGACGTAGGCTCTACAGTATGCTATGCTGTGGACCGCACCTAAAGTGTGCCTTGGCATAAGTCAGTCAAGGGGTACAAGAGTGATCCAGGAATGAATCACAGAACAGCGGTCAGACTTATCCTTAGTAACTAGTGGACTAAGAATTTTTCTCGATTATGGAGGTGGTAAAAGAGTTCGTCATAAAGGGTTACATCGATGCAAACTTTGACACTAATCCGGATAATTCTGAGTAGTAAACCGGATTCGCATAGTAGAACACTTATTTGGAATAGCTCCAAATAGAGCGTTGAAGCTGCAATATGATAAGAGAGATTTTCTTGCTAGGAAGCACGGTAGAGAAAGAGAACCATGGGTTCAGAAACCCATGCCCTTTCCTCCTAAACCATCCAATACAAAGGATGATGAGGATTTTGAGCGCTTTCCTGAAATGATTAGACCTATTTTCTTACGTATGCGCTTAACTGATATGCTTAAAGTCAATCCTTATGCTAAGTATATGAAGGATATCATTACAAACAAAAGAAAGATACCGGAAGCTGGGATTTCCACCACGCTTTCTAATTACACTTTTAAGGGTGGAATTGTTGGAAATACGCCCTAGAGGCAATACTAAAATGGTTATTATTATATTTCCTTGTTCATGATAATTGTCTATTGTTCATGCTATAATTGTATTAACTGGAAACCGTAATACATGTGTGAATACATAGACCACAACATGTCCTTAGTGATCCTCTAGTTGACTAGCTCGTTGATCAATAGATGGTTATGGTTTCCTGACCATGGACATTGGATGTCATTGATAACGGGATCACATCATTAGGAGAATGATGCGATGGACAAGACCCAATCATAAGCATAGCACAAGATCGTGTAGTTCGTTTGCTAAAGCTTTTCTAATGTCAAGTATCATTTCCTTAAACCATGAGATTGTGTAACTCCCTGATATCATAGGAGTGCTTTGGGTGTACCAAACGTCACAACATAACTGGGTGACTATAAAGGTGCACTACAGGTATCTCTGAAAGTGTTTGTTGGGTTGGCACGAATTGAGACTGGGATTTGTCAGTCCATATGACGGAGAGGTATCTTTGGGCCCACTCGGTAATGCATCATCATAATGAGCTCAATGTGACTAAGTAGTTAGTCACGGGATCATGCATTATGGAATGAGTAAAGTGACTTGCCAGTAACGAGATTGAACGAGGTATTGGGATACCGACGATCGAATCTCGGGCAAGTAACATACCGATTGACAAAGGGAATTGTATACGGGATTGCTTGAATCCTTGACATCGTGGTTCATCCGATGAGATCATCATGGAATATATGGGAGCCAACATGGGTATCCAGATCCCGCTGTTGGTTATTGGCCAGAGAGTTGTCTCGGTCATGTCTGCATGATTCCCGAACCCGTAGGGTCTACACACTTAAGGTTCGGTGATGCTAGAGTTGTTACGGGAATTAGTGTGCAGTTAACGAATGTTGTTCGGAGTCTCGGATGAGGTACCGGATGTCATGAGGAGTTCCGTAATACTCCGGAGGTAAAGATTTATATATGGGAAGTCCTATTTTGGCCACTGAAAAATGTTCGGGATTTTTCGGTATTGTACCGGGAAGGTTGTAGAAGGTTCCGGAGTGGGGCCCACCTGCATGGGGGGACCCACATGAACGTGGGTAGTGAAGGCAAGGCCCCACACCCCTGGTCAAGGCGCACCAAGATACCCCCTTAGAAGGAATAAGATAATATCCCGAAGGGATAAGATCAAGATCCCTAAAAAGGGGGGATAACAATCGGTGGGGAAGGAAATGATGGGATTTCTTTCCTCCCACCTTTGCCAACGCCCCAATGGACTTGGAGGGAAAGAAACCAGCCCCTCGACCCCTATATATAGTGGGGAGGCGCATGGGAGCTTCACCCCTTGCCCCTGGCGCAACCCTCCCCCTCTCCAACTCCACCTCCTCCTCAGTAGTGCTTGGCGAAGCCCTGCCGGAGAACTGCAAGCTCCAACACCACGCCGTCGTGCTGCCAGAGCTCTCCCTCAACTTCTCCTCTCTCCTTGCTGGATCAAGAAGGAGGAGACGTCCGCGGGCTATACGTGTGTTGAACGCGGAGGCGCGGTCCATTCGGTGTTAGATCGGATCTTCCGCGATTTGAATCGCCACGAGTACGACTCCCTCATCCGCGTTCTTGTAACGCTTCCGCATCGTGATCTTCAAGGGTATGAAGATGCACTCCCCTCTCTCTCGTTGCTAGTCTCTCCATAGATTGATCTTGGTGATGCGTAGAAAATTTTGAATTTTTGCTACGTTCCCCAACAGGAATACCAAAGAAACTCGGAGATCCCGGGGTACCAACTATACCATGCTCCATTAAAAGAAATTATGTTAGAACTTCTTTATGTGATCTTGGAGCCGGTGTTAGTGTTATGCCTCTCTCTTTATATCGTAGACTTGAATTGAATAAGTTGACACCTACTGAAATTTCTTTGCAAATGGCTGATAAATCAACTGCCATACCTGTCGGTATTTGTGAGGATGTGCCTGTTATGGTTGCAAATTTCACTATCCTAACGGACTTTGTTATTCTTGATATTCCCGAGGACGATAGTATGTCGATTATCCTTGGTAGGCCCTTTTTGAATACTGCAAGGGCTGTTATTGATTGCAACAAAGGCAATGTCACTTTTCACGTTAATGGTAATGAGCATACGGTACACTTTCCGAGGAAACAATCTCAAGTTCATAGCATCAATTCTATTGGAAAAGTTCCAACTATCATTATTGGAGGTTTTGAATTTCCTCTCCCTACTGTCAAGAAAAAGTATGATATTCTTATTGTTGGGGATTTTCATATCCCCGTTGAGGTAACTTAGTGTTATTCAAAATTTCTCCGGTTCCCTGTTATTCGGGATGCGTTTGTTAACAAGACTTGATCAACCTTGTTAGTGGATTCATTTTGATGATCATGAGATGGATGAAACTAGAAGGCACAACCTTCTGTACCCTCTTTTTACTTTCTGTTATTTAGAATAAATAAAGCAAAAATAGTATTATCTCTCTGTTTTCTGAGTTATCCGTGCAATAAAAAATATCCCGAAAATAAAAGTGCTCCAAATGCCCTGCAAATTTATTATGATTTTTGTGGAATATTTGAGGATTTTAGGCACTGAAATCACTACAGGAGGGGCAAGCACCAGGCCACGAGAGTGGAGGGTGCGCCCACCTATCCTGGGCGTGCCCCTGTCTCGTGGGCCCCTGGTGGCCCCCCTCCACTTATGCCAGCACCCACACACTTCATCTTCTTCCCAAAAATATCCCCATCCAGCTCAAGCACGAGTTCTAGCTCATTTTGCTGCGATTTTTGATCTCCTTGCTCAAAGCTCCATTCACAAAACTGCTTTGGGAGATTGTTGCTTGGTATGTGACTCCTCCATTGGTCCAATTAGTTTTTGTTCTAGTGCTTTATTCATTGCAAATTCTTGCTGTATAGGTGACCATGTTCTTGAGCTTGCATGTTAAATTTATGAGGTCCCAAGCAATTCTAATGCATGATATAGGCTCTAGGCACTTGTAGGAGTAGTTGCTACCAATCTTGTTTAGTTTTATTCACTTTTATTTTGAAGTTACTAAAATTTCAGAAATTTTTCAGAAAAAGAAATATGTCTAGGAGAATGTACCAAGGCGGTTCCTCGGTGAAGAAAGGGCCCAGGATTTCTATACATGAGCAAGATGTTGAATTACCGAGGGACGCAGATGTACGAGCTTGTGAGTGGCCATCTGACGATTTTATGGTCGAAGCAGGCTTTAAGGAGGAATTTGACGCGTATGTGCGTAATGCTGAGCTGGAGGACTTCTTACAAGATAAGTGTTCTCAGTACTACCAATTGACTGATTCCTTTGTGCGGAGGTTTAAATATAGCTGTACACGTAATTCTCGTAGTGTCCTATTTGATATCTATGATACATCTTATACCATGGACTTAGAGGATTTTACAACTGCTTGCAAACTTCCGCAGTGGGGTAATATTAATGATCCTCACAATATGAATTTAGAGATTTCCTTGCTAGTATTACTGTGGGAGAATCCAGGGACATAGCACAAGCTACCATAGGGAGCATTCATTTTCCTGCTATACATTATTTTGCTCTCTTCGTTGGTAGATGCATTAACGGTAAAGATGAAGCATGTCATATGTGTGTACCTGATCTTTGTGTCTTCAAGAGTGCTGTGTTAGGTTATAAAGATTATAACTTGGGGGCAATAGTTGCACTTAGGTTGCAGAATAATGGTAGAGTTGGAGATCTATTTGGAGGAATTTATGCAACCCGTGTGGCTAATTATCTTGGTATAGCCCCACATGAGGGGGATATGATGTTACCTCCTGCTTATTTAGATATGACGCTATGGTCAACCATCATTTTCTTAGGAGGAATGAACAATTCCTCCACTATCGACTAATCTATGATAGACGCAACATCGTCCATGTTACTCTTCCTTCTCCTCTCCTTTTTGATTATCAGGCAAAAGGAAGATATGTTGTTACCAGGGGAGAGCTCAGGAGGCGGTTGCTGCTGCATCGCAATACGACCCCAGCTACAACTACGGATATCAGCCAGGCGGTCCTTGGTACTAGACCAACTTAGGCCAAAAGCCTAAGCTTGGGGGAGTACGTATTTCTCACCGACTTTACATTCATGTTCACACACTAGTCGTCGGTGCTCATACTCTTTCATTGTATTATCCATGCTAGTTTAATTTTCTTTTTCTAGCTTTCTTCTTGTGTGTTCGATAAACCTTTAGAAAAACCAAAAAATAGTTAGTTTAATTTTCATGCTTGTAGTAGAAATTAAAATGAAAACCCCAAAAGATTTCTCATTCTTCTTTTACTTGTTGGGAGCTTTCTCGTGTAAATAGTTTTCTTTTCTTTTCTTTCCTTTGGGGTCGAGATGACCATATTGAAATACTTAGTGGCTCTCATATGCATGATTGTTTATTTAACTTAGAGCCCATATTACCCTGTCTTCTCTCTTGAGTTGAATGCTTGCAGATTCCAGCTTAGTCCAATGCACGTGCACTCTTATTATTATACACATCATTCGGTCGTGCAAGTGAAAGGCAATAATGACGATATATGATGGACTTATTGAGATGAGAAAAGCTGGTATGAGCTCGACCTCTCTTGTTTTTGTAAATATGATGAGTTCACCATTTCTGATTTAGCTTATTTTATGAGGTAAACATATTTGCAATGACATTTAGAGATTATAGTTGCTTGTGCCATGCTTGATTAGCTATGAGTTATAATGGTTTACCTTGCGTGCCAACATGCTATTAGAATGATTATGATGTGGTGTGATGGGATGGTATCCTCCTTTGAATGAATTGAGTGACTCGACTTGGCACATGTTCATGCATGTAGTTGAAACAAATCAACATAGCCTTCATGATATTTATGTTCATGGTAGATTATATCCTACTCATGCTTGTATTCGGTGTGAATTAATTTTAATGCATGTTTATGACTGTTGTCGCTCTCTCAGTTGGTTGCTTCCCAGTCTTCTGCTAGCCTTCACCTGTACTAAGTGGGAATACTGCTTGTGCATCCAAACTCCTTAAACCCCAAAGTTATTCCATATGAGTCCACCATACCTTCCTATATGCGGTATTTACCTGCCGTTCCAAGTAAATTTATATGTGCCAAACTCCAAACATTCAAATGAAATTCTATTTTGTATGCTCAAGCAGCTCATGTTACAACTAGGGCTGCCTATATCTTCCATGCTAGGTGGGTTATTCTCAAGAGGAGTGGACTCCGCTCCTCATTCACGAGAAAGGGCTGGTAACCGAGATGCCCAGTCCCATGATCCAAAAAGATCAAAGCAAATCAAAATAATTAAACAAAAATCCCCCGGGTCTATTGTTAGTTGGAGGCACTCGTTGTTTCGAGCAAGCCATGGATTGATGCTTGTTGGTGGTTGGGGGAGTATAAACCTTTACCATTCTGTTTGGGAACTGCCTAGTATGGAAGATACAGCCATCTCATAGTTGTTGCGTTGACAGCGAAAGTATGCCGCTCAAAATGTTATTCAATCTCTATTTTAAAATCAAGCTCTGGCACCTCTATGAATCCCTGCTTCCCTCTGCGAAGGGCCTATCTATTTACTTTTATGTTGAGTCATCACCCTTCTTATTAAAAAGCACCCGCTGGAGAGCACACTGTCATTTGCATTCATTATTATTAGTTTATATTGGGTATGACTTGACTGGATCTCTTTTACCATGAATTACAATGTTTAGTCAGTCCTTGGTCTTTAAAGGTGCTCTGCATTTATGTTTTGCGGTCTCAGAAAGGGCTAGCGAGATACCATTTTGTTATATCATGTTATGATTGTTTTGAGAAAGTGTTGTCATCCGAGTTTTGTTATTATGGCTTGCTAGTTGATTATGCTATTGATATGAGTAACTGTAAGACCTAGGTGTTATTGTGAGTATGGTTAGTTCATAATATTTGCTGAAACCTGAATGATGGCTTTGCATGTTTACAACAACAAGAGCAAACAGAGTTTGTAAAAGTTTTTCTTTATCATTTTCAGTTTATCAACTGAATTTCTTGAGGACAAGCAAAGGTTTAAGCTTGGGGGAGTTGATACGTCTCCAACGTATCTACTTTTCCAAAAGCTTTTGCCCTTGTTTTGGACTTTAACTTGCATGATTTGAATGAAACTAACTCGGACTGACGCTGTTTTTAGCAGAACTGCCATGATGTTGTTTTATGTCTAGAAAACAAAAGTTCTCGAAATTTCCTGAAAATCCACGAAGGCACTTTTAGGAAAATATAAAAAAATACTGGCGAAAGAATCAAGACCAGGGGGCCCACACCCTGTCCACGAGGCTGGGGGGTGCGCCCACCCCCTGGGCGCGCCCCCTGTCTTGTGGGCCCCCTGAGGCTCCGCCGACCTCAACTCCAACTCCATATATTCCGTCTCACGGAGGAAAAAATCGGAGAGAAAGTTTCATCGCGTTTTACGATACGGAGCCGCCGCCAAGCCCTAATCTCTCTTGGGAGGGCTGATCTGGAGTCTGTTCGGGGCTCCAGAGAGGGAGATTCGTCGCTGTCGTCATCATCAACCATCCTCCATCACCAATTTCATGATGCTCACCGCCGTGCATGAGTAATTCCATCGTAGGCTTGCTAGACGGTGATGGGTTGGATGAGATTTACCATGTAATCAAGTTAGTTTTTTTAGGGTTTGATCCCTAGTATCCACTATGTTCTGAGATTGATGTTGCTATGACTTTGCTATGCTTAATGCTTGTCACTAGGGCCCGAGTGCCATGATTTCAGATCTGAACCTATTATGTTTTCATGAATATATGTGTGTTCTTGATCCTATCTTGCAAGTCTATAGTCACCTATTATGTGTTATGATCCGACAACCCCGAAGTGATAATAATCAGGATACTTCTCGGTGATGACCGTAGTTTGAGGAGTTCATCTATTCACTATGTGCTAATGCTTTGTTCAGGTTCTTAAAAGGAGGCCTTAATATCCCTTAGTTTCCGCTAGGACCCCGCTGCCACGGGAGGGTAGGACAAAAGATGGCATGAAAGTTCTTTTCCATATGCACGTATGACTATATACGGAATACATGCCTACACTACATTGATGAACTAGAGCTAGTTCTGTGTCGCCCTATGTTATAGCTATTACATGAGGAATCACATCCGGCATAATTATCCATCACTGATCCAATGCCTATGAGCTTTTCACATATTGTGCTTCGCTTATTTACTTTTCCGTTGCTATTGTTACAATCACTACAAAACCCAAAAATATTACTTTTTCTACCGTTACCTTTATTATCATACTACTTTGCTACTAAATACTTTGCTGCAGATACTAAGTTATCCAGGTGTGGTTGAATTGACAACTCAACTGCTAATACTCAAGAATATTCTTTGGCTCCCCTTGTGTCGAATCAATAAATTTGGGTTGAACACTTTACCCTCGAAAGCTGTTGCGATCCCCTACACTTGTGGGTTATCACTCTGTTGCACCGTCTTCGGATGGCAGTCTCCATGGGCATCCAATGCCTAGAAGTGCGTGGGGATTCGAACCTCGCAATATCTCAAATAAATGGAGTCTTTGACGCCAAGGACCCGAAAATGGTGGCTTACCGCAATGCCGTCCTCAAGATGTCAGCTCGGTTTGAGGGGCTCGAATTCCATCACGTGGTCCGAGAAAACAATCAAGCGACGGATATCCTCGCCTGCATCGGTGCTAAGCGCGACCCCGTCCCACCTAAGATCTTCTTGGAAAAGTTGTTCAAGCCATCCGTGATGTGGCAAGGGGAGACCGGCAATACTAGTCCGGATCCGACCACAACCCCAGACCCCGAACACACTGACATAATCAGAGGCTCCGCCACCGAAATAACACCTTCGGCCCATGTAATCATGGCTGTCATTGCCCGTGGATAGAACCCTTCTTAGCCTACCTAAATAGGCAAGAACTCCCCGAGGACCAAAATGAGGCACGTTGCATTGTGCGGCACTCTAAAGCCTACAAGGTCCACGAGGGAGAGCTTTATAAGAAAAGCGCTACCGGAGTACTCCAATGATGCATCTCCAAAGAGGAAGGGCGGCAGCTCTTGGACGAAATTCATGCTGGACTCGGCAACCACCACGCCGAAGCTCGGGCCCTTGTAAGCAAGGCCTTCCGTACAGGTTTCTACTGGCCAACAACCCGAGCAGACGCACAGGACCTTGTCCAACATTGCGTCGGTTGCCAGCTTTTCGCAAACCAAAGCCATATGCCACCTACCGCTCTCCAAAAAATCCCCATAACTTGGCCCTTTGCGGCCTGGGGGCTCGATATGGTCGGACCCCTTAAAGGAATAAGCCATAAGAAAAAATACATATTGGTCATGGTAGATAAATTCACCAAATGGATAGAGGCCAAACCAGTTAAAACGGCCGAATCTGAACCAGTGATAGACTTCATATCAGGGGTTGTACACCGTTACGGTGTCCCCCACAGCATCATCACCGATAATGGCTCCAACTTCACAGTCGACGAGGTGAAAACTTGGTGCGGCAACATGGGCATTAAGCTCGATTACGCCTTCGTCTATCACCCCCAAACAAATGGTCAAGTCGAACGAGCAAATGGTCTTATTATGAGCGGCATCAAACCCAGACTAGTGCGATCCTTGAAGGAATCAGATACGCACTGGGTCGAGGAGCTCGACTCCGTACTATGGGGACTGCGGACCATGCCGAATCACACTACCGAATACACACCATTCTTTATGGTGTACGGCGCAGAGGCGGTATTGCCCTGCGATATCATTCATGACTCACCTCGAGTGCACATGTATGAAGAGAGAGAAGCCGAGCTTGAGCGGCAAGACAGTCTAGATGCCCTGGAGGAGGAGCGCGACGTCGCAAAAGCCCGTTCAGCATTCTATCAGCAATAGGCTCGAAGGTATCAAAGCAGAGAAGTACGGGCCAAAACTTATAACGTTGGCGAACTCGTTCTACGCCTACCGGAGAAGAAAACGGGCAAGCTCAAGCCCAAGTAGGAGGGTCCCTTCATCATTGATAAAGTTCTCACCGGAGGAGCGTACCGCATGCGTGATGCATCAGATAATCGAATCGAGCCGAAGCCATGGAACGCGGCCAGACTCCAAAGATTCTACGCCTAGCGCCGAACTCTGTGTTCGTCTCCTTACCTCTGCCTTTTTAAAATTATATCCTCTTTAATTATTTTTTTATGGCCCTAAAAAGCTTCAAGTGTGACTCGACTACACAATCTTGACGTGCTATGCGCTCTCACTATACCTGGGGGCTTCTTATACAGAAGCTTAATATAATTATCTTCCGGGCTTCATGCCCACTACATATGTGTCACTTTTCCATATGTACCTTTTCTTCGCCATTATATGCATCGATATGACTTAATTTTTGGCCAAGCTGGGCCGCCTGGCTCCTGTGTTTATGCCCTACATTCCGGTTAGTTCGGCTAGGGCATAAGGGGAGCACCTCTGTGATTGTTACCGCCGGGTCCGCCGGACGTGTACCTCAGACTGAGTGAAGCCGAAAGCTAGCGTTCTTAAGGTAATATTCGGTCGGTGAACAAAAGATGTTTCTTACCTATTACAATATAAACCCCCAGATGTTTCATATCCTACGTCTCTGTTCGCAGTTCAGACATGCACATTAATGCATGCGTACCCAGGGAAAGGAACCCTTAACAGAACTATTCTCCCTAGAAGATGTTTCTTACTATCCATGTAATATAACATAGCTAGTTGGGTACTTGTCTGTTCAAGCACTTATGACCCCTACGCCTGGTTTCCACGCGTACCCCGGTTTACATAACTGAGCGGGTATGCGGATACACTCCGGACTGTCAGGTCCGGAGGTTGAAGCGAAAAGGTCTGCCATGAAAAATGATTTATAATCCGACTAGGGACAAAATATGTCAATTGAAGTACACAGTCACTTAGACTGACTAAATTCTTCTTCTATACCATCCAACAGGCTGTCTAGCATACAATCCTGTTGGGAATACTTTGCGGCTTATCCTACCTGGTCATATACCAGACTAACGGGAATCACTTTCCCATCTGAACCTACAGGTCCAACCTGGGCCATGTGATTCGGATCAACCTTGGTGTACCGCGCTTTTACCATGGCCCAGGCTTCCCTCGCACCTTGTCGGCAGGCCGATATATTCCATAATCGGAGGCACCGCCGTGCTCCCTTGAGCAGCTCTACAAGCTCGCCCGTGCTTACTGGCAGGGAGGCGGATGGCCACAAGGCCTGGGCAATACCCTGCATCACCTGCCTAACTTGTTCGTGCAGTTGTGAAAGCTCTTGTAGAAGATCGCCTGCGGATCCGGGCATCTCCTCTTCAGGACGACCTGTCAGTATACCTACAGACATAACTCTGTTAGCCCATTTCTTCGCCGAACTGTATAAAGGTTCGCTTGAGCACATACTAAAAATGTCGCGTCGAAGCCTCTTATTCTCCTTCACGGAGTCAGCAAGCTGGGCCCGAACATCTTCCAATTCAATGCCCAGCCGGGTATTGGCATCCTGGAGATCGTTTTTCTCTTGCCTAACCCGTGTAAGCACGCGCTCGCCAGCCTGTAGCTGTGATTGAGCTCGTTGCTCATCCTCTTGTACGATCTCCGGATTCACTCCAAGATTGTCTGCAGAATCTATTGTTAGATTTGCAAGCATGCCGAATACTAACTGGTACACGTAATTACATTCTTTTTCATCGAGACAAGTATTACCAGATGAGGCCTTCTTGGATTCCTCCATTCCGGCAACTGCGGCCCTTAGCTGCGCTTTGCACTCCTCCAGCTCTTGAGACAAATGGGTGTTCTTCTCTGTAAGAACCTATTCATACAATGATCCTTAAATCAGTTGTGCCAACTGTTTCAAGTCTCAGGGGCTACTGATATACATAATTATCAAATTTTTCTTACCCGTATATCCTTTAAATACTGGTCTATGGCTCTAGCAAGCCCATCTTTAGCAGCTCAGATGTACGCGTCCCCCGAGTTGAAGGCATTGAACGCCTCTTCGGAGAAGTTAGGGTCGCGGAGTACGGCCCGTCGACGCCGGTGATTCATAGCACTCTCCACTTCGGAATTCGTAACGGATATTCTATCTGCATCCTCTGTAGGAGGACCGTCCGGCGTTGTCCCCACGTTAGCCTCCACCCTTGAGGCCGGTTCTGGAGTCCGGCTGGTGTAGGCGTGGCCGGCAGGATCTCCGGACACAGTCCGGCGAGTACTCTTTCTGCCAGGGCACAATGGACATTGTTATATTTCAAAGACGATAATCACAGAGCAGGTTTTAAATCATACCTCTGCGATGGTATCTCGGTCCTGACCGCCTTCTTTTTAAGCCTACCCGGCTTGGGCGCCCCTTGTTGGTGAGTCGCCGCGGGTTCGGCACGGCGCCCCGATGGCCTTCCCTATAAAGTGCAATACGTGTGCGGTGGGTAAGGCGTAAAGAAGGGATCCTTCTCAGAAGTTAGGACTCCGGTTTTACTTACATATGATGCAGGGAGTAGGCTAGGATAGTCGGAAATGATGGCCACCAAGGCGCCGTCATAGCTTGCCTGGTAAAACATCCTGTGGACAAGCTCCAGAAATATGTCTGGATCTTCTTCAAGTCTGGGGTTGAGGGTCCGGTTGTGGTCCTCTGGCTGTGGAGGCGGGCTGTGGACCTCCCTCACAACTTTTCACAGTTCCTGCTATGAACTAGCAAGGTAAATATTTGTGATGAAAAGCTACGGGAATGAATAGAGTTGAGTAAAAGGTAGCAGCCCACCCAACTAGGGGGGTTGTACATGGAAAATCCATCTCGTGGCTTAATGCGGATAAACTCCTCTTCTTATCCTTTATACAAATCGGACAATATTTTCGCCAGGGCGGTGGCGGAGTTCAGACCTTTCCGACTGCAGCGGATGGCATCGTTGTCTCCATTGAAGTGCCACATGGGACGCCCCCGATACTGGAGTGATTGCGCCCCTCGCATTATGCATATTGACATAACCTCGATTATTGTCAATCCAGATTTGGCTAGTGTTTTTACCCTGCCCATCAGATAAAGGACCTCTCTGCTATCTTCCTCCTGGGGGCTCCAGGGACGCCAGCTGCAGCGTTTCTTCAATGGGGCATTGGTAAACTCAGGAAGACCCATCCGGATAGGGTCCGGAAGGGGGACGTCCTCTATATAAAACCACTCCGAAGGCCAATCTTCGGATGTCTTCTTCGGAGTGCCGGACAGGTATCCGGTCCCGGCGATGTACCATATTTCGGCTCCGCCCACTTGGTATATTGATCCCTCCTGATTGCGAGGGACGAGGAAGAACAACTGCTTCCATAGCTCGAAATGAGCTTCACAGCCCAGAAATAGCTCACAAAGGGCGACATAACCTGCGATGTGCAGTATGGAGGCAGGAGTGAAGTTATGCAGCTGGAGGCCGTAATACTGCAGGAACCCGCAGAGGAACGGATGGATTGGAAATCCGAGGCCCCTCAGCAAGTAAGGGACAAGGCATACTTGCTCCCCCTGGATGGGTTGGGGAAACTCTCTGCTTGCTCCCCGCCATCGTAAGTGGCTAATCCGGCTCGGACGGGGACAAGATATGCAGGCGGGAGAAACCCCTGGGTCTGCAACTCCACCAACTGGCCATGGGATACGATGCACTTCACCCAATCACCTGGCTTAGCGCTATGGGAGCGAGAGGAGGAGCTGCTGTGGCCGGCCATGATGGGATGGTTTTTTCGGCCGCGCTCTGATGAATCCTCACTTGGGGAAGATGGTGTGATTTGGATCTGAGGATCCCCGTCTCTTTAATAGACGATTTACTTACATGATCAGGGTGGAAAATGTAAAAATGCCCCGACTTCTCGCATTCGCTCGACACGTGGATACTGCCATTATTAAGGTACATAAGCCGAGAAGTGCAACATTAATGGGAAGCCGAACACTGCTTGTTACAACAGGTACTCTGGGATTTGGAGAAGAACCCGCCTTGCAATGCCGAAGATAATCTGCGCATTGGACTCATCGTCATTGAAGCCTGGTTCAGGGGCTACTGAGGGAGTCCTGGATTAGGGGGTCCTCGGACAGCCGGACTATGTACTTATGCCAGACTGTTGGACTATGAAGATACAAGATTGAAGACTTCGTCCCGTGTCCGGGTGGGACTCTCCTTTGCGTGGAAGGCAAGCTTGGCAATTCAGATATGTAGATTTCCTTCTTTGTAACCAACTATATAAACCAGAGGGTTTAGTCCATAGGACAACAACAATCATAATCATAGGCTAGCTTCTAGGGTTAGCCCTCTACGATCTCATGGTAGATCAACTCTTGTAATACTCATATCATCAAGATCAATCAAGCAGGAAGTAGGGTATTACCTACATAGAGAGGGCCTGAACCTAGGTAAACATTGTGTCCCCCGCCTCCTATTACCATCAGCGTTAGACGCACAGTTTGGGACTCCTTACCCGAGATCCGCCGGTTTTGACACAGACAAATGGGTCTACAATATTCAGATCCATGTGTTCTTTGCAAATCTCTATTTCATATTGTAGATGTTGCTACTATGCTCCACTTGGAACTATTCCAAATGGTTGCTCCACTATACGTATCCGGTTTGCTACTCAGAGTCGTCCGGATAGGTGTTCAAGCTTGCATTGACGTAACCCTTTATGCCAAACTCTTCATCACCTCCGTAATCGAGAAACATTTCCTTATTCCTAAGGACAATTTTGACCGCTGTCCAATGATCCACTCAAGGATCACTCTTATACCCCCTTGCCAGACATGTGGCAAGGCACATCGCGGTACACAACATGGCATATCGTATAGAGCCTATGGCTAAGGCATAGGGGACGACTTTCGTCCTTTCTCTTTCTTCTGCCGTGGTCGAGCTTCAACTCTTAACTTCACACCTTACAACTCAGGCAAGAACTCCTTCTTTGACTAATCCATATTGAACTCCTTCAAGATCATGTCAAGGCATGTGCTCTGTGGAAGTCTTATCAGGCATCTTGATCTATCTCTATAGATCTTGTTACCCAACATGTAAGCAGTTTTACACAGGTCTTCCTTTGAAAAACTCCATTCAAACAACCCTTTATGCTTTCTAGAAATTCTATATCATTTCCGATCAACAATATGTCATCCACATATACTTATCAAAATGTTGTAGTGCTCCCACTCACTTTCTTGCAAATACAAGTTTCTTGCAAACTTTGTATAAACCCGAATGCTTTAATCACCTCATCAAAGCGTATGTTCCAACTCCGAGATGCTTGCTCCAGTCCATAGAAGGATCGCTGGAGTTTGCATACCTTTTAGCATCCTTAGGATCGACAAAACCTTCTGGTTCTATCACATACAACCTTTCCTCACGGAAACTGTCAAGGAAACTTTGTTTTGACATCCATCTGCCCGATTTCATAAATGAAAATGTAGCAACTGCTAACATAACTTTAACAGACTTAAGCATCGCTATGATTGAGAAAGTCTCATCACAGTCAACTCCTTGAACTTGTCAGAAACTTCTTTGAGACAAGTCAAGCTTCATAAATGGTGACATTACCATCAATGTCTGTCTTCTTCTTAAAGATCCATTTATTCTCAATGGCTTGCCGATCATCGGGCAAGTCCACCAAAGTCCATACTTTGTTCTCATACATGGATCCTATCTCGGATTTCATGGCTTCTAGCCATTTGTTGGAATCCGGGCCCACCATCGCTTCTCCATGGCTCATAGGTTCATCATTGTCCAACAATATGACCTTTAAGACAGGGTTACCACTCAGAAGTTGTACACACCCTTGTCAACCTACGAGGTTCGACAGTAATTTGATCTGAAGCTTCATGATCATCATCATTAGCTTTCTCTTCAACTGATGTAGGTGCCACAGAAACATCTTTCTGTGATGCGCTACTCTCTGGTTGAAGTGAAGGTTCAACAACCTCATCAAGTTCTATATTCCTCCCACTCAATTCTTTCGAGAGAAACTTTTCTCAAGAAAGGACCTGTTCCTAGCGACAAACACTTTGCCCTCAGATCTGAGATATAAGGTATACCCAATCGTCTTGTTTGAGTATTCTATGAAGACACAATTTTCCGCTTTGGGTTTGAGCTTTTCTGGCCGAAGCCTATCGTCATAAGCATCATAGCGCCAAACCTTAAGAAACAACAACTTAGGTTTCTTGCCAAACCATAGTTCATACGGAGTCATCTCCACGGACTTAGATTGTGCCCTATTTAAAGTGAATGTAATTGTCTCTAATGCATAACCCCAAAATGATAGCGGTAGATCAGTAAGAGATATCATAGATCGTACCATATCCAACAGGGTGCGATTTACGACTTTCAGACACACCATTACACTATGGTGTTCTAGGTGGCGTCAACTGTGAAACTATTCCACCTTGTCTTAAGTGATTGCCAAACTCATAACTCAGATTCTCCCCTTGATCAGATCATAGGAACTTGATCTTCTTTTTATGATGATTCTCAACTTCACTCTAAAATTGCTTGAACTTTTCAAACATTTTGGACTTATGCTTCATTAAGTAAATATACCCATATATACTCAATTCATTGGTGAAGGTGAGAAAATAACGATATCCACCGCGTGCGTCAACACTCATCAGACCGCACACATCAGCATGTGTGATTTCTAACAAGTCACTTGCCCGTTCCATTGTTCCAGAAACCGAGGTTTTAGTCATCTTGCCTATGAGGAATGGTTCGCATGTGTCAGGTGATTCAAAATCAAGTGACTCCAAAAGTCCAATAGCATGGAGGTTCTTCATGCGCTTGGCACCAATATGACCTGAGCGGCAGTGCCACAAGAAAGTGGTACTATCATTATCTACTCTACATCTTTTGGCATCAATGTTATGAACATGTGTATCACTACGACCGAGATTCAATAAACCATTCACATTGGGTGTTATGACCATAGAAGGTATTATTCATGTAAACAGAGTAACCATTATTCTCTAACTTAAATGAATAACCGTATTGCAATAAACATGATCTAATCATGTTCATGTTGAACGCAGACACCAATGCAAACAACATTTATCTGGGTTCAACACTAATCCCGAAGGTAGAGGGAGCATGCGATGGTGATCATATCATCCTTGGAAACACTTCCAATGCACATCGTCACCTCACCCTTAGCTAGTCTCTATTTATTCCATAGCTTTTGTTTCGAGATACCAATATTAGCAACTGAACCGATATCTAATACCCATGTGCTACTAGGAGTACTAGTAAGATACATATCAATAACACGTATATCAAATATACTTTTGTTTAACTTGCCAGCCTTCTTATCTACCAAGTATTTGAGGCAGTTCCACTACCAGTGATCATTCCCCTAATAGAAGAAATTTGTCTCGGGTTTGGGTTCTTGGGTTTCTTCACTGGAGCGGCAACTGGCTTGCCATTCATGAAGTTTCCCTTCTTGCCCTTGCCCTTCTTTGAAACTAGTGGTCTTGTTAACCATCATCACTTTGATGCTCCTTCTTGATTTCTACCTTTATGGCCTTAAGCACGACGAATAGCTGCAGGACCATCTTCCCTTGCATGTTATAGTTTATCACGAAACTCTAGCAGCTTGGTGATAGTGACTGGAGAACTTTTATCAATCACTCTCTTATCTGGAAGATTAACTCCCACTTGATTCAAGTGATTGAAATACCTAGACATTCTGAGCACATGCTCACTGGCTGAGCTATTCTCCTCCATCTTGTAGGCAAAGATCTTGTCAGAGGTCTCAAACCTCTCAACACGGGCATGAGCCTAAAATACCAATTTCAGCTCTTGAAACATCTCATATGTTCCATGGCGTTCAAAATGCTTTTGGAGCCCCAACTCTAAGCCGTAAAGCATGGTGCACTAAACTATCAGGTAGTCATGAGAACGTGTCTGCCAGATGTTCACAACATCCACAGAGGACGCCAGAGGGGTTGGCACACCAAGCGGTGCATCAAGGATAGATGACTTCTGTGTAGCAGTGAGGACAATCCTCAGACTACGGCCCTAGTCCGCTCAATTGCTTACAATATCTTTCAACTTAGTCTTTCTCTAGGAATGTATTAAAACAAGGAGCTAAAGCGCAAGCTATTAATCCACAACATAATTTACAAAGACAATTTAGACTATGTTAATGATAATTAAGTTCATCTAATCAAATTATTTAATGAACTTCCACTCAGACAGACATCCCTCTAGTCATCTACGTGATACATGATCCGAATCGACTAGGCCGTGTCCGATCATCACGTGAGACGGACTAGTCATCAACGGCGAACATCTCCATGTTGATCGCATCTACTATACGACTCATGTTCGACCTTTTGGTATCTCATGTTCCGAGGCCATGTTTGTACATGCTAGGCTCATCAAGTCAACCTAAGTGTTTCACATGTGTAAATCTGGCTTACACCCGTTGTATGCGAATGTTAAAATTTATCACACCCGATCATCACGTGGTGCTTCGAAACAATGAACCTTTGCAATGGTGCACAGTTAAGGGGAACACATTTCTTGAAATTTTAATGAGGGATCATCTTATTTATGCTACCGTCATTCTAAGCAAATAAGATGTAAACATGAAAAACATCACATGCAAATCATAAAGTGACATGATATCGCCAATATCATCTTGCGCCTTTGATCTCCATCTTCAAGGTGCGGCATGATCACCATTGTCACCGGCATGACACCATGATCTCCATCATCATGATCTCCATCACCGTGTCTTTAGGAAGTTGTCTCACCAACTATTACTTCTACTACTATGGCCAACAATTAGCAATAAAGTAAAGTAATTACACGGCGTTTTCATTGACATGCAGGTCATACAATAAATTAAGACAACTCCTATGGCTCCTGCCGGTTGTCATACTCATCGACATGCAAGTCGTGATTCCTATTACAAGAACATGATCAATCTCATACATCACATATATCATTCATCACATCCTTTTGGCCATATCACATCACATAGCATACCCTACAAAAACAAGTTATACGTCCTCTAATTGTTGTTGCATGTTTTACGTGGCTGCTATGGGTTTCTAGCAAGAATGTTTCTTACCTATGCAAAAGCCACAGCAGTGATATGCCAATTGCTATTTACCCTTCATAAGGACCCCCTTCATCGAATCCGATCTGACTAAAGTGGGACAGACAGACACCCGCTAGCCAATTTAGGCATCAAGTGCATGTCAGTCGGTGGAACCAGTCTCACGTAAGCGTACGTGTAAGGTCGGTCCGGGCCGCTTCATCCCACAATGCCGCCGAATCAAGATAGGACTAGTAATGGCAAGCAAATTGACCAAATCACTATCGTGGAATTGTCACGTCAGATGTCCTAGTGAAAGGACTTAGTTGTGGAGCCATCAAAACTAGGAAGCTTGAAGGGGTTAATCAGGACAAGAGACACAAGAGGTTATACTAGTTTGGCCCCTTACGGTGAAGGTAAGGCCTACATCTAGTTGGGTTGGTATTGCTTGATGTTTCGATGACTAGGGAGCGAGATACGCTATTCCAGCGGTTCTCGATGAGTTGTTTCTTGCCCTAAGCCGCCAGCGGGTCGTCCCCTTATATACACCGGTGGACGCCCTGTGGCCTACAGAGTCCCGACCGGCTCATAGACAGTGTCCAGCTCGGTGACTGGTTAAGTCTACCTTATATTACAAGTCATATCATCATGGCGGTTTACCACTATGGGCTTTAAGCCGCCTGTGGGCCTTAGACCCTTTATGAACTGCCATCTTCATGCTTGGTCTTGGGCTTCTTCTGATGAGTCTTCATTTGCGTAACCCGACCCCTCCTGGGCGGCTTACACAAATAGTTATATACCCAACATTAGGCCCCAGATTGATTTGAACCGGTTCATGTCAATCTTAAAATACCTTAAGAAATAAGCCTTCGGTCTTCTGTCTGTGCGAAAAGGGTTTAACCCGCCACGACATCATCTTCTGGATTCATGTTAACCCGCCGTGACGTCATCTCCAATTAAATCCTTATTTTATCCTGCTATATCTTCAACGGATCTTTACCTTTACTGATTGTCCCGAAACCCAAGGCGTCGGTGTCGCTGGATAATAATATCTAATCTCCTCGTTTCTTGCACCGATCCGGTCTGCCTTTCCCTATAAATAGGCTCGACCTAGGTCTTCTTCATTTTCTCCCTCAGTCGTTCGTCTTCTTCCTCTCGCTGTCTCTCTGCCGCTCGAGCTCCGCCGCCGCCGCCGTCGCAGATCTCGTTGTCCTCGCCAACTCAAGCCGCTGCATCAACCTGATTTGACCAGAGAAACGCAACGAACCTCCACAGCAACTCTTCATCTGTAAGCTTCCTCCTTCTTGTTCCTGAGAGCCGCATTAGGACCTTCAAGTTCCTCGGTGTTCTTCGTTGTTCGTTAAGAACCCCTCATAGATTTCATCTCCACCGCCGTTTTTTGATCTTTAAGATGGTATAAAACTGATGCGGTAGCTATTTTGCACCCATTTCAAATGCAAGTAGATCCCTTTCCGTCGCACAGAGGGCCCATTCGAGCCCTTGAGCTTCATCTGTGCCAGTCCTAGGTCTAGAAATTTTTCTTTTCAGAACAACAATCCAAAATAATAGCCGCAACTTGTGAAACCTGTTTGTTCCACCCTTAAATAAAAAACTGCCTCTATTGAATATGTTTAACGACGACTGTCCATGTGGTCGGTTTAAGTAAATGACACTGATCTATGAACCTTGCTTGCTTCTCGCGACTTAAGAAAAATTAACTACTCTTGATACCTGTAGCGGCTTAAATATTGCTGCATAGTTACCCATATATCATTAGGCCCCTTCTTAAGCCTCCATCTTGAATAGTTTTAAAATGTTTTCCTCAGGGTTAAATTTGAACCGGAACCTCTTATTTTGTCATATGCTTCAATTTACGTCATGGCACCTAAGGCAACCAAGGCTCCTGTGACCTATAATTGGGTCCCATCCACAGTCACAAGAAGTAAATTGTCTGAATTTGTGAAGTCTGGCCATCAGCCCAAGAAGGAGGTCATGTCTTATCGTGCTCCTGACCCGTCCGAGGAGAAACCTCAGCCCAAAGAAGGAGAGGTGATAGTTTTTACGGATCATATGAGCCGGGGATTTGCTCCACCCGATTCAAAATTCTTCAGGGATGTTTTGCATTTCTTTGACCTTAAACCTCAAGACATCGGGCCCAATTCCATGTCAAATATTTGCAACTTCCCAGTCTTCTGTGAGGTGTACCTGGGAGAAGAGCCCAATCTGCTTTTGTTCAGAGAGCTATTCTACTTAAACCGGCAGAATGAACGTGCCAACGGGCCCAGTCTTGAACTTGGTGGCATTTCGATTCAGCGGCGGAGAGACTGCCTTTTTCCTTATGCTGAACTGCCGAGTCACCCGAAGGATTGGAATCAGACGTGGTTCTATTGCCAGGACACTTCTCCGGCTGACGAGAATCCTCTGCCCGGCTTCCGCGCTCTGCGCCTTGAGTCCAACCATCCGCTGGCGGATAAACTTTCTGATGTTGAACATCTGCCACTTGCTCCCACCATTAGAAAAATCAAAGCTCTTTTGGGAAACGGCTTAGATGGCATCGACCTGGTCCAAGTCTGGGTCACTTGGCGAGTGCTTCCATTAAGGCGCCACCCCGGCTTAATGTGCACTTACTCAGGCTAGAAGGATGACCCACTGCGTCATAGTCCCGACGACTTACCAGATGATCTAGTCGAGGCTACGACCCAAACGTTGTTGAAAGAGGGCTCGGTGACTAGTAATGCCTTTGGCTTACTTCCTTTCTGCAAGAAGAACCCGGCCCCCGCAGTAAGTCATCAACCTCAATGAATACTCTCTACTATATTGCACCTTGCTTTTACTCATAACCCTTTATCTTTTTTCACAGGCCGATGACAACTTCTGGAAGGTCAAGTATGACCATGAGGCTGCCAAACAAGCCAGAGCGGCCAAGAGAACCGAAAGAAAAACCGCCAAAATGGGAACTTCAAGGAAGAAGAAGCCAAGCGCTTCAGATTTATTCAAATTGGACGACACCTCTGATGATGAAGAAGAGGTAACTTCTAACTCCCTTGAATCTTTATCATTACCTTACTGACTTTAAACCTTCCCAGGAAGACACACGGAACAGCCGAGCCGCCAAGGAAGAGGTAACTATAATCTCCTCCGACTCTGAGCCCCTGCCACGTCAGAAAATTCGAAGAGTAACCCGGAAAGTAAGATTTTAACATCCTTTGGCTTACCAAGATCCTCAATTTCTTTTGAAGCAACAGCAATTGGATAGCCGGAGGCAGACCCGGACTAGCAAGGACATAGAACTCTCCTCCGGCTTACCTGATATAACCAGGAAGCGTCGGACTGAGGTTATTTCCGATTTACATTCTGTTTTACCTTTGGCGGGTTTAATTCGTCAACCTCTCAATTCATCTGACTCCAATTATCAGGATACTTCTCCTTCCTCCGGCGATTCTATGCAGTCTAACATGCCGGCTTTCAAAACTGCTCCCGGGTAATGTAATTTTGTTTATCTTATGCTTTACCTTAGCCATGCTGTTGTATTCATCCTTCTGCCTTTGTCCAAAACATGCAAGTGAAGCCCCGTAAGAGGGCAAAGAAGAGTAAGCCGTCCCAAAACCCGGTCGTGACTGAACCGGAGCTTGGCATAGCTGCTCCTGACAGTTCTACCCATCAGCCGCCGCCTGAACCAGCCTACGACATTCCAGCACCAACCTCTGATCCACCAGTTGAAGATACTCTCAACAGCTCTGATAACCCGGAAGCTCCTAGCCCGGCCAAGACAATTGACCCGGAAGTGGAGATTCTGAAGACTCAGTTTGTTGAGCCAGGGCAGCCCACTGTCCTTGCCAACTACTCTGCTAAGGAGGAACTTCTGGAACGCCGAAAGGCCAAGCTAGACATTGCTGATTATACCCATTTAAGCATTGGAGATATAGTCTCTGGCTATCTTAATCAAGTACATAGCAGCCGTGACCTGGAAATTGACATGGTGAAGCAAATACAGCAAAAATCTGAGGTATATCTTATGCCCCTTTTCTGAATCATACTTACTGTATCAGCCCCAACTCTATTGCTTATGAATAAATATGTTGTAGACTTTAGAAAACTGCTTAGCACTGCTCTGTCTGGTTTAGAAAGAAGATATTTAACCCGGTTGTAACATGATACCTTGAACTCGCGATACACATTAGCCCCCAAGTGTCAAGTATCTTTGCTTGTAAAGTGCTTGGGACTTAATTTGCATGAACCGACATTATAAGTTAAAATTCTTAAGCATTCATTAGCCCCCTAGTGTCAAGAATCTTTGCTTGCAAAGTACTTGGGACTTAATGTTATCTTACCATGATTCTGACTATAACCCGGCATCAATGCAGGCCACCATAAGTCAATTTGAGTCGGAGATTGCTGACCTGAAGAGCCGTCTGACAGCTCAAGAACTTGAAATTCAAAAGATCAACTCCAAATTTGAATTCAGCGTCTCTAAACAAGAGAAGTTGAAGAAGAATTTTGAGGCAGAGAAGAAAATCTGGGTTGATGAAAAGGCTTCACTGGTGACCCGGGCCGAGACGGCAGAGGCATCACTTGCAGAAGCAACAACCGAGCTCTCCGACTTAAAGCGCTAGATATCTCAAATGGTCTCAACCATCTTCGGTAAGTTACTGTATATAACCTAAAATATTGTAATCCTTCCTTTGATGACTATTTTAATCGGTATCTCTAGCTGACCTTATGCTTGTGAACGCAGGCCCCAGGAGCACAAACCTTAAGCAGAACATGTTGATCAAACTGAAAGCAGTTTACACTCTAGTGGAGCAACTGTACACCGGGTCACAACGTGCTTTGGCCGTTTTAGCTTTATCAAATAACACTCCCCACCTCCTGCAAGACGTGCTGAAGTGTCTTGCTATACTACCTCAATGGGTCCAAGATCTAAGGCGAGCGTCCTCAAGAGCCGGGGCCATAGCCGCATTGAGCCGGGCAAAGCATGGATTCCAGAACTAGACCCGGCCGACCTCGCTCTTGGATACCCGAGCCTGAAAGAGGATGGGACCGTATTTGATGATCGGATTTCACCGCCTGTGTCAAAGACATATGCCACGTGGCTACCCTCATTGGGAACGACGCTGACCTTACCAAGTATCAGCCGGGCTATGACAGTGAGAACCGGAGAATTCCAACACCTCCCTATGATCAAGTCAGCCTGATCCCTCCAACTCATAAGCATACCTTTGCCCCTGAAGTGGACCCAGCCGGTTTAATAGATGATGAAGCTGAGTTTGAAGCCTTGAGTGGCATTGACTGGGCCTCGTCAACCTTCTAGGACAAGGCAACCGACGGAGAGGCGGAGAAGGATAACCCGGAATCTTCAAGCCCACCAAAGGAGTGAACCGCCAGGCATTTATGACTTTGCAAAAAACAATGCTTCGTTTATTCAGACTCGGGGAGTCTTGTAATAGGGTAGAAAAACCTCTGAATTTTTGTCATGCCTTCGCGCATGTTTATGGCGCTTAATACTTTCGTAAGCCACCATCGCTATATATTTCCAGCTTTTGTTGATCGTTTTATTTCCTTGTGTTAAATTTGCTTGCCTTATCCTGCATATAAAACAAGCAAAATTCCCTTGGCGGTTTCTTGCATCGGGGGTCACATAAGGTATTGATAACCCAGTGGGCGGACCCAAAACATCATATACAGGCCGGTTTATGATTATATTTGTTAAATATACTCACAATAGCATACCTGCGATCCCTTTGGTAATCTCGCCTGCTTATATGACCTTCACCATGCGGGTAAACTCAACTCCTGAAAGTTGGAACATATAATGTTCACCTGGCACTTAACAACCTGGGGTGATCAATATTAAGCCGGAAGAACAAATAACCATCTCATAGTGCTTTCAAAAAAGGTCTCAAGATAGACAAATAATTATGCTTATGAAATATAATGGATAATAAACAATATTCAAAGGCTTCTGATTCGAATATGATCAGTAAGCCGTTCCAAAGGGGTTAAGCTAAGATTCAGATACGATCATATAGCCCCCAGTGGCTTTGGCGATGCCGATCAAGTGGGTATCGACAACTATGTTCTCTTTGGTTCGAATATGACCTATGTTTGAACAGGAAGCCCCTAGGTGACCATAAGAGTTGTTTAATGACGCTGATTCGAATACGATCCACGTCAGACCCAAAGGGGTTAAGCTATGATTCAAATATGATCAAGAAGCCCCCAAGTGGGTTTGGCAATATGCCGATCAAGTGGGTATCGACAGCTATGTTCTCTTTGGTTCGAATACGACCTATGTTTGAACAAGAAGCCCCCAAGTGATCATGGCTAGATTCAAATATGATCATAAGCCGGACCAAAAGGAAAGCCGGATTCAGATATGATCCTCTCCCTGTTGATTGTTGTCACCACCTGATAAAGAAGACATATACACCTTTGAGGATAACAAGGACAGAGGTCCTGCTTTATTGCTTTATATAATATATACATTGTCAAAATATATACATCTTCAGGGCCGGTGGCTCAAGTATAGTAAGGCCGGAGATGGGCAATATTCCACGGCCGGCGGGTCTCCTCCCCCGACTTACATGAGTCTTTGTGCTCTCGAACATCGATGAGGTAGTATGACCCATTGTTCAGATTCTTGCTGACCACAAAGGGTCCTTCCCAAGGAGGGGATAGCTTGTGCATATCAGACTGATCCTGGAGGAGTCGGAGCACTAAGTCGCCTTCCTGAAAGGTTCTGCTTCTAACCCGGCGGCTGTGATAGCGGCGCAGGTCTTGCTGGTAAATCGCTGAGTGGGCTATTGCTAAGTCTCGCTCCTCATCCAACAAGTCAAGTGCATCCTGACGAGCTTTTTTGTTATCAGCCTCAATGTAAGCCGCCACACGGGGTGAATCATGCCGGATGTCACTTGGCAGGACTGCTTCTGCTCCATACACCATGAAGAAAGGGGTGTAACCTGTAGATCTGTTAGGTGTAGTGTCGATGCTCCATAGTACAGAGGGTAACTCCTCCACCCAACAACCCGGAGTTCGCTGCAAGGGGACCAAGAGCCGGGGTTTGATACCCTTCAGGATCTCTTGATTAGCTCTTTCTGCTTAACTATTGGATTGAGGATGAGCAACAATCGAAACATCAAGCCGGATATGTTCTCGTTGACAGAACTCTTCCATGGCACCCTTGGAAAGATTAGTGTCATTATCAGTTATGATGTTGTGTGGAAAACCAAAACGAAAAATCACCTTTTTCATGAACTGAACCACCGTGGCTGCATCACACTTACTGACCGAATCTGCCTCAACCCACTTTGTAAACTTATCCACTGCCACCAGGAGGTGCGTCTTTTTATCCTTAGACCTTTTGTAAGGTCCAACCATGTCAAGCCCCCAGACTGCAAACGGCCAAGTAATTAGAATCATCCTCAACTCTTGAGCCGGCACATGAGCTCGTCGTGAATTTTTTTGACATCCGTCACATTTGCTGACTAGATCCTCCGCATTAGCATGAGCCATCAGCCAATAGAAACCATGACAGAAAGCTTTGGCGACAAGAGTTTTTGAACCAGCATGATGACCACAGTCCCCTTCATGGATCTCACGAAGTATCTCATGACCCTTCGTAGGCAACACACAACATTGAAACGCCCCAGTGACACTGCGGTGATGTAACTCGCCACGAACAATCGTCATAGATTTGGACCGCCTGATGATTTGTCTCGCCAAGGTCTCATCCTCAGGCAACTCTCCCCGGGTCATATAGTCCAAATATGGCACTGTCCAATCTGGGATGACGTGAAGAGCTTCCACCAGCTGTGCCTCCGGGTCTGGCACTGCTAGTTCTTCCTCTGTAGGTACCTTGACAGAAGGATTATGCAAAACATCGAGAAAGGTGTTAGGCGGCACCGGCTTACGCTAAGATCCCAACCGGCTTAAAGCATCAGCCGCCTCATTCTTCCTTCGATCAATGTGCTCCACTTGATAACCTTTGAAGTGCCCAGCCACAGCATCTACTTCACGATGGTAAGCCGCCATAAGGGGATCCTTGGAGTCCCACTTGCCTGACACCTGTTGAGCCACAAGATCTGAATCTCCCAAGCACCTTACCCGGCTCAAATTCATCTCTTTGGCTATCCGGAGACCATGGAGTAAAGCTTCGTACTCAGCTGCATTGTTAGTACAAGGAAACATAAGCCGGAGCACATAACAAAATTTGTCACCTCGAGGGGAAGTTAAAACAACTCCAGCCCCCGAGCCGTCTAATTGCCTGGACCCATTGATACGTCCATTTTGCATCATGCTTTTATGAAAATATTTATTGCATTATGGGTTGTTATTTCACGTTATGTCACAATACTTATGGCTATTCTCTCTGATTTTACAAGGTTTACATGAAGAGAGAGAATGCCGACAGCTGGAATTCTGGGCTGGAAAAGGAGCAAATATTGAAGGCCTATTCTGCGCAACTCCAAACGTCCTGAAAATCCACGAAATACCTTAAAATAAATAAAGAAAAATCGTCGCCAAAGATGAAGGCCAGGGGGCCCACACTCTGCTCACGAGGGTGGGGGGCAGGCCCTCCCCCCTGGGCGCGCCCCCCTACCTCGTGGGCCCCCTGGTGGCTCTCCGACGCCCATCTTCTCCTATATGAAGTCTTTCGATGAGAAAAAAATAGAAGGCAACTTTCGGGACGAGAATCCACCGCCACGAGGTGGAACCTTGGCGGAACCAATCTAGGGCTCCGGTAGAGCTGTTCTGTCGGGGACACTTCCCTCCGGGAGGGGGAAATCATCACCATCGTCATCACCAATGCTCCTCTCATCGGGAGAGGCCAATCGCCATCAACATCTTCACCAGCACCATCTCATCTCCAAATCCTAGTTCATCTCTTGTATCCAATTCTTGTCTCCAAGTCCGGGATTGGTGCTAGTAGGTTGCTAGTAGTGTTGATTACTCCTTGTAGTTGATGCTACTTCATTTATTTGGTGGAAGATCATATGTTCAGATCCTTTATGCACATTATTACACCTCTGATTATGAACATGAATATGCTTTGTGAGTAATTACGTTTGTTCCTGAGGACAAGGGAGAAGTCTTGCTATTAGTAGTCATGTGAATTTGGTATTCGTTCGACATTTTGATAATATGTATGTTGTCTAGCCTCTAGTGGTGTTATGTGAACGTCGACTACATAACACTTGACCATTATTTGGGCCTAGAGGAAGGCATTGGGATGTAATAAGTAGATGATGGGTTGCTAGAGTGACAGAAGCTTAAACCCTAGTTTATGCGTTGCTTCATAAGGGGCTGATTTGGATCCATATGTTTCATGCTATGGTTAGTGAGGGAGTCCCGGACTAGGGGGTGTCCGGATAGCCAAACTATCATCATCGGCCGGACTCCAAGACTATGAAGATACAAGATTGAAGACTTCGTCCGGTGTCCGGAGGGGACTTTCCTTGGTGTGGAAGGCAAGCTTGGCGATACGGATATGTGGATCTCCTACCATTGTAACCGACTCTGTGTAACCCTAGCCCTCTCCGGTGTCTATATAAACCGGATGGTTTTAGTCCATAGGACGAACAACAATCATACCATAGGCTAGCTTCTAGGGTTTAGCCTCCTTGATCTCGTGGTAGATCTACTCTTGTAATACCCACATCATCAATATCAATCAAGCAGGACGTAGGGTTTTACCTCCATCAAGAGGGCCCGAACATGGGTAAAACATCGTGTCCCTTGTCTCCTGTTACCATCCGCCTAGACGCACAGTTCGGGACCCCCTACCCGAGATCCGCCGGTTTTGACACCGACATTGGTGCTTTCATTGAGAGTTCCTCTATGCCGTCGCAATCAGGAGGGATGCCTTTTCCCGTCTTTAAAGACGGCGCCGTCGCCAAGGGATCTTTGGCCACCGGCCAAACTATCCGGCTTGGTGGTTTTCTTATGACCGCCTGTTCGGCCACCGCTCCGACAATGACCTCTCAGGTCATCAAAAGCGATCTTCACGTCAACTCGGAATTCGCCGTGCAGCTAGATCCGATGGAGCTCTCCTCCGTAAATGAGCTCTTGGATCGCATCGCCGCCCTTGGAGTCGCTACAGACTATGATCAGATTGGGCTTAATACCGATCTGAGAGAAATTAACTCTCCCCAGGCTACCCACCACGTTACTGTGGTAGAGGAACAACGCGGCGACTCTTCTTCTATGTTAAAGACCAGTTATGTCCGGATTCCCGATCCCTCCATGTCGGATTCCCGCGGAGGGACGAACGTCAATCAAGTACTGAACCTAAAGTCAGGCATCGGACCAGATTTGTTGGATAACATCCAGCAATCCAAGCTTCCAAATCCGGAAACTTCTTGGCCTTTGAGCCTCAGATTGGGCGGGATTCCGAATTTAATTCCGCCCGCCCACCCAAACATAAGCGATCTTTCTCAAATACGGCGAGAGCCCGATGAAACAGTACATCATTACTGGGCCAGATTCCTCCTGGTTATGGACATAATAAAGGACTGCCGTGAGGAAAGCGCAATCTCAATTTTCTGCAACAATTGCACGGACAAGGGAATCATGAACGCCATAAGTCATCGCGAAGTTACACGCTTCGCCGACCTGGCGACCATAGTACAAAAATACTGTGCGATGGAGAGTGCCTGGAAAACTGAAACCAGGTTTTGGGACAATCCGGCCCTGAACATAACCCTAGTTTGAAATAAAAGGGTGCGTCATACTCAAGCACCTGGGTCAAAAACCAAAAAGCAAAAAAACCCTAAAGGGCACGGAACCGTACTGGAGGGATGGCTCAACGGACCCTGTAAAATCCATAGTACAGAGGGTGCCACTCCAACACATAGCCTTCGAGCATGTTGGATACTACGGCAGGTGGCCAAAAGTGGCGAAGGTTTTCTAGCCCCAAGTAACCAGCCCAACAGTACCAGTACGGTATTAATAGTCTTCGAGACTTTCGCATCAAATAATATGCGGAAATGAACAATCCGCAGCCTCGCCGAAGTCTACCAAGTAGCAACAACAAATCCATGGAGCGACACGGCTATCACCTTCAATGCCAGCGACGAACCTAAATTCCGAACAGCCCGAGCACCAGCCGCATTGGTCCTAAGTCCTATAGTGGACGGCTTTCTTCTTACCAAGGTACTCATGGATGGCGGTAGCGGATTAAACCTCATCTACGAGGAAACCCTCCAAAAAATGGAAATAGACTGGAGCCGCATTGAGCGAAGCAGCACAACCTTTAGAGGAATAATCCCTAGTCGGGAAGTACGCTGCACAGGAAAAATCACACTAGATGTAGTGTTCGGCTCACCGGACAATTACAGGTCCGAGGAGGTCACGTTCCGAGTGGCCCCGTTCGGCAGCGGATATCACGCCTTGTTAGGGCGAGAGGCATTCACAATTTTCCAAGCTATACCCCATTACGGGTACATGAAGCTTAAAATGACCGGGCCCAATGGAATCATCACTCTTGTCAGTGATCCAGATATAGCACTCCGCGCTGAAAATAAGACAGCCGCACTAGCCCTAGAGGCACTATCCGAAGCCCTAGCGGCAGAGGAACTCACTGCGCTGCGCTCCATGGTGAATAGGGACGATGTGATACTCGATAAGAGATCTAAGTCCACCTCTTTTAAATGAGCAGACAAAATAGTCAAATTCCAGGTCCATCCAACGGACCCCACAAAGACGGCCTCCATTGGGGCACAATTAAACCCTGATGTAGAAGCCGCACTACGAGAATTCCTTCGGGAAAATTGGGACATTTTTGCCTGGCACCCTTCAGATATGCCAAGAATCCCACGCAGGCTGGCAGAACACAGCCTAAATATCCTAAAAGGATTCAAGCCAGTCAAACAGGCTCTTCGGCGATTTTCCGAACCCAAAAGACAGGCAATGGGAGAGGAGCTAGCCAAACTCTTAGAAGCCGGATTCATCAGAGATATAAAACATCCGGACTGGCTAGCAAACCTGGTAATGGTACCAAAAAAGGACAAATCCTGGCGCCTTTGTGTCGATTTCAAAGACCTTAACAAGGCCTGTCCAAAGGATCCTTTCCCCCTCCCCCGCATTGACCAAATCATCGATGCTACCGCAGGGTACGATTCATTGTGCTTCCTCGACACATACTCCGGATACCATCAAATCAAGATGGCAGAAACAGACCAGGCCGCAACGGCATTCATTACTCCATACGGACCATTCTGCTTCAACACAATGCCCTTCGGACTCAAAAATGCCGGCGCGACATATCAGCGCATGATTCAGACATGTCTGGCTACCCAGATAGGCAAAACAATGGAGGCATACATAGACGATGTGGTCGTTAAGACCAAACACGTCGAAACTCTAGTAGACGATTTGAGGCTTACATTCGACAACCTCCAAGCATATGACATTAAGCTCAACCCGGAAAAATGTGTTTTCGGCGTACCAGCCGGAAAGCTCCTGGGCTTCATTGTATCCGGTAGAGGAATTGAAGCAAACTCAGCCAAGATCCGAGCTCTGTCACAATTGGATATCCCAAAAGACCTCAAACAAATACAAAAACTAACTGGATGTGTGGCGGCTCTAAGCCGCTTCATCTCCCGTTTGGGAGAAAAGGCACTGCCCCTCTATCGCCTCCTCCGGCGCACCGAACACTTCGAATGGACGGATGCCGCCACGGCCAGACTCGAAGAAATTAAGGCCATATTGGCAACAAATCCGGTCCTGGCCGCGCCCAACCTGGGCGAATCGATGTTATTATATATCGCGGCAACACATCAAGTTGTCAGCGCGGTACTCGTCGTCGAACGAGAAACAGAAGGGCACAAATTCCCTCTTCAAAAACCAGTGTACTACGTATCCACTGTCTTAATTCCATGCAAGTCTCGGTACCCACATTATCAAAAGATAGCGTACGCGGTGTTCATGGCATCCGGAAGCTGCGACACTACTTTCAAGAGTGTTCCATAACAGTGGCCTCCGAAGTACCTCTCAACGACATTATAAACAACCGCGATGCAACAGGCAGGATTGCAAAATGGGCCATTGAGCTCTTACCATTTGACATAACCTACAAACCACGGCGAGCTATAAAGTCGCAAGTTTTGGCTGACTTCATCGCCGAATGGACCGAAGCCGAACTCCCTAAAGAGTACGGCGCATACTCCAATTGGATCATGCATTTCGACGGCTCCAAAATGTTGGTCGGCTTGGGGGCTGGCGTCGTCTTGACGTCCCCAACCAGAGACACAGTCCAATACGTACTTCAAATAATGTACATGGACTCCAACAACGCAGCCGAATACGAGGCCCTTCTACATGGTCTCCGGATGGCAATCTCCATGGGTATTCAACGCCTAGAGGTGCGCGGGGATTCAAACCTCGCAATATCCCAAGTAAATGGAGACTTTGACGCCAAGGATCCGAAAATGGCAGCCTACCGTAACACCGTCCTAAAAATGTCAGCTCGGTTCGAAGGACTTGAATTCCACCAAGTAGCCCGGGATAATAACCAGGCAGCAGACGTGTTGGCACGCATCAGCGCAAAATGCGACGCCGTCCCTCCAAACATCTTCCTGGAGCGGCTCTTTAAGCCATCCGTATTATGGGAAGAGGAGTCCGGAAATAACAACCCGGAACCAACTGCACCACCCAACACGGAACATTCTGACACAATCGGTGGCTCAGCCAATGAAATAACACCTTCAGCCCACGAAATAATGGCAGTAATTGCCCCGTGGATGGAACCATTCCTAGCCTACTTAATTAGGCAGGAACTTCCCGAAGACCAAAATGAGGCCCGCTGCATAGTTCGGCGATCTAAAGCCTACAAGGTCCATGAGGGAGAACTTTATAAGAAAAGCACAACCGGACTCCTTCAAAGGTGTATCTCCGAAGAGGAAGGGCGAAATCTCCTGGCTGAAATTCATGCCGGACTCGGCGGGCACCACGCCGCAGCCCGGGCCCTTGTAGGCAAGGCCTTCCGTACAGGATTTTATTGGCCGACAGCCCGGGCAGATGCTCAAGACTTAGTCCAACGATGCGTCGGTTGCCAGCTCTTTGCTAATCAAAGCCACATGCCACCCACCGCCCTCAAAACTATACCCATCACTTGGCCGTTCGCGGTCTGGGGGCTTGACATGGTTGGACCCCTTAAAGGGGGAACCCACAAGCAAAAATACTTATTGGTCATGGTGGACAAATTCACCAAATGGGTAGAGGCCAAGCCCGTTAAAACGGCAGAATCCGGACCAGTGATAGACTTCATATCCGGGGTAGTACACCGTTTTGGCGTCCCCCACAGCATCATCACTGATAACGGCATGAATTTCACGGCCGTTGAGGTTAAACTATGGTGCAAAAACATGGGCATCAACCTCGACTACGCTTCAGTCTATCACCCTCAAACTAACGGTCAAGTCGAACGAGAAAATGGTCTAATCATGAGCGCCATTAAACCCAGATTAGTGCGGTCCCTCACAGAATCTAACACGCGCTGGGTAGAGGAGCTCGACTCCGTACTCTGGGGGTTGCGGACCACGCCAAACCGCACTACCGGATTCACACCATTTTTATGGTATATGGCGCAGAGGCAGTTTTGCCCTGCGATATAATTCAAGACTCACCTCGGGTGCGTATGTACGAAGAAAGAGAAGCTGAGTTGGATCGGCAGGACAGTTTGGACGCCTTAGAGGAAGAGCGCGACGTGGCAAAATCCCGTTCTGCATTCTATCAGCAGCAGGCTCGAAGATATCAAAGCAGAGAAGTACGGGCCAAAACTTATAATGTTGGCGAGCTAGTTCTACGCCTGCCGGACAAGAAAAAGGACAAACTTAAGCCCAAATGGGAAGGTCCCTTCATCATCGCCCAGGTCCTTACCGGCGGTGCATACCGTCTACACAACGCATCTGACAACCGACTCGAGCCGAACCCATGGAACGCAGCCCATCTCCGAAGATTCTACGCCTAGTGACGGACTCAGAGTTCGTCTCCTTCCTCCGTCCACCTTTCATATTTTTTTGCTGTCTTTTGTTTCCCTCCTTTTTCCTCCCTCTTTCAGTAAAAGCCTTTGAGGGCTGATCTGCGCATTGTTCGCACACACTTGATGTGCTACTCGCACTCGTTATACCTGGGGGCTTCTTTAACAGAAGCTTATTTATACGGGCTTCATGCCCAACACATGTGTCATACTTCCGCATGTACCTTTTACTCACCATTATATGCATCGATATGACTTAAGTTTTGGCCAAGCTGGGTTGCCTGGCTCCTGTGCTTACCCCTACGTTCCCGATTGTTCGGCTAGGAGGTAAAGCGAGCACCTCTGCGATTGTTACTGCCGGGTCAGCCGGATGTGTACCTCAGACAGGGTGAAGCCGAAGGCTAGCGTTCTTAAGGGAATATTCGGTCGGTGACTTGAAAGATGATTTATTACTTATTTATTTATCTGCCCCCAGATGCTTTTTCTGCTCTTTTCGCAGTCCGGACATGCACTTTAGGGCATGCCTCCCAGGGAAAGGAACCCCTAAGGAACTATTCTCCCTGGAAGATGTTTCTTACTAACCATGTAATATAACATAACTAGTTGGGCACTTGTCTGATAAAGCACTTATGACCCCTACGCCTGGTCTCCATGCATGCCCCGATTTTTGTATAACCGTGAGGGTATTCGGACACACTCCGGACTGTTGGGTCCCGAGGTTGAAGTGAAAAGGTCCGCAAAGACAAACGATCTACAATCCAGCTAGAAGGCATCTGACATGTCATTCTAAATTACATCGTCAAATTGACTGATTGTACTCCTCTTCAATCCCATCTAACAGGCTGTCTAGTTTACAGTCCCGTTGGGAATATTTCGCGGCCAACTCTACTTGGCCGTACATGAGGCTCACAGGGATCTCCTTCCCATCGGGCCCCACAGGTCTGACCTCGGCCATGTGGTTTGGATCAGCCTTCGTGTACCGCGTCTTCACCATGGCCCAGGCCTCCCTGGCGCCTTGACGGCAGGCCGATATCTTCCACAGACAGAAGCGCAGCCGTACTCCCTGAAGCTTCTCAGCAAGCCCTCCAAGACCCTCGGGTAGGGAGATGGACGGCCATAAGGCCTAAACGACGGTGCTCATCGCCTGCCAGACATGTTCGTGCAGTTGCAGCAGCTCGGGAAGAAGGTCACCCGTGGAACCAGGCATTTCCTCCGCCGGACGACCCGTGAGCACACCTACAGACACATTTCTGTCAATCGACTTCCTCGCCGAACTCTTCTTTTCAAAAGAGTTTGCTAAAGCACTTACTATAAATGCCGCGACGAAGCCGCCGATTCTCCTTTACGGAGTTAGACAGCTGGACCCGAACATCTTTTAGTTCTTCGCCCAGCTGGGTGTTGGCATCTTGGAGTTTGTTCCTCTCCTGCTGTACCCTCATAAGCACCTTCTTGCCGGCCTTCAGCTGGCGCAGCAGATGTTACTTGTTCGAATCTAGTCCGGCACCCTCTGCAATATTATTGTCAGACTAAACGCACACGCCGCACTTCATAAACTACTTATCTTTTTGAAATATGTATTACCAGAGGGGGTCTCTGTGGCTCCCCCGGCGGCGGCTAGTGCGGCCTCAAGTTGGGCCTTGCATTCTTGAAGCTCCTGGGATAGGTGGGTATTCTTCTCCATAAGATCCTGCATAACAAATGATCCTTAAATCAGTTAGTTTAACTATTTTAAGTCTCGGGGGCTACTGGCATATATAACTATTAAAATTCCTCACCCATATGGCTTTCACATACTACTCTGTGGCTCTGGTTAAACCATCTTGAGCAGCACGGAGGTGCGCGTCTCCCGCATTAAAGGCATTCAACGCCTCTGGGGAGAAACACGCGTCACAAAGAACTGTCCGACGGCGCCTGTGATTCATGGCGCTCTCCACCTCAGACCTGGTGGCGGACAGCCTGTCGGCATCCTCTATTGGAGGAGCATTCGGCTCGCGCCTTGTACTCGCCTCCCCCTCCGGACCAGGTGTTGGAGCCTGGCTGGCGGAGGCTTGGTTGTCAACCTCTCCGGGCATAGTCCGGCAAGCGCTCTTTCTCCTGGAAGAATCATGAGCATTAATATACCTCCCAGGAGTCTTTCCCTTAAAGACAATGGTGCGCCATACCTTTGCGGCGACGTTTCGATTCGCGTCGCACTCCTCTTCCGCCTGCTGGGCCGCACTGACCCTGGTTGGTCAGTCGCCACGGGCTCAGCTTCCCGCCGCAAAGGCACCTCCTGCGAAGCACCGTTGGTATACGGTGGTCAGAAATAAGCATTAAAAAAGTAATGGTGTCAGGACTTCGGTCGTACTCACCTGGGAAGCCGGATATAAACTGGGGTAGTCAGCCGTAATGGCGACTAGAGCATTGTCTATGCTGAGTTGGTGGAACACCCCGTCAATCAGCTCCACCTTTATGTTCGGATCCTCTCCGGAGGCCGGATCAAGGGGTCTTCCCAGATCCTCGGGTTGTGGAGTCGGGCTTTGTATGCCCTCCACATCCCGACGCAGTTCCTACGTCGAAATCATAAAGTAAGGCACTTAACTTTGAAAGCACGGATCGGATATGTAAATGTCCGCTTACCCAGCTCCGAGGGTTATTCATGGAGAATCCATTCAATGGACTCGTGCGGAGGAACTCCTCCTTCTCCCCCTTGTACAAGCCAGACAGGATCTTCACCAGATCGGCGGTCAATCCCGGCCCTTTGCGGCCATGACGGGTGGCGTCATTCTCCCCGTTGAAATCCCACATGGGGTGGCCCCTATATTGGAGCGGCTGCACCCCTTGCATAATGCATGTGGCCATGACTCCAATCATGGTCAATCCGGAATGGGCCAGTAACCTTATCCGGCCCATCAGATATTGGACGCTCCTATCATCTTCCCGTTGAGGGCTCCACGGGCGCCAACTCAGGCGTTTCTTCAGAGGAGCGTTACTAAACTCCGGGAGGCCGGTCTGAACTGGATCCGGCAGCGGGGCGTCTTCCATATAGAACCATTCCGAAGTCTAGTCTTCGGACGCCTTCTTTGGGGTTCCGGATAGATATCTGGTCCCGGCGATGCGCCATATTTCGGCTTCGCCCACTTGATATATCGACCCCTTGTGAGAATGGGGTACGAGGAAAAACAATCTCTTCCACAGCGCAAAATGGGGCTCGATGCCCAAGAACAGCTCGCAAAGAGCTACAAAGCCCGCGATGTGCAAGATGGAGGCAGGTGTGAGGTGGTGAAGTTGGAGTCCATAGAACTCCAGGAGCCCCCGGAGAAACGGATGTATGGGAAATCCGAGTCCCCTTATTAGGTAGGGGACGAAGCATACCCGCTCTCCTTTGGAGGGATTGGGGACGCTCTCCGCCTGCTTCCCACCCTTGTAGGTGGCCAGTCCGGCTCGAACCGGAACCATAAAGGCTGGGGGAAGGTATCCCTCTGCTTGGAGCGTCACTAACTCGCTGTGCGGGACTGAACATCTCCTCCAATCTCCTGGCTGAGGACTGGGAGCGCGATAGGAGGAGCCGCGTCGACTATCCATGTTGGAATGGATTTTTGTCAGATGCGCTTCGATGAGTACTTGCGGAAGGAGGATGGTGTGATTCGGATATGGATCCTCGCCTCTCTTATAGGCAGCTTATTCGCGCAGCTAGGGGGTAAAACGTAAAAATACCCTGGCTTTTCGCATTCATACGACACGTGGAAGAGGTCCATTATTGGACGTAGAAGCCAAGGAGCGCAACATTTATAAGGAAACCGGACACTATTCGGCAAACACATGGAATATGGAGGAGAACCCGCCTTGCAAACGCCGAAGACAATATACGCGTCGGACTCGTCGTCATTGAAGCCTGGTTCGGGGGCTACTGAGGGAGTCCTGGACTAGGGGGTGTCCGGATAGCCGAACTATCATCATCGGTCGGACTCCAAGACTACGAATATACAAGATTGAAGACTTCGTCCCGTGTCCGGAGGGGACTTTCCTTGGCGTGGAAGGCAAGCTTGGCGATACGGATATGTAGATCTCCTACCATTGTAACCGACTCTGTGTAACCCTAGCCCTCTCCTGTGTCTATATAAACCAGATGGTTTTAGTCCATAGGACGAACACCAATCATACCATAGGCTAGCTTCTAGGGTTTAGCCTCCTTGATCTCGTGGTAGATCTACTCTTGTAATACCCACATCATCAATATCAATCAAGCAGGATGTAGGGTTTTACCTCCATCAAGAGGGCCCGAACCTGGGTAAAACATCGTGTCCCTTGTCTCCTGTTACCATCCGCCTAGACGCACAGTTCGGGACCCCCTACTCGAGATCCGCCGGTTTTGACACCGACAGTTAGGTTTACCTTAATACTTTTGTTGTAGTTGCGGATGCTTGCAATAGAGGTTAATCATAAGTGGGATGCTTGTTCAAGTAAGAACAGCACCCAAGCACCGGTCCACCCAATTATCAAAGTACCAAACGCGAATCATATGAGCGTGATGAAAACTAGCTTGACGATATTCCCATGTGTCCTCGGGAGCGCTTTTCCTATCATAAGAGTTTGTCCAGGCTTGTCCTTTGCTACAAAAAGGATTGGGCCATCTTGCTGCACTTTATTTACTTTTGTTACTTATTGCTCGTTACACTTTATCCTATCACAAAACTATCTGTTACCACTTATTTCAGTACTTGCAGAGAATACCTTGCTGAAAACCGCTTATCATTTCCTTCTGCTCCTCGTTGGGTTCGAAACTCTTACTTATCGAAAGGACTATGTTAGATCCCCTATACTTGTGGGTCATCAAGACTCTTTTCTGGCGCCGTTGCCAGGGAGTGAAGCGCCTTTGGTAGGTGGAATTTGGGAAGGAAAAATTTATTTAGTGTGCTGAAATTTTCTGTCACTTGTTATTATGGAAAGTAATTGTCTGGGGGGCTTGTTCGGGGTATCTTCACCCCGTCCAGTAGAGAAAACAGTTGCTCCTCAACCTACTCAACCTACTGAACCTATCAAAAGTATTACCCTATGCATATTGTTCATCGTGATCGCAATTATATATATAATTTTTGGCCTCACGAAGGAGAAAGCATCGCTCAAGCTTGGGGGAGGCTTAAATCAATGTTATATTCATGCCTCAATCATGAGCTCGCAAGAGAAGTGATTATGCAAAGTTTTTATGCTCGGCTTTCTGATAACAATCGCACCATGCTCGATACTTCTTGTGTTGGCTCTTTTATGATGAAGACTATTGAATTTAGATGGAATTTATTGGATAGAATTAAACGCAACTCTGAAGATTGGGACCTCGATGAAGGTAAGGAGACAGGTATGACACCTAAGTTTGATTGTGTTAAATCTTTTATGGATACCGATATTTTCCGTAAGTTTAGCACTAAATATGGACTTGACTCTGAGATAGTAGCTTCTTTCTGTGAATCTTTTGCTACTTATGTTGATCTCGCCAAGGAGAAATGGTTTAAATATCATTCTCCCATAGAAGTAAAAGTAGCTGCACCTATTAAAGTTGAAGAAAAGATTGTCACTTATAATGGTCCTATTGTTCCCTCTTCTTATGTTGAGAAACCACCTTTCCCTGTTAGAATGAAGGATCATGCTAAAGCTTCAACTATTGTTCATAAAAGCAATACTAGGACTTATACACCTCCTGAGCAAGTCAAAGTAGAACCCAATATTGCTATTGTTAAGGATCTCTTGTCTGATAATATTGATGGGCATGTTATTCAATTCTGTGGTGAAACTGCCAGAATTGCTAAACCTTGTGATAGAGATAAACATAGACCTGTGGTAGATGTGCCTGTTATTTCTGTTAAAATAGGAGATCATTGTTATCATGGCTTGTGTGATATGGGTGCTAGTGCTAGTGTTATACCCGTTGACTTATACAAAGAAATTATGCACGATATTGCACCTGTTGAGTTAGAAGATATTGATGTTACAATTAAACTTTCCAATAGAGATACTATATCTGCAGTGGGAATTGTTAGAGATGTTGAAGTCTTGTGTGGAAAAACCAAATATCCCGCTGATTTTCTTGTTCTTGGTTCTCCACAAGATAGCTTTTGTCCCATTATATTTGGTAGACCCTTCTTGAATACTGTTAATGCTAAGATAGACTGCAAAAATAATGTTGTTACTATTGGCTTGGATGATATGGTTCATGAGTTTAATTTCTCTAAATTTAGTAAACAACATCGTGAGGAAGAATTGCCTAGTAAGGATGAAATTATTGGTCTTGCTTCTATTGCCGTACCTCCTAGTGATCCTTTAGAACACTATTTGATAGACCATGAAAATGATATGTTCATGAATGAAAGAAGGGAAATAGATGAAGTATTCTTTAAACAGGAACCTATTCTACAACACAATTTGCCTATTGAAATCCTAGGGGATCCTCCTCCACCCAAGGGTGATCTCGTGTTTGAGCTTAAACCGTTGCCTGATAATCTTAAATATGCTTATCTTGATGAAAAGAAAATATATCCTGTCATTATTAGCGCTAACCTTTTAGAGCATGAAGAAGAAAGATTATTGAAAACTCTGAAGAAGCACCGTGCCGCTATTGGATATACTCTGGATGATCTTAAGGGCATCAGTCCCACTCTATGTCAACATAAAATAAATTTGGAAGCTGATGCCAAACCAGTTTGTGATCCTCAACGACGTTTGAATCCTAAAATGAAAGAAGTGGTAAGAAAGGAAATACTCAAGCTTCTGGAGGCAGGTATAATTTATCCCGTTGCTGATAGTCAGTGGGTAAGTCCTGTCCATTGTGTCCCTAAGAAGGGAGGTATTACTGTTGTCCCTAATGATAAAGATGATTTGATTCCGCAAAGAATTATACAGGTTATAGGATGGTAATTGATTTCCACAAATTAAATAAGGCTACTAAGAAAGATCATTACCCCTTACCTTTTATTGATCAAATGCTAGAAAGATTATGCAAACATACACACTATTGCTTTCTAGATGGTTATTCCGGTTTTTCTCAAATACCTGTGTCGGAATCAAAGACTACTTTTACATGCCCTTTTGGTACTTTTGCTTATAGATGTATGCCTTTCGGTTTATGTAATGCACCTGCTACCTTTCAAAGATGCATGATGGCTATATTCTCTCACTTCTGCGAGAAAATTTGTGAGGTTTTCATGGATGACTTTTCTGTCTATGGTTCCTCTTTTGATGATTGCTTGAACAATCTTGCTCGAGTTTTGCAGAGATGTGAAGAAACTAATCTTGTGTTGAATTGGGAAAAGTGCCACTTTATGGTTAATGAAGGTATTGTCTTGGGGCACAAAGTTTCTGAAAGAGGTGTTGAAGTTGATAAAGCCAAGGTTGACGCTATTGAAAAGATGCCATGTCCCAAGGACATCAAAGGTATAAGAAGTTTCCTTGGTCATGCCGGATTTTATAGGAGGTTCATTAAGGACTTCTCAAAAAACTCTCGGCCTCTGACTAATTTATTACAAAAAGATGTACCATTTGTCTTTGATGATGATTGTGTAGAAGCATTTGAAATACTTAAGAAAGCATTAATCTCTGCACCTGTTGTTCAGCCACCTTATTGGAATTTACCCTTTGAAATTATGTGTGATGCTACTGATTATGCTCTGGGTGTTGTTCTAGGGCAAAGAGTTGATAAGAAATTAAATGTTATCCATTATGCTAGTAAGACTCTAGACAATGCTCAAAGAAATTATGCTACTACCGAAAAGGAACTTTTAGCAGTTGTATTTGCTTGTGATAAATGTAGACCCTATATTGTTGATTCTAAAGTAACTATTCACACAGATCATGCTGCTATTAAATATCTTATGGAAAAGAAAGATGCAAAACCTAGACTTATTAGATGGGTTCTCCTGCTGCAAGAATTTGATTTACATATTGTTGATAGAAAAGGAGCTGAGAACCCCGTTGCAGACAACTTATCTAGGTTAGAGAATGTTCTTGATGACCCACTACCTATTGATGATAGCTTTCCTGATGAACAATTAAATGTCATAAGCACTTCTCGTAGCCCTCCATGGTATGCTAATTATATTGTTGCTAAATTTATACCACCTAGCTTCACATACCAACAAAAGAAAAAGTTTTTCTATGACTTGCGACATTACTTTTGGGATGACCCACATCTTTATAAAGAAGGAGTAGATGGTGTTATTAGACATTGTGTACCTGAGCATGAACAGGAACAGATCCTACGCAAGTGTCACTCCGAAGCTTATGGAGGATACCACGCTGGAGATAGAACTGCACATAAGGTATTGCAATTCGGTTTTTATTGGCCTACTCTCTTCAAGGATGCCCGTAAGTTTGTGTTGTCTTGCGATGAATGTCAAAGAATTGGTAATATTAGTAGACGTCAAGAAATGCCTATGAATTATTCACTTGTTATTGAACCATTTGATGTTTGGGGCTTTGATTATATGGGACCTTTTCCTGCCTCTAATGGATATACTCATATTTTAGTTGCTGTTGATTACGTTACTAAGTGGGTAGAAGCTATTCCAACTAGTAGTGCTGATCATAGCACTTCTATTAAAATGCTTAAGGAAGTTATTTTTATGAGGTTTGGAGTCCCTAGATATTTAATGGCTGATGGTGGTTCACACTTTATTCATGGTGCTTTCCGTAAGATGCTTGCTAAATATGACGTTAATCATATAATTGCATCTCCATATCACCCGCAGTCTAGTGGTCAGGTAGAATTGAGCAATAGAGAGCTCAAATTAATGTTGCAAAAGACTGTCAATAGGTCTAGAAAGAATTGGTCCGAGAAACTTGATGATGCATTATGGGCCTATAGAACTGCATATAAAAATCCTATGGGTATGTCTCTGTATAAAATGGTTTATGGAAAAGCTTGTCACTTACCTCTCAAACTAGAACATAAGGCATACTGGGCTATTAAAGAGCTCAACTATGATTTCAAACTTGCCGGCGAGAAGAAGTTATTTGATATTAGCTCACTTGATGAATGGAGAACCCAAGCTTATGAAAATGCCAAGTTGTTTAAAGAAAAGGTTAAAAGATGGCATGACAAAAGGATACAAAAGCGTGAGTTTAATGTAGGTGATTATGTATTGCTATACAACTCTCGTTTAAGATTTTTTTCAGGAAAACTTCTCTCTAAATGGGAAGGTCCCTACGTTATCGAGGAGGTCTATCATTCCGGTGCCATAAAAATCAACAAATTCGCAGGCACAAATCCGAAGGTGGTAAACGGTCAAAGGATCAAGCACTATATCTCAGGTAATCATATAAATGTTGAAACTAATGTTATTGAAACCGTAACCCCGGAGGAATACATAAAGGACACTTTCCAGAACGTTCCAGACTCCGAAAAGGAATAGGTATGTGGTACAGTAAGTAAACCGACTCTAAAACAATTTTTAAGGCAATATTTCTCCGTTTTGGAATATTTAGAAAAATAGAAAAATACGTAGCAGTCCGGGGAGGACACGAGGCCTCCATGAGGGTGGAGGGCGCGCCCTACCCCCCTGGGCGTGCCCCCTACCTCGTGAGCACCTCGTGTGCCTTCCGGACTCCGTTTCCTTGCACAATACGTATTTTGGTCGGTAAAAAATCATTATATATTCTCCCAAAGGTTCTGACTCTCGTATCACGCAAATATCCTCTGTTTTTGTTTCGAGCTATTTTCATTGCAGATTTAGAACACCATGACTTCTCCCTCCTCCAACAACGAAGACAAGGATGCTTGGCTATTGAAGATAGAGTTGAAAAGAGAGGAACCAGAAGAGATCAACAAGGATGAAAGGATCAAGAAGGCCATGGAGGTTCAAGCTCTGGTGGTGAAAAAAGAAGACATCCCTCAACCCTTACCTAACCTTTTCACTCCAACAGATATTGAAGCTTTCAAGATGATTGAGTTAGCCCGCATATAGAACAAGTATCTCACATAGGAGAATATTTTGTTGAAGGATCATATTACTGGGCTCAAGGGCATTATCCGCAAGTTGGAGGAGCTTTTACGCTCGATGTGCAATTATCCACCATCATCATCACCACCTCCATCACCTCCGAGGACATAATCACATGGGTATGGGCACTCCCCTTGGCAACTGCCAAGCTTGGGGGAGGTGCCCTAGTATCGTATCACCATCACAACTCCTATCTTTACCGTTTTTCTTAGTTCGATCCTTTTAGTAGTATCTTGATTTAGTAGAATAAAGTCATGGCATGATCTAGTTTTGAGTTTTGCTTTATGATCCTTCTTTATAGTCGAGTCCGTGAGCTATATAATAATGATTAGTGTTGAGTCAAGGGCTTGAGTATTTTGCCATGATCTTGGGTGATTAGAAGAAAAAGAATAAAAGAATCAAAGAGTTCATATTGATCTTAGTGAAATTAATGACTCCACATAGAAAGAGTATGATGATTAAAAGTTGTTGGGAGTTGGCAAATATAGATTTGGTCATTGTTGCAATTAATAGGAAGTAATAAGGAAAGAGAGGTTTCACATATAGATATATTATCATTGACATATTTTATGATTGGGGGCACTCATTAAAATATGACATGCTAAAGAGTTGATGTTGGACAAGGAAGACAACATAATGAGTTATGTTTTCTTACATCTGAGATAAAGTATGTTGTCATGGATCCTCTACCGTGTTGAGCTTGCCTTTCCCCCTCATGCTAGCCAAATTCTCAGCACTAAGTAGAAATACTACTTGTGCTTCCGAATACCCTTAAACCAGTTTTGCCATGAGAGTCCACCATATCTACCTATGGATTGAGTAAGATCCTTCGAGTAAGTTGTCATCGGTGCAAGCAATAAAAATTGCTCTCTAAATATGCATGACTTATTAGTGCGGAGAAAATAAACTTTGTACAAACTTGTTGTGGACACAATAAAAGTGACGGAGTGCATAATAAAGGTTCACATACAAGGGGCAATATAAAGTGACGTTATTTTGCATTAAGATTTTGTGCATCAACCCTAAACGCGCATGACAACCTCTGCTTCCTTCTGCGAAGGGCCTATTTCTCATTATTATCCTCTACCTTATGCAAGAGTCACGGTGATCTTCACCTTTCCTTTTTCATTTTATCCTTTGGCAAGCTCAGCATGTTGGAAAGAACATGATATATATATATATAATTGGATGTAGGGGAGCATGAATTATTATTGTTGACATTACCCTTGAGGTAAAAGGTTGTGGGGCAAAACTATAATCCCCTATCTTTCTCTGTGTCCGATTAAAACTCCGTAACCACAAGTATTGCGTGAGTGTTAGCAATTATGAAGGACTAAGTGATAGTTGAGTATGTGGACTTGCTTTTAAGCTCTGACATAGACTCTTTCTGATGTTATGATAAATTGCAATTGCTTCAGTGACTGAGGGTATAATTTGTTGGTGCTCAATAAGGTTTCTGATTCATACTTTGGCTTTGTGAAAAGATCATCACTTTGAACATGAGTAATCATATGACAAAATCTATTTATGTTGCTGTTATAGAAATAATCATGATGCCTTCATGCCCATATTTTATCTTTATCGACGCCTCTACCTCTAAACATGAGGACATATTTATTGTTATCGACTTTTCGCTTGAGGACAAGCGAGGTCTAAGCTTGGGGGAGTTGATACGTCCATTTTGCATCATGCTTTTATGACAATATTTATTGTATTATGGGCTGTTATTTCACGTTATGTCACAATTCTTATGGCTATTCTCTCTGATTTTACAAGGTTTACATGAAGAGGGAGAATGCCGGCAGCTGGAATTCTGGGTTGGAAAAGGAGCAAATATTGAAGGCCTATTCTGCGCAACTCCAGAAGTCCTGAATCTCCACGAAATACCTTAAAATAAATAAAGAAAAATCATCGCCAAAGATGAAGGCCAGGGGGCCCACACCCTGCTCATGAGGGTGGGGGGGCGCCCTCCCCCCTGGGCGCGCCCCCCTACCTCGTGGGCCCCCTGGTGGCTCTCTGACGCCCATATTCTCCTATATGAAGTCTTTTGATGAGAAAAAAATAGAAGGCAACCTTTTGGGATGAGACTCCGCTGCCACGAGGCGGAACCTTGGCGGAACCAATCTAGGGCTCTGACAGAGCTGTTCTGCCGGGGACACTTCCCTCCGGGAAGGGGAAATCATCACCATCGTCATCACCAACGCTCCTCTCATCGGGAGAGGCCAATCTCCATCAACATCTTCACCAGCACCATCTCATCTCCAAACCCTAGTTCATCTCTTGTATCCAATTCTTGTCTTCAAGTCCGGGATTGGTGCTAGTAGGTTGCTAGTAGTGTTGATTACTCCTTGTAGTTGATACTAGTTGGCTTATTTGGTGGAAGATCATATGTTTAGATCCTTTATGCACATTATTACCCCTCTGATTATGAACATGAATATGCTTTGTGAGTAATTACGTTTGTTCCTGAGGACAAGGGAGAAGTCTTGCTATTAGTAGTCATGTGAATTTGGTATTCGTTCGATATTTTGATAAGATGTATGTTGTCTAGCCTCTAGTTGTGTTATGTGAACGTCGACTACATAACACTTCACCATTATTTGGGACTAGAGGAAGGCATTGGGAAGTAATAAGTAGATGATGGGTTGCTAGAGTGACAGAAGCTTAAACCCTAGTTTATGCGTTGCTTTGTAAGGGGATGATTTGGAACCATATGTTTCATGCTATGGTTAGGTTTACCTTAATACTTTTGTTGTAGTTGCGAATGCTTGCAATAGAGGTTAATCATAAGTGGGATGCTTGTTCAAGTAAGAACAGCACCCAAGCACCGGTCCACCCACATATCAAATTATCAAAGTACCGAACGCGAATCATATGAGCGTGATGAAAACTAGCTTGACGATATTCCCATGTGTCCTCGGGAGCGCTTTTCCTATCATAAGAGTTTGTCAAGGCTTGTCCTTTGCTACAAAAAGGATTGGGCCATCTTGCTGCACTTTATTTACTTTTGTTACTTGTTGCTCGTTACACTTTATCCTATCACAAAACTATCTGTTACCACTTATTTCAGTACTTGCAGAGAATACCATGCTGAAAACCGCTTATCATTTCCTTCTGCTCCTTGTTGAGTTCGACACTCTTACTTATCAAAAGGACTACGATAGATCCCCTATACTTGTGGGTCATCACCCATCAAAGTGAATAGTCCAATATGTGTTATCTGGCTTCTCCTCAGGTGCCTGCAAATCTGTCCAATCATTGATAAAGTCCACCAAGGCTTGAGACTTAATAGTAGTACGTGGCATATACTTCAAACCATGAGGCCCAAGCTCAATAGCCCACTTGGCGACTCGTCCTGTGGCTTCCCTGTTCTGGATGATGTCTCCCAAGGGGGCAAAACTTACCACAGTTATAGGATGACTTTGGAAGTACTGCTTCAGCTTCTGGCTTGCCATAAACACTCCGTAAACAAGTTTCTGCCAATGTGGATACCTTTGTTTAGACTCAATGAGCACCTCATTGATATAGTAAACCGGCCGTTGAACCGGATGTTCCTTTCCAGCCTCCTTACGCTCCACCACGATGGCAACACTAACGGCTCGTGAATTAGCAGCCACATATAACAGCAACGGCTCTTTATCAATGGGAGCCGCAAGGACCGGTGGCTCAGACAACTGTCTCTTTAAATCTTCAAAGGCAGTATCAGCAGCATCACTCCAGACAAAAGTGTCTGTTTTCTTCATCATCTGATACCGTGGTAGGGCCTTCTCACCTAGCCGGCTTATGAACCGGCTTAAAGCAGCAACATGACCCGCCAGTCGCTGAACATCATTGATGCACGCCGGCTTAGTCAGAGAGGTAATTGCCTTGATCTTCTCTGGATTAGCTTCAATGCCTCTGTTTGTGACCAGAAAACCCAAGAGCTTGCCTGCGGGCACACCAAATACACACTTGGCCGGGTTAAGCATCATCTTATAAACCTAGAGATTATCAAAGGTCTCTTTCAAGTCAGATATCAAGGTTTCCTTCTCTCTGGACTTTACCACAATGTCATCTACATAAGCATGAACATTGCGCCCGATTTGATCGTGGAGACAGTTCTGTACACATCGCTGATAAGTCACCTGAGCACTCTTGAGCCCAAATGGCATAGATACATAACAGAAGGCTCCAAACGGAGTGATGAAAGCCGTATTCTCCTGGTCCTTAACTGCCATCTTGATCTGATGATAACCAGATTAAGCATCCAAAAAACTCAAAAGCTCGCAACCCGCTGTAGCATCAATGATTTGATCAATACGGGGGAGAGCAAAGGGATCAGCCGGACAAGCTTTATTGAAGTCCGTGTAATCCACACACATCCGCCAGGTGCCGTTCTTCTTGAGCACGAGCACCGGGTTAGCCAACCACTCCGGGTGAAAAACTTCAATAATAAACCCAGCCGCTAAGAGCCGGGCGACTTCCTCTCCAATAGCTTTCCGTCTCTCTTTGTTGAACCGTCGAAGAAACTGCCTGACTGGCTTATACTTCAGATCAATATTAAGAATGTGCTCAACGAGTTCTCTCGGTACACCCGGCATGTCAGAAGGTTTCCATGCAAAGATGTCCCGGTTCTCAAGGATGAACTCGATGAGCGCGCTTTCCTATTTAGGATCCAAATTGGCACTGATACTGAACTCGATGAATCACCTGGATTGAAATCCACAAGTTTGGTTTCGGCAGCCGACTTAAACTTCATAGCTGGGTCATGCTCAGTGGTTGGCTTCTTTAGAGAGGTCATATCCGCCGGGTCAACATTATCTTGATAAAACTTCAGCTCCTCTGCTGCACAAACAGACTCAGCATAAGCCGTGTCGCCCTCTTCACATTCCATGGCTACCTTTCGACTCCCATGCATGGTGATGGTGCCCTTGTGACCCGGCATCTTAAGCTGCAGATAAACATAACACGGTCGTGCCATGAACTTGGCATAAGCCGGCCGTCTAAATAGAGCATGATATGGACTCCTGATTTTGACCACCTCAAACGTCAATTTCTCAGCCCTGGAATGATATTCATCTCCAAAGGCCACTTCCAGTTCAATCTTGCCAACTGGGTAAGCCGATTTACCAGGAACCACTCCATGAAAAACAGTGTTGGACGTCTTCAAATTTTTATCAGTTAACCCCATGCGCCGAAAGGTCTCATAATAGAGGATATTAATGCTGCTACCCCCGTCCATGAGTACCTTAGTGAATTTATATCCACCAACCTGAGGTGCTACCACCAAGGCTAACTGACCCGGATTATCAACCCGAAGGGGGTGATCTGCCCTACTTCATACAACGGGCCGTTCTGACCACCTCAAATAACGGGGAACCGCCGGCTCAACAGAATTCACGGCCCTCTTATGAATCTTCTGGTCAAGTTTGCACAAGCTGGTGGTGAACACATGATACTGCCCACTATTTAGCTGCTTCGGATGGCTTTGATAACCCGACTGCTGCTGTTGTTGCTCCCCTTGACCAGACTACTGTTGATTATAACCGCCTTGATGTCCCTGGAAACCGGAGTTTGAACCGCCGCCCGGGCCATGAAAGCCACCAGCTCCTGAGCCGCCGCCTGACCCATGATTGCCATCAAACATGTTGGAGTTTTTGAAAGCCTTCATGATCGCGCAATCTTTCCATAAGTGGGTGGCGGGTCGTTCTCGGGTGTCGTGTCTCGGGCAAGGCTCATTGAGTAGCTGCTCAAGAGATGGGCCTGACCCGCCAGATCTAGGGGGCGGTTTTCCCTTATGTCTCTGATTATTACCCTGTGCATTGGCATTGGCCACAAACTTGGGTTACCCTCCACCTTACGCTTATTGCCTCCTTGATTCATCGGGTTATGCTGCTAGCCCTTTCCATTGTCGTTCTTCTTTCCCTTCCCTCTCCTTTCCTCATCAGACGCGGGATCCTTGGTACTATCAGAGTCGGCCTATTTGACTAAAGCTGCCATCAGCATACCCATGTCGTTGCAATCACGCTTAAGGCGCCCCAGTTTCTGTCACAACGGCTCAAAGCGACAGTTCTTTTCCAACATAAGGACTGCAGAGCCGGCATCCATCTTGTCAGATGAATGTATTATCTCCTTGACCCGGCGTACCCAGTGAGTCGTGGATTCACCCGCCTCCTACTTACAATTTTTCAAATCCACAATCGACATAGATTGCTTGCAAGTGTCCTTGAAGTTCTGGATGAACCGGGCCTTTAGCTCTGCCCACGAATTAATGGAATTGGGTGGCAAGCCCTTTAACCAAGACCGGGCCATTCCATCTAACATCATGGTGAAGTACTTAGCCATTGTTGCGTCGCTGACCTCCAACAGCTCCATGGCCATCTCATAACTTTCAATCCACGCTCCGGGCTATAAGTCGGCCGTGTAATTAGGTACCTTTCGAGGTCCCTTGAAGTCCTTGGGCAAACGTACATTACGCAGAGCCGGTACCAAACAAGGAACACCGTCGGTTCTAGTAGCCACTCCCGTCTCAATGGAAGTCGTCTGATACTCTGGAAAATCTTGATGAGCCGTCTGTTGAGCCGCTAGCTGAGCCACCCGCTCGTTCTCTTGACGTATTCGGTCTTGCATCGGATTATAGCCACCGGGCTGGTTACGGCGCTGGGCGTTGCTTGACAAAGCTTCTGACTCCATGTGCCTGCTGTAACTTGGACTCCGGTTTTGACGAGGTAGTGCTAACCAAGGCGGAGGAGTTGAATGAATCCCCGGCTATAAGAATAAGTCTCTTGCTGAACCAGGGCCGTCTGGATAAGTTCTCTGACCCTCTAGGTCTCCACCGCTGTCGGGTCATCACCGTCCATTGGGAGAGCCGCCAAGCGCGCCGATGGTGCGATCAAGTTCTCCATGGGGTTGGAAAAGTGACCTGGCGGTATCGGCACGTAACGGGGCAGTGCCATGCTCCCATGAGGAGGTACCATCTCCCGAGGCTGAGCCGGTCCTCCTGTTCCGGCTGTCATAAACTGATTTGCATCTGGCGGGTTACTTGGGCCGGCTCCGGGTGTAGCAAAAAGTTTCCGAGGATCATAAACCGGAGGTAAACGGGATTGGGTTTTCTGATGTCTCCTCCTCATCACCGTGTTAGACGCGTTTAGGCTCATCGTGAGCTGGTAGGCTTCTGACTGCAGTCGTTGTGCCCGTGCATCCAAAGCCGCCCGTTCTGTGGCTAACCTGGTGTCCTCAGCTGCCAAGGCCTCCTTGGCCCGAGCTATCTCCTCACGCACCCGTGCCGCCTCCGCGTCATGCTCATCTTTTTTTGCAGGAATAACCGTGGCGGTTAACAGGGTCGTAAGCTTATCCATGAGATCTATCAGCACCTGAGCTGGCGGGCGCACAGGGCCTCCTGCCCCGGCTGCTCCTATCCCGGACGTTATTGCTGTAGCGGTTGTAGAGTTTTGGCCGGGTTGAGTCCTAGCCATGAAGACTCCTGCCCATCTTGGCGGCTTATAGGGGTCCGAAATACTAGTGCCATCGGAACAGCCCCCAAGCACGCTGTCTTGCACTTGGTACAGCGAATCTATTGAACCGGTGGACGAATCATCATCCGAGAGGACGGCCGTCTCACCACCATCTTCAGATCCTTCAGAAAGTTCCTCTTCGTGGATGCAGCCCACGAAGGCACGCTTCATGGCGGGTTGAACTCGGGTCTTTCTCCCATGCTGAGCCGTCTCGACGAGGTCGGTGCAGTTGTCCGGCTCAGGGCCCGGATCACCAATCCGGCCGATGAAGACGTGGATTCCGCCAAAGGGGACCCGGTACCCGTACTCAATTGAGCCAGCGTCGGGGCCCCAGCCTTCATCGTCGATGTAGATCTTGCCGCGACGACTCTTGGTCATCCGGCCCACTGCGTATCCCTTGAGCCCTTAGAAGTTGCCCTTCAAGAACTCAAAACCACCGTGCGATGGCCCCATGGTGGGCGCCAACTGTCGTGGAATTGTCACGTCAGATGTCCTAGTGAAAGGACTTAGTTATGGAGCCATCGCAACTAGGAAGCTTGAAAGGCTTAATCAGGACAAGAGACACAACAGGGTAAACTAGTTCGGCCCCTTACGGTGAAGGTAAGGCCTACGTCTAGTTGGGTTGGTATTGCTTGATGTTTCGATGACCATGGAGCGAGATACGCTATGCCCGGTTCTCGATGAGTTGTTTCTTGCCCTAAGCCGCCAGCGGGTCGTCCCCTTATATACATGGGTGGACGCCTTGCGGCCTACAGAGTCCCGGCCGGCTCATAGACAGTGTTCGGCTCGGTGACTGGTTAAGTCTACCTTATATTACAAGTCATATCATCATGGCGGTTTACCACTATGGGCTTTAAGCCGCCTGTGGGCCTTAGACCCTTTATGAACCGCCATCTTCATGCTTGGTCTTGGGCTTCTTCTAATGAGTCTTTATTTGCGTAACCCGGCCCCTCCTGGGTGGCTTACACAAATAGTTATATCCCCAACAATCGCCCATAACTACTTGTGTTCTACTCATGCAAAGAATCTACACATAGACCTGGCTCATGATGCCACTGTTGGGGAACGTAGCAATAATTTAAAATTTTCCTACGTGTCACCAAGATCAGTCTAGAAGATAGTAGCAATGAGAGAGTGGGAGTGCATCTTCATACCCTTGAAGATTGCTAAGCGGAAGCGTTACAAGAACGCGGTTGGTGGAGTCGTACTCGCGGCGATTCAAATCGCAGAAGATCCAATCCAAGCGCCCAATGGATGGCACCTCTGCAGTCAACACACGTACAGCCCGGGGATGTCTCCTCCTTCTTGATCCAGCAAGGGAAGAGGATAAGTTGAGGGAGAACTCCGGTAGCACGGCGGCATGGTGATGGAGCTTGCGGTTCTCCTGCAGGCCTTCGCCAAGCACTACGGAGGAGGAGGAGGTGTTGGAGGAGGGAGGGGCTGCGCCAGGGGAAGGGGTGCCACTGCCCTCTCTCTCCCTCACTATATCTAGAGGGAAGGGGGGAGGAGGCACCCTAGGGTTTCCCTAGGGGAGGGGCGGCGGCCACAGGGGAAACCCTAGATGGGTTTGGGCGCCCCCACCCCTAGGAAACTTGCCCCCCAAGCCGGGACGGGCGGCTGCCCTAGGGGAGGTGCCCCCACCACTTGAGGTTACGTGAGATAGGCTGGAAGGGGCGCACAACCCCTTAGTGGGCTGGTGTGCCCCCTCCCCTTGGCCCATAAGGCCCCCCAAGGCTTGTCGGGGCCTCTAAAACTCCTTTCGGTCACGCTGGTCATCACCCGGTACTCCCAGAACAATTCCGGACTCCAATACCCTTCGTCCAATATATCGATATTCACCTCTGGACCATTCCAGAGTTCCTCGTCATGTCCGGGACTCTGAACAACCTTAGGTAACCACATACTATTCCCGTTACAACTCTAGCGTCACCGAACCTTAAGTGTGTAGACCCTACGGGTTCGGGAACCATGCAAACATGACCGAGACACCTCTCCGGCCAATAACCAATAGCGGGATCTGAATACCCATATTTGCCCCCACATGTTACATGGTGATCTCATTGGATGAACCACGATGTCGGGGATTCAATCAATCCCGTATACAATTCCCTTTGTCAATCGATATGTTACATGCCCGAGATTCGATCGTCGGTATCCCCATACCTTGTTCAATCTCGTTACCAAAAAGTCTCTTTACTTGTTCCATAACGCATGATCCCGTGGCTAACTCCTTAGTCACATTGAGCTCATTATGATGATGCATTACCGAGTGGGCCCAGAGATACCTCTCCATCATAGGGAGTGACAAATCCCAGTCTTGATTCGTGCCAACCCAACTGACACTTTCAGAGATACCCGTAGTGCACCTTTATAGCCACCCAGTTACGTTGTGATGTTTGATACACCCAAAGCACTCCTACAGTATCCGGGAGTTGCACAATCTCATGGTCTAAGGAAATGATACTTAACATTAGAAAAGCTCTAGCAAACGAACTACATGATCTTGTGCTATGCTTAGGATTGGGTCTTGTCCATCACATCATTCTCCTAATGATGTGATCCCGTTATCAACAACATCCAATGTCCATGGTCAGGAAACCATAACCATCTATTGATCAACAAGCTAGTCAACTAGAGGCTTACTAGGGACATGTTGTGGTCTATGTATTCACACATGTATTACGGTTTCCGGTTAATACAATTATAGCATGAACAATAGACAATTATCATGAACAAGGAAATATAATAATAACCATTTTATTATTGCCTCTAGGGCATATTTCCAACAAAAAGGGCAGAAAGAGAAAGAAGAAATCAGCCAATGAACCTACCGCCAGTAAGGAACCAGGAGAAGATGTGGTTAATGTTTCTACCAGTAGGTGCTTCATGCAAATGTTTAAGCCCGGTGAATTGATATTACCACAACACAAGTTGAGTGCACTAAGCGTTAAAATTCAGCTTCTACACAAAGACGTAGTGGTTTGGTCAAGATTGGGTGAGATGTATTACACTGCCAATGTTGTAGAGGGCCTTGGATTTGTCGACGAGTACCTTGCTGATAAAATATATCTTGGGTTTGAGAGTGTGGTCAAGCCATCTTTAATGAGGCTTTGGTCGCTCTGGCATGCTACAAATCCATTACTCGAGAATGAGGAAGTTGGCTTCCTTGGTATGTATCTCATGCATTGGGCCAATCTGGATTCTGATAAAGGCCAACGTCTTATCATGACTTACCTCCACAAGACCATTCTTCATAGTCCTCGGCACAAGCACTATTGGAAATATGCCCTAGAGGCAACAATAAAGTGGTTATTACTATATTTCCTTAATCATGATAAAGGTTTATTATTCATGATAGAATTGTATTGATTGGAAACTTGAATACATGTGTGAATACATAAGCAAATACCAAGTCCCTAGTATGCCTCTACTAGACTAGCTCATTGATCAAAAGCTGGTTAAGGTTTCCTGAACATAGACATGAGTTGTCATTTGATAACGGGATCACATCATTAGGAGAATGATGTGATGGACAAGACCCATTCGTTAGCTTAGCATATGATCGTTTAGTTTAGTGTTACTGCTTTCTTAAATATCAAATACATATTCCTTCGACCATGAGATCATGTAAGTCCCGTATATTGATACGTCTCCGTCGTATCTATAATTTTTGATTGCTCCATGCCAATATTATTCAACTTTTATATAATTTTGGCAACTTTTTATACTATTTTTTGGGACTAACATATTGATCCAGTGCCCAGTGCCAGTTCCTGTCTGTTGCATGTTTTTTGTTTCACAGAAACCCAATATCAAACGGAGTCCAAACGGGATAAAAACGGACGGAGATTTTTTTTAGAATATTTATGATTTTTGGGAAGTAAAATCAACGCGAAACAGTGTCCGGGGTGGCCACGAGACAGGGGGCCGTGCCCCAGGGAGGCAGGCGCACCCTGGGCTCTCATGGCCCATCCGTAAGGCGGTTGATGCTCTTCTTTTGGCGCAAGAAAGCTAATTTTATGAGAAAGATCTGGGCGAAAGATTCACCCCAATCGGAGTTACGGATCTCCGGATATTTAAGAAACGGTGAAGGGGTAGAATCTGAGAATGCAGAAACAGAGAGATAGATCCAATCTCGGAGGGGCTCTCGCCCCTCCCAAGCCATGGGAGCCAAGGACCAGAGGGGAAACCCTTCTCCCATCTAGGGAGAAGGTCAAGGAACAAGAATAAGGGGGTCTCTCTCCCCCTTGTTTCCAGTGGCGCCGGAACGCTGCCGGGGGCCATCATCATCACCGCGATCTTCACCAACACCGCCGTCATCTTCACCAACATCTCCATCACCTTCCCCCTCTATCTACAGCGGTCCACTCTCCCGCAACCCGCTGTACCCTCTACTTGAACATGGTTCTTTATGCTTCATATTATTTTCCAATGATGTGTTGCCATCCTATGATGTCTGAGTAGATTTTCGTTGTCCTATCGGTGATTGATGAATTGCTATGATTGGTTTGAGTTGCATGCTTTATTATTTGCTGTCCTATTGTGCCCTCCGTCTCGTGCAAGCGTGAGGGATACCCGCTGTAGGGTTTGCAATATGTTTATGATTTGCTTATGGTGGGTGACGTGAGTGACAGAAGCACAGACCCGAGTAAGTAGGTTGTTTGCGTATGGGATAAAGGGGACTTGATACTTTAATGCTATGGTTGGGTTTTACCTTAATGAATCTTTAGTAGTTGCGGATGCTTGCTAGAGTTCCAATCATAAGTGCATATGATCCAAGTAGAGAAAGTATGTTAGCTTATGCCTCTCCCTCAAATAGAATTGCAACCGGTCTAGTAACATAGTCAATTGCCTAGAGACAATTCCACAACTCCTACCACCACTTTTCCACACTTGCTATATTTACTTTATTGCATCTTTATCTAAACAGCCCCTAGTTTATGTTTACGTGCTCTTTATTATCTTGCAAACCTATACTATCACACCTACAAAGTACTTCTAGTTTCATACTTGTTCTAGGTAAAGCGAACGTCAAGCGTGCGTAGAGTCGTATCAGTGGCCGATAGGACTTGAGAGAGTATTTGTTCTACCTTTAGCTCCTCGTTGGGTTCGACACTCTTACTTATCGAAAGAGGCTACAACTATCCCATATACTTGCGGGTCATCATATACTATAGGAATACCTTGTGTGCTATCAAATGTCACAATGTAACTGGGTGATCATAAAGATGCTCTACAGGTATATTTGAAGGTGTCTGTTGAGTTGGCGTGAATCGAGATTGGGATTTGTCACTCCGTATGATAGAGAGGTATCGATGGGCCCTCTCGGTAATAGAACATCATAAGAAGCTTGCAAGCAAAGTGACTAAGGAGTTAGTTACAAGATGATGTAATATGGAACAAGTAAAGAGACATACCGGTAATGAGATTGAACTAGGTATGAAGATAACGATGATCGAATCTCGGGCAAGTAACATAACGACGGACAAAGGGAACTACGTATTTGTCATAAAGGTTTGACCGATAAAGATTTCGTAGAATATGTAGGAAGCAATATGGGCATCTAGGTCCCACTATTGATTATTGACTGGAGAAGCATCTCGGTCATGTCTACATCATTCTCGAACCCATAGGGTCCGCACTCTTAACGTCCGTTGACGATATAGTATTATATGAGTTATGTATGTTGGTGAGCGAATGTTGTTCGGAGTCCCGGATGAGACACGGACATGACAAGGAGCTCCATAATGGTCCAGAGGTAAATATTGATATATAGGATGATATGGTTGGGCCAAGGGTTAAGGCCACGAGGCTGTAGATCGGTGCAAAATGAAGTTTTGCGGAGGTCAGGGACGAGATGCCAGGGACCCTGGCAAGACGCCGAGGCACATGGCGTCTGGTACTGGAAACCGAGAAGGACTCTTCCTTGCATTCCAAACCGACTTTGAGGAGGCTCTTTCTCCAAGAAGCGAGCCCAGGGCTCAACATATAAATAGAGGAGCAGGGCTAGCCCCTGGGGGACACCACGACTCACCAAGCTGTGTGCCGGCGCCCCCTCTCCCTCTAGTTCGTCCTCCGTCCTAACTCTGTTGTGCTTGGCAAAGTCCTGCGGAAATAGTTTCACCACCACTGTCACCACGTCGGCGTGCTGCTGGAACTCATCTACTACTTCGTCTCTCTTGCTAGATCGAGAAGGTGAGGATGTCATTGAGCTGAATGTGTGTTAAACATGAAGGTGCCGTATGTTCGGTACTTGATCGGGACAGATCGTGAAGGTGTACAACTACATCAACCGCGTTGATAAACGCTTGCGCTTAGCGATCTACAAGGGTATGTAGATGCTCTCCCCCTCTCATAGCTATACATCTCCATGGGTAGATCTTGCGTGTGCGTAGAAATTTTTGTTTTCCATGAAATGTTCCCCAATAGTGGCATCATGAGCGAGGTCTATGTGTAGATGATCTGCACGAGTAGACACAAAGGATTTGTGGGTGGTGAGGTTCATATTGCTTCCCACCAATGTCTTATTTTGATTCGGCGGCATTGTGGGATGAATTGGCCCGGACCAACCTTACACGTCCACATACATGAGACCGGTTCCACCAACTGACATGCAATTTGTTTTGCATAAAGGTGGTTGGCAGGTGTCTGTTTCTCTTACTTTAGTTGTCAGATTTGACTACGGCGGTCCTTGCAAAAGGTTAAATAGCAAATTGATAATCACCGTTGTGGTTTTGCATAGGTTAGAACGGTTCTTGCTAGTTGCCCATAGCATCCACATAAAACTTGCAACAACAAAGTAGAGGACGTCTAACTTGTTTTTGCAGGGTATGTTTGATGTGTTATGGTCAAGACGTGATTTGTGATGCCTACTATGCAACCTTATTCTTGTAGACTCGTGTTGGGCCTCCAAGCGTAGAGTTTTGTAGGACAATAGCAAATTTCCCTCATGTGGATAACCTAAGGTTTATCAATCCGTGGGAGGCGTAGGATGAAGATGGTCTCTCTCAAACAACCCTGCAACCAAATAACAAAGAGGCTCTTGTGTCCCCAACACATCCAATACAATGGTAAATTGTATAGGTGCAATAGTTTGGCGAAGAGATGGTGATACAAGTGTAATATGGATAGTAGATATGGGTTTTTGTAATATGAAAATATAAAAACAGCAAGGTAAATAGTAACAAAAGTGAGAGAAAATAGTATTGCAATGCTTGAAAACAAGGCCTAGGGTTCATACTTTCACTAGTACAAAGTCTCTCAACAATGATAACATAATTAAATCATATGGTAATCCCTCAAAGTGCGACAAAGAGTCACTGCAAAGTTCCTATCATGGAGAAAATAAGATGAAATTGCTTGTAGGGTACGAAACCACCTCAAAGTTATTCTTTCCGATCAATCTATTGAGCCATCCCTATAAGTGTCACAAACTGCCCTAGAGTTCGTAGTAAAATAACACCATATGAAAACACTTCAATCAACCCTAATGTCACCTAGATACTCCAATGTCACCACAAGTATCTGTGGGTCAATTATACGATATGCATTAAACAACTTCAGATTCATAATATTCAATCCAACACAAAGAACCTCAAATCGTGCCCCAAGATCTCTACCGGAGAAACAATGATGAAAACGCGCGTTTTGGGAACGGGGGTCCCCAGATTTGCCTGCTAGCGGCCTGCTGTGTGGCTCAACCAGTGGCCCAGTACGGTCCATCTTCATCAACCAAACGCTCAAGACCCTCGTGAGGGGCCAAGCCTCGCGGGGCGGACGACATAAGGCCTCCTCGGGAGTGGCCTCACCAGGCAGGCTCGTGAGGAGGCGAAGAGATCAAGGCAAGGGGTACCTCGCGAGGTGCCCGTGACGCAAGCCATGACGATCAAGACAAGGCGAGCGCCAGGCGGGCACCAGCCAGCGCAGTGTCCTTGTTTCCTATTTGGTGCAAAGGGGGCAAGCATAGGTGTGGAGTACCGAAGCATCATGCAAAGGTTTCCATATCGGTGCAACGAGACCAAGACCAGCAGGACGGTAGGATGGAGGTCACCATGGAGCCCAAGATGGCGTCATCACCAGTGCCTTTGGCAGTCGAAGACCACCTTTAGTCAGGATAGCTTGTACTAGCTGTCCCCTTTCGAAATGGCCGTTGTTGGATCCCTTTCCGCTCAATATTTGGGAAGAGGACCAGGGTCTCTATAAATAGGACTAGCCACCACAGTAGAATGGCATCTCATCTAGAAACAAGCGAAGTTCACCACACCACCACAAGAACACCTCTCCTCGCGAGGCTGTTCTTCCTCTGTACTGTTCATCATCTGCCCAAGAGGCAATCCACCACACCACACACTAGATTAGGGTATTACACCACAATGGTGGCCTAAAATAGTATAAACCTCGTGTCTCTTGTGTTGTTCATTGATCTAGCTTAGGGATCACGGCGAGGCTGAGGGCGTGTTTTGGTAGGGAGAAGATCTTCGTGCGCACCCCAGTGTTCGAACCTTAAGGGTTTTGCCAGAACCCGATATCCGACAGCATAGATTACCCCAATCTCACCTCGGGAATCTGTGAGTTGAGTGCGAAAACATACATCAAGTGAATCAATAGAAGACGCCATTGTCACCACGGGTATCCCATGCAAGATATACATCAAATGTTCTCAAATCCATAAAGGTATTCATTCTGATAATAGTGAAACCTCAAAGGTAAAACTCAATTCATCACAAGGAGATAGAGGGGGAGAAACACCATATGATCCAACTATAGTAACAAAACTCGCAGTACATCAAGATCGTGTCAAATCAAGAACATGAGAGGAAGAGATAAAACACATAGCTACTGGTACATACCCTGAGCCCTGAGGGTGAACTACTCCCTCCTCATCATGGTGGTCGTTGGGATGATGAAGATGGCCTCCGGTGATGGTTTCCCCCTCCGGCAGGGTGCCGGAACGGGTGTCGGTGTCAAAACCGGCGGATCTCGGGTAGGGGGGTCCCGAACTGTGTGTCTAAGGCTAATGGTAACAATAGGCGGGGGACATGATGTTTACCCAGGTTCGGGCTCTCTCTATGGAGGTAATACCCTACTTCATGCTTGATTGATCTTGATGAATATGAGTATTACAAGAGTTGATCTACCATGAGATCGTAATGGCTAAACCCTAGAAGTCTAGCCTTTGAGGATATGATTGTTGTGACTAAACCCTAGAAGTCTAAACCCGCCAGTTTATATAGACACCGAGAGAGCTAGGGTTGTACAAAGTCGGTTACAGAGAAAGTAATCTACATATCCGAATCGCCAAGGTTGCCTTCCACGCCAAGGAGAGTCCCATACGGACACGGGACGAAGTCTTCTATCTTGTATCTTCATAGTCCAACAGTCCGGCCAAAGTATATAGTCCGGATGTCCGAGGACCCTGTAGTCCAGGACTCCCTCAATAGCCCCTGAACCAGGCTTCAATGATGATGAGTCCGGCGCGCAGATTGTCTTCGGCATTACAAGGCGGGTTCCTTCTCCGAATACTCCAAAGTGAATGTTGAACACAAGAATCGTGTCCGGCTGTGCAAAACAGATTCCACATGCACTCGTAGAGAATACTTCATGAGTCCAATCTGCTGACAATTTTGGTAGTACAACATGACGCCATTACCCGGTTCATTATTTCGAATCATTTTCTAGCCTGCTTCCCCACGTCTCGGGGGGCGGTTTCATCGGCACGTCTTGTCAAAGCAAAGATCGTGTCCCCTTATTACGGGGTTTTCATCAACACGGGCGTGGGAAACCCAACCGTTCTATTGGCATAACTCCTCGGGAATAGGCATGTTTTAAGGCCACGGAGGGGGCCCTTGATATCCATCTCCTTTATAAGGGGTTAGGGCTTGTCCTCTTTCTTTCGTGCTAGTTCTTCCCTATGCCTCCCCCTCGAGTTCCAACACTCAAGGGTCAATCTAGTTGCTTCAAGCCTCCAGCCATGTCCGGACCCAGCCTTCAAGGCCGATGGATGGCCTCCTCTATCATAGAGGAAGACATCTCGAAGCTTAGGGAGGCAAGATACTTGACTGCGGAAATCTACCACAGGCTTCCTGCTCAAGGGCAGGTTATTCCTACTCCCAGATCCAATGAGAGGGTCGTGTTCATCTCTCACTTCCTCCGAGGTCTTGGGTTTGCTCTCAGTCCCTTTGTTCGAGGACTTGTGTTTTACTACGGACTAGATTTCCATGATCTACCTCCGGATTCCTTCCTCCACATCTCGGCGTTCATCACCACATGTGAGGCCTTCCTCCGTATCTCCCCACACTTCGGCTTATGGCTCAAGACCTTTGGTGTGAAACCGAAGGTAATCGGTGGGGAACAAGCGGAGTGCGGAGGCGCTTTAATAAGCAAGCTTATCAACTCCACTTGGCCAAAGGGCTCCCTCGCCGAATCTTCTAATTTATGGCAACGGGAGTGGATTTACATCACCGAACCCCGCGGTACAAGGCGGGCAGCTGCTCCTGTGTTTCGGTCCGGTCCTCCGCCACAGCTTGCATCGTGGGTCAACAAGGGGCTGGACTGGGGATCTACAGATGAAGTGCGGACACTGCAAAGCCGCATCCGGAGCTTTATTGAGAAGGACACCGGTCTCATCGATGTAATCCAAGTAATGCTAGTCCACCAGATCCTACCTTGTCAACAACAAACTCTCCGCATGTGGGAATTTAATCCAAAAGGTCCACGGACTCTTCAGTACCTCTCTGGCATGATGCTCAGAGAGATGTGGAAATTGTTCTTCGACGCGCGAAAAAAGTGGCCGGATACTACAGAAGACATTGATCTTGATTGCAACCATCCGGATACTCCAGTAAGTACTCGACCCCCGAACACAATTCAGTCGAATTATCTATGACAATGTACTGATAAAACTCTATTCGGCCAGGGTTGGCTAAAGAAGGTGGGGAGAATCAGGTGTTCGGCTTCACTTCCCGAAGATACTGTCGATCCATTATTAACAAGGATGATGGCTCTGGCGCCGTATCAAGTGTCGGCGGGGGAAGATAAGGAGGAGAGCGAAGAGGCCCAAGGCGACCTTCATTCTAGAGGCACACCAGGCAATGTATCCAGGGAGACCGGAACTTCCACTTACAAAAGTGGAAGGGAAGGGCAAGCTGACATCCCTTCTCCTCATGGGAAGAAATGGACCGCCTCCGAAGACTTGAAGAAAGAAGCTTCTAAGCGGGGGAGGATACCCCAGCCAGGGGATGACGCTGACATGCAGTCACCCCGTAAAGATGAGCCCCTAGCCGGATAGTAAGTAATCCAGGGTGTTTTACACATGTCCCTTTCGTTCCTGGCTATAAGGGTAATGTTTGTAGTTCGGCGCGCAGCCCTCCTCAACAGTCCTCCTCTTCGGGGGATCTACTGCCGGAGATGATGGAGAGCGAGACGCCTCCACAGATTTCATTGCCGGATAAGGTAGATGACACCAAGGTGTCGTCTCGGAGGATCCTTCCTGATCTGCAAGTGGCGCAAGGGACAGCGAGGACCGGGGCCGAAGGTAATGCTTCATTCGCCCAGGGTCCGGGGTGTGCGGCTCCTACAGGGGACAACAAAAGTCCCGGACTATCAACTGTCCAAGGGACACCAAAAGAACTAATGGATACTTTGCAACATGCCTCCATCTCATAGGAACATCGTACCTTAATGGGTACGGTGTTGGAAAGAGTTCAGTCCACGAAAAGCGGATTAAATGAAGTCTTCTCTAGCCTACTAAGAGGCTTCGAGGTACGTAGTGTAATTTCTGTTATATTGTAAGTGTGAATTGCACCTGCGTATAGATAGTAGCCCCTGAGACTCTAGTTGACATTCAAGGGAATGCGATCAGAGGATCCAATATATGCTCAGGAAGTGATATGACCAGTTTGAAACACAAGTTGTTACATCCGTCGGGACTGTTGGAAATATGCCCTAGAGGCAATAATAAAATGATTATTATTATATTTCCTTGTTCATGATAGTTGTCTATTATTCATGCTATAATTGTGTTATCCGGAAATCATAATACATGTGTGAATACATAGACCATAACATGTCCCTAGTGAGCCTCTAGTTGACTAGCTCGTTGATCAACAGATAGTCATGGTTTCCTGACTATGGACATTGGATGTCATTGATAACGGGATCACATCATTAGGAGAATGATGTGATGGACAAGACCCAATCCTAAGCATAGCACAAGATCGTGTAGTTCGTTTGCTAGAGCTTTTCCAATGTCAGGTATCATTTCCTTAGACCATGAGATCATGTAACTCCCGGATGCCGTAGGAGTGCTTTGGGTGTACCAAACGTCACAACGTAACTGGGTGACTATAAAGGTATACTACAGGTATCCCCAAAAGTATTTGTTGGGTTGACACGGATCGAGACTGGGATTTGTCACACCGTATGATGGAGAGGTATCTCTGGGCCCACTCAGTAATGCATCATCATAATGAGCTCAATGTGACCAAGTGTTTGTTCACGGGATCATGCATTACAGTACAAGTAAAGTGACTTGCCGGTAACGAGATTAAACGAGGTATTGGGATACCGACGATCGAATCTCGGGCAAGTAATGTACCGATTGACAAAGGGAATTGTATACGGGATTACTTGAATCCTCAACATCGTGGTTCATTCGATGTGATCATTGTGGAACATGTGGGAGTCAACATGGGTATCCAGATCCCGCTGTTGGTTATTGGCCGGAGAGCTGTCTCGGTCATGTCTGCGTGATTCCCGAACCCGTAGGGTCTACACACTTAAGGTTCAGTGACGCTAGGGTTATAGAGATATTAGTATGCGGTAACCCAAAAGTTGTTCGGAGTCCCAGATGAGATCCCGGACGTCACGAGGAGTTCCGGAATGGTCCGGAAGTGAAGAATTGTATATAGGAAGTCCAGTTTCGGCCATCGGGAAAGTTTCGGGGGTCACCGGTATTGTACCGGGACCACCAGAAGGGTCCTGGGGGTCCACCGGGTGGGGCCACCTATCCCGGAGGGCCCCGTGGGCTGAAGAGGGAAGGGAACCCGCCCTTGGTGGGCTGGTGTGCCCCCCTTGGGCCTCCCCCTGCGCCTAGGGTTGGAAACCCTAGGGGTGGGGGGCGCCCCACTTGGCTTGGGGGGCAAGTTCCCCCCTTGGCCGCCCCCCCCCCTTGAGATTCAATCTTTAGGGGCCGGCACCCCCCCCCAGGGCCCCTATATAAACAGGGGGAGGGAGGGCTGTGCACCCCTGCTCCTGGCGCCTCCCTCTCCCCTCACAACACCTCTCCCTCTTGCTGAGCTTGGCGAAGCCCTGCCGAGATCGTAGCTACTTCCACCACCACGCCGTCGTGATGTTGGATCTCCATCAACCTCTCCCTCCCCCTTGCTGGATCAAGAAGGAGGAGACGTCTTCCCCAACCGTACCTGTGTTGAACGCGGAGGTGCCATCCGTTCGGCACTAGGATCTTCGGTGATTTGGATCACGACGAGTATGACTCCCTCAACCCCGTTCTCTTGAACGCTTCAGCGCGTGATCTACAAGGGTATGTATATGCACTCCTCTCTCTCGTTGTTAGATGACTCCATAGATTGATCTTGGTGAAGCGTAGAAAAATTTTATTTTCTGCAATGTTCCCCTACAGGGACTGCCCAAGCTATCGAGGTAGCACATTTGAGGCAGAAAGTTGATGCGGCGGATGATGACATCATGCTTATGAGCAGGCTGCTCGACGAGGTGCAAGGTATGTCTCTGGGGCACTCAGTACATGCTGGTATTTGTGAAATGAGCTTGGTACTGAAAAGTTTTATATGCATAACTGCAGATAGTGTCGTTGCAATTGAGACCCTTCGGGCGGAACTTGCCCGGGCCAGAGCAAGCCAGGATGATTAATGCGGCTGCCAAAAAGATAGCCGCCGAATTAAAAGTGGAGCAGACCGCTCGACGTTAGTGCGAGGAGAGGATATCCACCATGGAACTTGAGTTGAAGAATGCCATTTGCCGATGCGAAGATCTTGAGAAAGATAACAAAGCCAAAGCAGCCGAATTGGACAAGGCCTTACAAGAGGCGAAGGAAGCTCGGTCTGAGTCTAGAGCAGCTCGGGGGGAGATCCGACAAGCTGGGGAGATCGCGGCTGTTAAGCCCTTTTTATTGCAACCTAAGTTTGGCGATCCGAAGTATGTGCCGCTTAATCAATGGTGGAGTTCTCCGGACCCCTTTATGCACATGCCGAAGAGTGCTGCTGATGCGAATCAGTTTTTCCATGTGCAAGAAAGTCATGCAACAGAAAAGCTATTTTGGTCACAATTTGACACGATGAAGCGCCCGCTGTTGAACGAACAGATGGCCCAATGGGCCGAGCTCCACCGGATGTCCGGCACTGCCATGAAGGATGTCATAGCCCGGCTGTGGCCAACTGAACCCATTCCGAATAGTTATTTTGGTTTGGTGCAGCGGCTTGTTAATGCGGTGCCATGTATTGATGCTGTGAAGCGCTCAACGTGTATAGAAGGTGCACGGATGGCCCTTCCCGTGTCAAGATATACTGGGCGAAGATGACAGCCACCGATATTGCAATGCAGAGTCCACCCAAAGGCAAGGATCTTAAAATGTCAGAACATTACTTTGAAGATGTCCTAGAGGGTGCCCGCTTAACAGAGGGTCAGTGCTCAAAAAATATTATGTTCGAGTGAGGTGTATCGAAATTGTAATAACAATGTTGTGATACATGTAAGGCTATGTTTTTATTTTGCCCAAAAAGTTATAGTGCCTCCTGTGCGGCCTCCTTACTATATATATATATATATATATATATATATATATATATATATATATATATATATTCAATCTGAAAGTTTGCAGTCATCGGCTTCAGCCCCCTTGCGTACAATGCAGGGGTGTTCGGAAAAGCACTTGATCACACTTGACCCAATGTCTTGGTCCATGAAGGAGGTGTTAGTGCGGCGAACAAGGCAATCAGACTATAGAGCTTTAACACTTTCACTTAGCCATAGGAGTTTGACGGTGGGGCTACTATATAGCCCCTGGTATGTCCGCGGTTATCCGCATACGGTACGATTACATACGTGACCAGAATAACGGTCCTTCGTTTAACACGGAGGTAATCGCGAAGATTCTGATGAGTCATTGAGTGGTTGACCAGCTCTCGCCGCATCATGACAGTCAGTTTTCGGCTTTCTCTACTGAGGTGCACATCCGGGCTAGCCGGGACACAATTGCAGTAGTTCTCCCTTTACTACCCTAGCCGATATAGTAGAACGTAAGGTAGCAAGCACAGGAGCCGGCAACCCAACTATTGACCAAAGACATGATTCGGAGCTGATGCATATAAGGCCAAACTCACGACATTGAACACTCCCTATAGGTATTTTGGACTTTAAAATATACACCGGGCTGGATACAGCCCCTGGTGATAAACCCATGGTATCAAGGCACATGTGGCAATCCGACGTGGGGGAATAGCATGGGTGGTGAGAGCATAAATCTCAAAACACAGGACGAACCGGGCTGCTTCTATAACATCCACTTTAGTACGGCGAGCCGTATGTTTACAGATGATGCCGGTATCTTTCATGGACATTTTACATGCCAGGAAAGTATAAAACAACAAGAGATAAAAAAAGGTTTACACATGGTATTAATCTAAAAAGGAAATCTTAATGCGGGGCCCTGCTGCACGTCTGCGCCTTTGTCTCCGTTGTGACGTGTCCTTGAAGGGTATAGTATGATGGCCATCTGTAAAAAAAGAGACCAGGTAAAAGAATCTGGTGTGGCCGTGAGTAAAGCTGGTTCATTTTAATGAACCATGAAGGATAACCCATGAAGGATAACTTCTTGGGTCCGAATAGGGTCGAGCCAAATTATGGACCTTTTGTGTGCAGAGTGCCCCCTAAGCCGCCCAAGGAATTTTGAGTATATCTTCTTATGGGGCGGTCGATGGGGGCGTAGCTGCTAATCGAGCTCAGGTTTATCTAAGCTGCCGCACTGAGTTATGAGCCAGACACGTTTAGCTGTGTTTGCGGTCTTAATGACCGATGAGTTGTCCGGCTTGAATAGGCCGTTTTGTGCTTCGACTGCTAGAGCCACCGTGTATTCCTCTGTGCGGAGAGAGCGCTCCATATTTCACTAACCGTAATGACGCCACGAGGTCCAGGCATTTTGAGTTTTAGATAAGCATAATGCGGGACTGCATTAAAACGGGCGAAGGCCGTTCTTCTGAGTAGTGCATGATAGCCGCTTCGGAACCGAGCAATGTCGAAGATTAGTTCTTCGCTTTGAAAGTTGTCCGGTGAGCCGAATACAACATCCATTGTTAGAGAGCCAGTGCAGTGGGCTTCCATGCCCGGTATAACTCCTTTAAAGGTAGTGCTACTTGGCTTGATTCTTGACGGGTCTATCCCCATCTTGCGGACAGTGTCCTGATATATCAGATTGAGGTTGTTGCCGCCGTCTATGAGGACTCGGGTGAGGTGGTATCCGTCGATTATTGGGTCGAGCACTAGGGCAGCCGAACCTCCGTGACGGATACTAGTCCGGTGATCCCTGCGATCAAAGGTGATCGGACAGGCCGACCATGGGTTGAACTTGGGGGCAACAGGCTCAACGGTGTAGACATCACGGAGTGCGCGCTTGCACTCCCACTTTGGGATATGAGTGACGTAGATCATGTTCACTGTTTTAATCTCTGGTGGAAATTTCTTATGTCCCCCCGTGTTCGGTTGGCAAGGTTCGTACTCGTCTTCACTCTGAGGTCCCTTCCCTTTGTGTTTAGTGTTGAGTTTGCCGGCATGCTTGAAGACCCAACATTCTCTGTTGGTATGATTGGCTGGTTTATTCGGAGTGCCATGTATCTGGCAGGACTTTTCTAGAATTTTATCCAGGTTGGATGGACCATCCTTGTTGCCTTTAAATGGCTTCTTCTGTTGACCGGGTCTGGATCCCCTTAATCCAGCGTTTACCGATGTATTGTCTGGGATTTCTTCATTGTTCCAACGTTTGTTTTTATTGCGTCATGGTTTTCCATTATCATCCCTGACCTCAGAGGTGCCGGGATCACTGGTGCTGCTATGGGCTAACTAGCTGTCTTCACCCGCGCAAAAGTGGGTCATGAGTGTAGTTAAGGCGGCCATTGTCCTTGGATTTTCCTGGCCGAGGTGTCTGGCCAACCATTCATCCCGGACACTGTGTTTGAAGGCCGCTAGGGCTTCGCCGTCCGGACAGTCAACAATTTGGTTCTTCTTAGTGAGAAACCTGTTCCAAAGCTTATGGGCTGATTCTCTGGGTTGTTGGATTATGTGACTTAGATCGTCTGCATCCGGAGGCTGGACATAGGTCCCTTGGAAATTGGCTCGGAAAGCATCCTCAAGTTCTTCCCAGCTTCCGATGGAATTTTCGGGGAGGCTTTTCAGCCAGTGCCGAGCCGGTCCTTTTAGCTTGAGGGGTAAATATTTAATGGCGTGCAAATCATCTCCGCGAGCCATGTGGATGTGAAGAATAAAGTCTTCTATCCAAACCCCGGGGTCCGTCGTTCCATCGTACGCCTTGATGTTTACAGGTTTGAACTCTTCTGGAAAATCATGTTCCAGCACTTCATCGGTTAAGCACAGGGGGTGAGCTGCGCCCCTATATCTAGTTGTATCGTGGATCGGGTCCGACGGTTGTAATGTTCGGTATTGGTTCCAAGCTGGTAAATGGTCGGCATGTTTTGTTTGATAATAGTGATCCCATGTAGGAGCACGTTCCCTGGATCCAAAGATGGACCTGGTTTTGCCAGCTTTTTTGTCCAGGTCCTCACGTAGACCGTGTTTCTGGTCCTGGGCCACCTTTCTTCCTTTGCGGGGAGGTGGCGCTGGCTTGTGTACGGCATTGCTAACCGCTATGTCGCGACCGCGAGGTGGTCGGTCCGGCCAGTCGGTCGTATTGTTTTTCGGCGGTATAGGCATGACAGCCTCGTCGTCGATTTCGGGCAGCAGATTGCGTTTACGGTAGCTCTTTGTTTGGCGATTACCGCCGTACTTTTCCTCAGCGTCTAGCACTTTGTTCCATCTGTCATTGAGCGTATCCTGTGCGGCTTTAAGCCGCTGTTTCTGCTTCTTCATGCTCCTTGCGGTGGTGATAAGCCTCTGGTGGATGCGTTCTTGTTCTAATGGTTCTTCTGGGATGACGAACTCGTCGTCGCCTAGGCTGATCTCCTCTTCGGAGACGGGTTGGTAGCGGCCATCTTCGGCGTTGCTATGTTCGGACAACACCTCCGGACTGTGTTCGCCTTCCTCTCGCACGCCCTGCACCAACGCTGGGTCTGCAGGGTCCTCGGCTTGGTTCAGATTATCGTCGACGTCCATGACAATGTTGCTGTTTTTCTTTTTGCCGGATCTAGGTCTGCGTTTGGGACACCGACGCTTGGGAGGTTCATCGACAGGCATGCTGTTATTGTCGTCGGCCTCATTCTCCTTCGGTGTGTCCACCATGTATATGTCGTATGACGATGTAGCTGTCCACTGCCCGAAAGGTGGTGGTTTTTGTGCCTGCTCTTCTCCAGCTTCGTCGTCCATACCGTCGATTTCTTTGGGGTCATAATCGAGCATGTCAGTTAAATCCTCGACAGTGGCAATGAAGTGGGTGGTGGGTGGGAAACGAAGTTCTTCGTCATCCTTTTCCCATTCGAGCCGGACATAGTTCGGCCAAGAGTCCCTTGACAAGGAGAGGGATCTTAATGAGCTTAACATGTCGCCAAAAGGCGAGTGCTAGAAAATGTCCACGAAGCTGAACTCTAAGACCGGTGCCCAATCGGGTTCGATGGACGGGGATGCACACGGTCCGGAGTCCATAGCCGGAGACGAGTCCGAGGTTCCGGAAACACAAGCCCAACTCGAAGTTGGGTCCGTGTGCGGCTCGATCACCGCTGAGTTTGCAGCCTCCACGGCGGGGCTGAGCTTCCCGTCTTCGGACGACGCAGTCGGCTCCAACTCTAGGGCCAGGGCGGGCACAGGCATTAGCTCCTGTGTGCGGCCAGATGACAGATCTAGGTCATGTTCATCATGGTGGCCGAGGACAGACGTCATGGGCTCAAATCCGTCGAAGATCGAGTCTCCGGGGTGTTGGCCACGAAATTTGGGCTTCCAAATCCGACCTAATGGCCAGGGGTGTAGCTATCGATCTGCTCTAGATGGCCAAGCGAGCTGGCCCGCAGTGCGAAGCCGCCGAATACGAAGATCTATTCGGGGAGGAAGGTCTCCCCCTGGACTGGATTGTTGTAGATGATTGATGGAGCCATCAAACCTATCTTCAACGACACAGAGGAACTCTCAATGAAAGCACCAATGTCGGTGTCAAAACTGGCAGATCTCGGGTAGGGGGTCCCGAACTTTGTGTCTAAGGCTAATAGTAACAGGAGGCGGGGGACACAATGTTTACCCAGGTTCGGGCCCTCTCTATGGAGGTAATACCGTACTTCCTGCTTGATTGATCTTGATGAATATGAGTATTACAAGAGTTGATCTACCACAAGATCGTCATGGCTAAACCCTAGAAGTCTAGCTTTTGAGGATATGATTGTTGTGACTAAACCCTATAAGTATAAACCCTCCGGTTTATATAGACACTAGGACAGCTAGGGTTGTACAAAGTCGGTTACAGAGAAAGGAATCTACATATCTGAATCACCAAGCTTGCCTTCCACGCCAAGGAGAGTCCCATCCGGACACGGGATGAAGTCTTCTATCTTGTATCTTCATAGTCCAATAGTCCGGCCAAAGTATATAGTCCGGCTATCCGAGGACCCCTTAGTCCAGGACTCCCTCAACAGGCTCCCAATTGCTTTTTTGTGGCTACAGAGGCTTTCGGTGGCGGAACTTCTGATCTAGGATTCTTTTCGGAGGTTCCTATAATTATAAGAATTTTTGACGTTGGAAACAAGTCAGAGGGGTGCCCGAGGGGCCCACAAGCCCTCAGGACGCCCCCCTGGGGTGCACCTGGCAGGCTTGTGGACTCCTCGTCCACTTCCTGGCTGAGCTCTGGTGCTTCGGTGGTCTCTTTTGGTCCATAAAAAATCACTATAAATTTTCAGCCCATTCCGAGAACTTTTATTTCTGCACAAAAAATGACACCACGGTAGTTCTGCTAAAAACAACATCAGTCCGGGTTAGTTCTAATAAAATTGTACCAAAACCATATAAAATTGTTGCAAACATGGCATGAATACTTCATAAATTATAGATTTGTTGGAGACGTATCAGTATCCCCAAGCTTAATTCCTGCTCGTCCTCGAGTAGGTAAATGATAAAAGAAAGAATTTATGAAGTGTGAAGGCTACCTAACATATTTATCAGTGTAGTCTTCTTTATTATAGTATGAATGTTCAGATCCATAAGATTGAAAACAAAAGTTTAATATTTACATAAAAACAATAATACTTAAATCATACTAATAAAGCAATCATGTCTTATCAAAATAACCTTGCCAAAGCAAGTTATCCCTACAAAATCACATGGTCTGGCTATGCTCTAACTTCATCACATAAAGTATTTCATCGTGCAAAACCCCGATGACAAGCTAAGCAATTGTTTATACTTTTAATGTTCTCAAGCCTTTTCAACTTCCATGCAATACATGAGTGTGAGCCATGGATATAGCACTAAAGGTGAAGTAGAATATGGTAGAGGTTGTGAGAAGAAGACTAAAAGGAGAAAGTATCACATCAACTAGGCAAATTAATGGGCTATGGAGATGCCCAACAATTGATATCAGTGCAAGTGAGTAGGGATTGCCATGCAACGGATGCACTAGAGCTATAAGTGTATGAAAGCTCAAAAGAAGACTAAGTGGGTGTGCATCCAACTTGCTTGCTCCTGAAGACCTAGGGCAATTTGAGGAAGCCCATCATTGGAATATACAAGCCAAGTTCTATAATCAAAAATTCCCGCTAGTATATGAAAGGGATAAAATAGGAGACTCTCTATCATGAAGAACATGGTGCTAGTTTTGAAGCACAAGTGTGGAAAAGGATAGTAACATTGTCCCTTCTCTCTTTTTCTCTCTTGTTTATATTTGGGCTCTTTGGCCTCTCTTTTTTATTTTGGGCACTTTGGCCTCTTTTTTTGGGGGCTCTTTGGCCTCCTTTTTATTTTAAATCCGGAGTCTCATCCCAACTTGTGAGGGAATCATAGCTTCCATCATCCTTACACTACAGAAAAAATACACTTCCATGATGATACGTGTTTGTCACAGTAGGTCACATTTTCTGTCATGCATGTACATCCATGACGATTTTATGACAGTATCAAGATAGTCATACTTGTGCTGTCGTAGAAGTGTCCATGACATTACCAAAATTATCATCATGAAAGTGTCCACTTCCATGAAGATAAATCGCGCGTCATAGAAGTGCTTTCGTCCAGGGTAACCGACACATGGCATCCATCGTAACAGGTCGCCGTTAAGCAATTGGGTTCTGGTTTGGATCCGATAACCCGTTAACAACTGGTACCAATGAGGATTTTCCACATGTAAAATTATCATTGGCTATAGCAACCACGTGTCAGCATCGCGAAAGGATAGATGTTAACCGCCCAATGGACAGGAGGCGCCTATGATACGTCGACACATGGCAAGGCCCAACAGCAGTCCATTTAGGTTAAAAAGGTTGGCCCAGTCAAAATTAATGGACTGACCCATTAACGGCCTACTTGCAGATGTCCCATTCGCAATTAAGGCCTATACGACTAGTGTCAAATCGGCCTGTCAATGGCCCATTCTAAAATTGTCGTCATCATGGTCACTTCTGGCCCGTTAACAGTCCGCTAAGTATTTGGGCCAAATTATGGTGGGGTGTGGATCTGACCTGTTAAAGGTCCTGCTTCATTTGGGCCCATTTATTGGCCATTGAAACTTTTGGCCCATCAATGACCGTGACGGATTTGGGTCATATTCGGCCATGTCTGACAATCGGCCTGTTAGAGGCCTGCTGTAGATTTGGGCCACTCTTCCAGCCTATTGCGATTTTCGGCCTGTTAACGTCAGGTGAAATCCATGGGCCATATGTGGCCCAACGTCACATTGGGCCTATTAACGGCCCATATAAAACGGATACTAATCAAGCCCGACCCAACCCGGCCTGTTAAAGGCCCGTGTAGTAGGTCGACGCATTTATGACCCATCTGAATTTTGGCCTGTGAATGATCCACATTGTAAATGGCCCCCCACAAGTTGAGATACATTTCGGCCTGCTAATGACCAGTGGGTAATTTTGCACAATCAGGACCCAATCTGACTTTTGGCCTATTAAAGGCCAATGTTATTTATGGGCTCGAGATATTTACATATGTTAATGACCTATTGTTAATGAGGGCCCAAATTATGTTTCAGCCTGTTAAAGGCCCACTGTGGGCACGGAACTACCAAAAATATGAAAGATTATGCTGATTTAGCCCAGATATTTTTTGTGGGCTACATGCAAATTACGGCCAATAATCATTTTTAGCCCAATTGGAATGGGCCCGATGAATGTTGGCACGTTGGGCTCCTACGAAGCTTTCGACCAAATACATTACCTACACTATACAAAAATAGCGTCATAATTTCTATAGCCTTTGGCAGCACAATAAATGATGTATCACAACATCATAAATTCCAGTCATACAACGAAAGGCCTGTTGGCATAAAGTTTATAGTCCTTGCAGATAAAAGCACCATCATATGTATAGAAGCACATATAATTTGACATGAGTGCTAATGTTTTAGGCTGTAGAATCTGATGGAGCAGCATGATCTTCCCCTTTTTCCGTCATTGCTCTTGAACAACAAAGCAAATGTCTGATAGTCTGGTTTCAAAACCATTCATATCTTGACGACATTTGTCAACCACTATTCTTGTTTCCGAAACGACGTCCATTAGGGATTGGACTTGTGTCTGGAGCACAGATATATCACTCTGCCTAGCTGGAAAATTTTGTTCAGTAGGCGATTTGGACGAGGTTAGCTTGACAATCAACCCAGAATTACGGAGGAAGGTGCTTTTGGCACTGTTAGTGGAGAGATACTGACGCACTATAGCAAGAGTGACATTGTGCCTGTGGTAGCCTCATCACCTTCAGGTGGTTGTCGTTGTTCAATCATTTGTTCCATACCTTGCTGAAACTTTGAACTTGTAGATTAGTGTATCAGATAAGTTACTAATGAGACAAAATAAACAAAGTAGCACTACTAGGAAAACCCTTACCAGTAGCACTAGTTATTTGGCTATTAGTAGTGCGGGTAGGCGCGCTACTGCTATGGTGCTACAGCTATTTTTTTAGCAGTAGCACTTGTTTGAACCAGCGCTACTGCTATCTGTATCTAGCAGTAGCGCGCCTCTGCCCATCGCTACTGCTAATGCTAGTAGCGTGGCCCAACAACAATGCTACTGGTAAGCAATGCTACTACTACTCCAATACCCCACGCTACTGCTAGTATTTTCTTTTTTTTATGTTGTTGTATTCGTATTTTTACATGTTTTATACAATTACAACATACACATACACTGGAACTATATGAAAAAGGAATGTCTCATCATCATCATCGAAGTGGTACAACATAGTCTCATCATATCAACATAGTCTCAACACAAATGATGTCGATCTCATCATCATCTTGAAATAGCGATACAAGTTATAATGATGACATGTATCTTACATTGTCACCATATACACATGTTTCATCATCTACCTAAACTAAGACATACACGATAAGAGCGATCACGATGATCAAAAGCGGTATTATGTAGTAGTTTTTGTAGCGGCGCTGGTTCTGAATCCCCTGTTTTGCTATGAATCTCAAGTAACTAGCTTCGGCTTCCGCTCTGCTATCAAACCCTTTCTGGCTTCCGCTGGAGAAGCCAGAGACTTGGGCCTGACACTCTGGCCACTCATCATACACACCCGGAACATGCCCTACATACACGGCATATCACTTCCTCGCCATCGTTGATCTATATACCTGTCAGAGATGCACATATATATACCATGAAGCGAATTCAACAAAACAGTTATGAAATAGAAGCAACATATATAGTAAACATAGTTAATAAATTTTATCGTACCGAAAGTAATTAACTAGAGCGCGGCACCATACATCTAATAGTTTCGTCGTACTGAGAGATTTGAAGTTTTGTCGTACAGAAAGTAACAAGTAACTAAACAGACACATTGTTTTTAAGCAGTGCACTATTCCCATCTGTCCATATCCGGGAGGATAGACCCAAGCTTAGTGAAAGGCGTCATGTCCTGACGTTGTAGGGTAATGCGGGTTCAGACGTCAGCTCGCGATATTGGGCCGGCGTAGAACATCCCATTCTCTTCGAGGACATCTTTGATGATGATGGACGCAATTTCCTGTTGGATCCGGTAGAAATCATTTCAAAGTCGATTATCCGGCATGGCTCCAAAGGCTTCGGCCCATCTCTGGATATGGGTATCGGATGAAGATTTCATGCAAAGTGATTGCACATCCCTTCTGTACTCCATCATTAGATGGATGACGTAGAATCCATCATTCTCACTTCTTGCCGGTTGTTGGATGCAACAGAAGTCAGTCTTGTGGGTGAAACAAAGCCCGGCCTTATTTGTTTTTTTGTGTTGGATGTAGCCACCCCGCATGTTGAAGCCCAGCATAGCTCTGTACAGAACATACTTTATGTGTGTGTAATCTTTCTTCTGTATGTTCTTCGACGAGTCCAAATATAGAGCGCGGGAGTAATGCGGGTAAAGAACAATGAGAACGGCACGACACCCCCCGCTGCGCAAAATACACAATCAAGTTTAGCCTCCATGCGTGCAAAGTAACTATTGAAATGCACGAGAGGATGTATGTGTTATAGTGCTATCCGCGGATGACTTACCTGGGATTATAAGGTAGGAGAATCATTTCTTTGTCATTATTGCTGACCAAGAATTCTTCAATGTACTGACTCGCATATTGACGGTTGGCGTCATTGACTGACAAGAAGCCCTCATGCATGTAGTATGGGTCCGCGACCGCAAGACTGGTGACTTGCTCTCTCCTGACGATGTAGTTCATGTGCAGCGCATACAGGTGGACGAACGTAAAATCGAGTGTCCTCATTTGAAACATCTGGAAGATGTAATCAAACCTCAGGAAGAAGAGGTCCGCGGGGCATGTGTGTACATACATCTTGCAACTGCTCGGCACATGAACCGTATAAAGTGGGTATCCTGGATCATCCGAGGCGAGGAGGCTTCTCTCTGTCGAAAGCACATGGTCATGGAGTCTCCTGAGATCCCCTTCTATGGCAGCTAGTGCATTCTCCGGTACCATTGGCTCTCCCGCGACATGGATTAATGGCGCATGTTTCATCGGTACATGGTCAACCTTGGTCGAAGGCTACTGGCTGCTAGAACCAACATTGCCAGCTTTATTGGATTTTCTTGCCGCCGGTCTCTTCCTCTGCTTCTTCTTGGTGGGTTGAGGTGCTGGTGGGTCTGTCAGACCCTCCCTGAGCACCATCCCTAGTGTTGTCGGGCGCAGCATTGGACGACTCTGGCTAAGTAGTTGAGCTTGGGTGGAGCCGGCATCTGGAGGCGTGTCCTGCGAGGATTGCATGAACAAAGACTTCTTGCACTCCCGAGGATGTTCCGGCTCTGGTACATGCATCTCATATTCATATGGTTGACTCATTATTACTTCGTTTTCAAAGGCAGTATTGAAATACTGGTTAGGGTCATCGTCGGCATCCTCCATGTCATGATCCCTATCCTCTTTCATGGGGCAGATGGCATCATCTGTCGGTGGAACGGTTGGCCCTCCTTCCTCATGTCTCTCGATCTCAGCAAGCAGCACAGATGATGGTTGTACTTGTGTAGGTGGTGTTGTGGTCATACCTTCATGAGGTCCCATTGGTGTGCTCCCGGCCACCTCGACATGAATAAGATTTTTCGGCCATAGGATCGGCCAATTTTTGCATTGGCCAAGCTGCGTGGGGGTCTCATCATCCTCTCCATCAGTTTGTATCAGACGAGGGAGACCCTCGTATCCCGCTTTCACACTCGCCACGGAGACCCATAAGGCATTATCAGGCATCTACCGGCGGTGAAACAATCGATCCTTAGGCTTCACTATAGTACCCTTCCCCACATCCACTGACCAGCCCTTCATGTTGTAAAGGAGGGTGCACGGAGTGGAGTCAGCCTACAAAGACATATACGTGCGGCGTTAGAGCTCCAAAAAGAACGGCAATTGAAAATTAATTAATTAGTTGAGTTGATGAAGGTGCAACGACATGTATTTATCGTGAGGGCGTCGAGCTCAGCCAATGTCGATGGCCCGACAATCAAGCCAGAGACGGAGCTAGGGCTACTGTGAGAGATGGGCGCAGGAGCAGGTGCTGGAGGAGGTGCGGGTGCGGTTGCCATACTAGGTACGGGTATGGGTGTGTTGTTCATTGAGTTGCTCCCGATGAAGCTGGGCATGGGAAATTCACTTGGTAGCACATTTGGATTTTGTTGCACCCATGTGACCACTGTTGGAATCAAGGTTGTAAAGGCATCCACGAAATCAGATCTACAGGCAGCGATTATCTCAGCTTTGGTCTCATCTTTTGCTTTCTCCATCGCCCGCGCCACATTCTCGTTGATAGTCACTTGACTGAACTTCTTTCTCTGTCTTTTGGCCTCGGGGTCCTTGCTATAATAGTACTTCCAAGTGTCCCCATCCCCGGTGCCATGCACACGTCCATATTGCGGCCTCTAGCCGGGCGGGTGTCCCATCATTATGTTCATGGACCGGTTGAAAGGAGTGTCCCACTTGTACTTCGCCGATGACTGAGTCGACTGAGTCGACGAGTCGCTCTCGGCCGCAAGCTTGTGCTGCTCTCTCTGCAAAATGGACAGTGAATCATTTAACGAATGCGACTAGAATGTAGTAGACTTCGTTGATCAGAACCTAATATGTAAGGTGGTTGTCGGTGTCGAAACCGGCGGATCTCGGGTAGGGGGTCCCAAACTGTGCATCTAGGCGGATGGTAATAGGACACAAGGGACATGATGTTTTTACCCAGGTTCGGGCCCTCTCGATGGAGGTAAAACCCTACTCCTGCTTGATTAATATTGATGATATGGGTAGTACAAGAGTAGATCTACCACGAGATCGGAGTGGCTAAACCCTAGAAGCTAGCCTATGGTATGATTGTTGTTCGTCCTATGGACTAAAACTCTCTGGTTTATATAGACACCGGAGAGGGCTAGGGTTACACAGAGTCGGTTACAATGGGAGGAGATCTTCATATCGTATCGCCAAGCTTGCCTTCCACGCCAAGGAAAGTCCCATCCGGACACGGGACGGAGTCTTCAATCTTGTATCTTCATAGTCCGGGAGTCCAGCCAAAGGTCTTAGTCCGGCCATCCGGACACCCCCTAGTCCAGGACTCCCTCAGTAGCCCCTGAACCAGGCTTCAATGACGACGAGTCCGGCGTGCAAGTTGTCTTCGGCATTGCAAGGCGGGTTCCTCCTCCTAATATTCCATGGAAGATGTTGAACACCAGAGTAGTGTCCGACTCTACAAAATAAGTTCCACATTCCATCGTAGAGAGAATAATATTTGCATCAATCGGATCTGCTTACGTATTCCGCAGCGTGACATCATGCCATGGCTAGGCTTTTATTCATCTTACTGTTCCACCCCAGCGCGTTTAGCGAGGCAGTTTCCTTGGCACGTCTTTGTCAAAGCAGAGATCGTGTCCCCTTATTCCGGGGTTCTCATTAATACGGGCGTGGGTAACCCAACCGTGACTTAGGTATGACTCCCTAATTGAAAGCGAGTCTCAAACGGTTACGGGGAGGGCTCTTGGTATTCACCAAGGCTCGGCTCCCTTCTTCTCAAACCAATCAAATCCGCCCCTCGCTTCGAGTTCCAACACCCAAATCTCTAGTTTTAGGCGCTTCGGACTTTTGACGATGTCCGGCTCCGACCTTCAAGGCCGGTGGATGCCTTCCTCCATTATGGAAGAAGATGTACAAAAGCTGAGAGATGCCAGCTATCTAACCGGCAAAATCTCGCATAGACTGCCTGCTCAAGGGCAAGCTGTTCCCGCTCCCCAGCCCGGTGAAAGCGTGGTGTTCGCATCTCACTTCCTTCGGGGGCTAGGCTTCCCGATCGATCCCTTTGTGAGGGGGCTTATGTTTCACTACGGGCTGGAGTTCCACGACCTAGCTTCGGAGTCCATCCTCCGGATCTCATCATTCATTGTCGTGTGCGAGGCCTTCCTCCATATCACCCCTCACTTCGGATTGTGGCTAAAAACTTTCAAAGTGGAACCGAAAATGATCGAGGGGCAGCATGCTGAGTGCGGAGGGGCTATAATAAGCAAGATGGACGACGCTCCATGGCCCGAAGGCTCTTTTCAAGAGGAGCTCGGCTTATGGCAACGGGACTGGTTTTACATCACAGCCCCTAGGGGCACCACATGCGTGGCACCACCTACTTTTCGCTCGGGTCACCCACCACGACTGGCGTCATGGGTTAATGAAGGACTTATCTGGGGGCCGCCCAAAGACGTGCCCTTGCTGCAGGGTCGTATTCGAGATCTTCTAGAAAGAGATATCAATTTGACCGTAGTGGCGCAAGTCATGGTGATTCGCCGCACACTGCCCTGCAAACGTCGACCTCTTCGCATGTGGGAGTTCAATCCGGAGGGACCACGAGTCCTACAACATTTCAAGGGAATGACACCCGTGGAGATGTACAAATTGTTCTTCGGATCACAAGCAAGGTGTCCAGATTTGTCCGAGGACGCAGGTCTGAGCTGCAATCGCCCGGATGCTAAGGTAAGTAGCCCCGTATTTGGATACACCATCCATATTTTTATCAAATCTACCCTTTAGCAGAGTTGTCCTTTGAACAGGAGTGGATGGCGAAGGCAAAGCTTATCAGGTGTCCAGCCCCCCTGCCCGAGACCGTGCTGAATCCCATGCTGACCAGGATGCTGGAGGTCGCGCCGTTGGCGGAAGGCGAAGGGGGGAACCAAGGAGCTACCGCCTCCGCGAAGGAGGCCGTTAGGAAGGGAAGAATCGAAAATTCCCCTGGCCAGGGAAAGAAAAGGACTGCCTCTGAAGACCCGGAGGTGATAACCTCAAAACGGGGAAAGAAATCTTTGTCAGAGGGTTCGGCACCGGATAACGCCCCAGCTGAATCGCCCCCTAAAGGGGACCCGCTCTCCCCCGAGACGTAAGTGAAGGGAGGGGTTCCATAATGAATCACACTCATGTTTTATTCCTGAGGAAAATAACTGAAACATTATCTTGCAGTTCGGATCTCAACCCTTCTCAGCAGAGCTCATCTTCAGGGGATCTTCGTCCAGAGATTATAGAGAGCGAAACACCTCCCCTTGTTGCACCGTCTCACGAGGCTGGCGACCCCGAGGTATCGTCCCGGAGGGTTTTTTCAAGTCCGGACACTGGAAAAGGTCGTCAGGCTAGTCCGACACCCTCTTGCGCGCCGACGGAGGGGCTGAAGGATCTGCTTGGTAGGGCGTCCATCTCAGAAGAACATCGTATGTTGATGGATACGATGATTGGAAGGATTTCATCCACGGAAAGCGGATTGTACGAGGCTGCCAGGAGTTTACTAATAGGCTTTGAGGTACGTAAAAAGGTGTACCTTTTGGTAGAACCGCATATTAAATGTGCCCTGTATGAATAGTAGCCCCTGAGACTCTATGTGTCGTCACAAGTGACGGCGCACAGAGATCATAACCCCAGGTATAATATGTCGCCTATTCCATGAAGGTGGCGAGGCGTTCGGTGGCTAGCCGGACTGATGAATCTGCCGAACTAAAGCGGCAACTTGACGTAGCAGATGCCGACATCGCGCTTGTAAATAAGCGGCTAGACGAGGCTCAAGGTATGTTCAAAAGACACCCAGTAATAGGAGCTCAATGCTCGGGCCTTATATATATATACTTTATGTAGATGGTGTTGCTGCCGTGGAGAACCTTCGGGCGGAACTTGCCTGAGCCAAGGAGCAAGCAAGGAAAAGTGATGCAGCTGCCGTTAAAGCGGCTGAAGAGCTAAAAGCCGAACAGGCTGCTCACTGCCAAAGAAAGAAGGAAATAGCCGAGATGGCAATAAAATTGAAGGATGCTACCGACCGTTGTAAATTTCTTGAACAAGAAGATAGGGCGGCTCAGAAGGACCTTGAAAAGATCACTGTCGAAGCCAAGGATACTCGCTCTGCCATGAGAGCGATGAAGGAGGAGCTGCGTCAGGCCGGAGATATCACGGCTGGAAAGCCTTATATGTTGCGGATGAAGTTCGGAGACCCCAAGTATGTTCCATTAGACCGGCAGTGGAGTGCAGAAAACGCTTATCTAGATTTGGCAGCAAGTGCGGCGGACGCGACCGAACACTTCCGCAGCCGAGGTGACCATGGACTGGAAGAGCTTTTTTGGTCGCAGTACCACAATCCAGAACGCCCACTGTCAGTATCCGACCATTTGGCCGCCTGGGCGGAGCTGAACAGGTTATCCGGACTTGCCATGAGGTATGTTGCGAGTCGTCTCTGGCCGGAGAAGCCGGAGCCGAAGAGTTATTTTGGCTTGGTGCAGCAGTTCCTTGGTTCGGTGCCGCATGCTAATGCAATGAAGAGGTCGGCGTGCATAGAGGGCGCACAGATGGCTCTTGCCCGTGTCAAAACATACTGGACAGATATGAAGGCCAGTATTGTTGCGTCCCAGGATTCGGACAAAAGCCGAGTACCTGCCAAGCACTATTTTGAGGAAGTTCTTCCTGGCGCCCATATAATAGAGTCGCAGTGCTCGAAGGATGTTGTGTTCGAATAGCTTATACTATTTGTAAAACGAATTTTGTTTTTATGAAAAAAGCTTTTTATACTTGTGCTTGCAAGAATCATGATGCCTCCTGTGCGGCCGTTTAATGTATATATTTGTATATAACCTGAAAGATGGCAGTCGTTGGCTTCAGCCCCCACGCATAGAATGCGGGGGTGTTCGCAAAAAGGCGCCATTTCACACTTAATCCAACGCCTTGGTCCTACAAAGGAGGTGGTGGGGCGACGAACTAGGCAACCGGACTATAATGCTTTATCACTTTCACTTAGCCATAGGAGTTTGACAGTGGGGCTACTGAATAGCCCCTAGGGGCACCGCGCTCGCCCGAATTCGGGGCGCGAGTGTGCCTGACCGGGAAGCGGCCCTTCATTAATGCGGGGGAATCCTAAAGATTCCGAAAGTCATCGAGTGGTTGACCAGTCTCTCGCTATATCATGACAGTCAGTTTTCGGCTTTCTCTACTGAGGTGCTCACCTGGCCGAACCGGGGCACAATCGCAGTAGTTCTCCTGGTGCCGCGTTAGCCGATATAACGGAACGTAAGGTAGCAAAACACAGGAGCCAGGCAAACCCAACATTTGACCAAAGACATGATTCGGAGCTGATGCATATAGGGCCAAACTCGCGACGCCGAACACTCCCTAAGGTATTCGGTCTTTATGAAGAGGGGCCGAAATAGAGCCCTTGGTAAAAAAGCCCCTAGTGTCCAGGTACGCGCAAAAATTCTGGCGTGGCCACATGCCAAGACGCCAGCCTCCTCCTCGGTTATAGAGAAAACCGGGGGATGTTATCAACAAGAGACAGTAAAAAAGGTTTACGCAGGTTCTTAATCTGAAAAGAATCCTTGAAACGGGTCCCTGCTGCACGTCTACGCCTGTGTCTCCGTTGTGTTGTATCCTGGACGGGCGTAGCACGATGTTCGTCTGTGAAAGAGAGGAACTTAGTAAAAAATAAGCGTGCGAGAAATCTATATTGAAATAAACAAAATATAGTTGGAGCAAGAGTTGAGCCGTATTGTCTCCGGGCATGAGCACACGGAGCCCCTTGTACGGGGATATGCGGTTATTAAACATGTTTAATCCAGACTCGTCGAGCCGTGTCCGGGATAGTAGGGATGGATTTGTGGGCGGCTGTCCAGGCAGCCGCACCTTTGCCCGTACTTTGGGGGTCAATTTATGTTCCCCTGTAATGAAATGATGCCCTTTGGGCTGGGCATTTTGAGTGTAAGGGGTGCGTAATGCAGTATTGTGTTAAAGCGGGCGAAAGCTTCACGTCCCAGTAGCGCTTGATAGCGACTTATGAATGGGGCGATGTGGAATGTTAGCTTTTCGCTTCGGAAGTTGTCGGGTGATCCGAACGTGAGTTCTAACGTAAGGGAACCCATACTTGGGGTATCCGGGCCTGGCGTGACTCCTTGAAAGGAAGTATTGCCAAGGTTGATTATAAATGGGTTTACCCCGAGTTTGCGGACTGAGTCCTGATATAACAGGTTCAAGTCGCTGCCGCCGTCCATAAGGGCGTTTGTAAATTGGAGTCCGTTAATAATTGGTTTTACGACCAAGGCAGTCCAGCCTGCGTTCTGGTCTCCTCTGGAGTAATCCTGATGATCGAAGGTGATTGGTTCTAACAACCAGTGGCGTTGCTCCCCTGGGGCTGGCCGTACGGCGCGTGTCTTTGTAGGTGCCGTTCTGCTCTTCCCCTTTGTCACATGAAGCAAGTTTACTGTCTTGACTTCTTGTGGGAACTTCTTTTGTTCTCCGGTGTTCTTTTGTGGGGTGCATCATCATCTTCGCTTGGTGTGTCGAGCCCCTTGTGTTCGGCGTTGAGTTTGCCGGACTGCTTAAAGACCCAACAATATCTGTAGGTATGGTTTGCAGGTCTCCCCGGAGTGCTGTGGATTTGACATATTTTGTCCAAGATTTTGTTGAGGTTGGATAGCTCGACCCTATCGTCTTTGGGGGCAGCTTTTTCTGATTTTGCCGAGAGCTTTTGAATCTGGCGTTTACTGCCGTGCTCATCGGGCTGTTGTCCTTGATCCGGCGCGGTTCTTTGTTACGGTGCGGCTTCCCGTTCCCATCTCTGGGTTTGGACGTATTCGGGTCGCTGGTGCTGCTTCTTGCCAACCAGCTATCCTCTCCTGCACAAAAGCGGGTCATGAGGCTTGTTAACATGGCCATTGTTCGCGGTTTTTCTTGGCCGAGGTGTCTGGCGAGCCATTCGTCTCGGACGCTATGTTTGAAAGCTGCTAGGGCCTCTGCGTCCGGACAGTCGACTATCTGATTCTTTTTGATAAGGAATCTGTTCCAGAGCTTCTGGGCTGACTCTCCGGGCTGCTGAGTTATATAACTCAGATCATCTGCATCCGGGGGTCGGACATAGGTCCCTTGAAAATTTGCCCGGAAAGCATCCTCAAGCACTTCCCAACTTCCCATAGTGTTTTTGGGAAGGCTTTTAAGCCAATGCCGGGCTGGCCCTTTGAGCTTAAGGGGTAATTATTTTATGGCGTGGAGGTCGTCTCCTCTGGCCATGTGTATGTGGAGGATGTAGTCCTCGATCCAGACTCCAGGGTCTGTTGTTCCATCGTATGCTTCTATGTTCACGGGTTTGAATCCGGCTGGAAATTCATGGTCCAGCACCTCATCGGTAAAACATAGGGGGTGTGCGGCCCCCCTGTATTTAGGCGTGCCGCAATGTTCGGGTGTTTTTTGCATTGCATCACTCACTGGAACCTGCTTTCTTGGCCTATAGATGGATCTGGTTGGGCCAGTTTTCTGATGCAAATTCTTGGACGAATCGCGCGCCATATTGAGTGCGGCGTCCTTTGATGCGTGAGATTGATTGTAGGGTCGTCTATCCGACCTTGTGGCTTCCTTATTTTTTGACTGTGGGGGCTTTATGGCCTCTTCATCAAATTCCGGTAGTAGTTTCCGCTTCGGGTAGCTCTTTGTGTGACGACTGCTGCCATACTTGTGTGCGGTATTGAGTACTTTGCCCCATCTGATCCTGAGTGCATCTTCCGCTGTCTTGAGCCTCCGCTTCTGCTTTTTCAGGCTACGTGCAGTGGCAACGAGCCTTTGGTGGAGGTTCTGATGTTCTAGCAATTTGTCCGGCGTGAGGTCGTCCGGGCTATTATCTTTCCCAGGGATTAGTTGTTCGGATTGTCCGCCCTGTTTGGACGGATGCTCGACGGCATGTTCGTCTTTCGTTGATTCACCCTGCTCTATGGATGGGTCTTTGTCGAGGTGGGGCTTGGCCTTGCGCTTACGCCGCCGCTTTGATTGTTTTTCGAGGGAGCGATCCCTGGCCGCATCCTTTTGATCCTCGTTGTCGTTTCTGTTGGGTGTGTCCACCATGTATATGTCGTATGATGAGGTGGCTTTCCAATTCCCTATAGGTGCTGGTTCTTGATCGTCTCCTTCATCAGCGTCCATGCCATCGATGTCTTCGGAGTCAAAGTCGAGCATGTCGGTTAAATCGTCGACAGTGGCTACGAAGTGGGTGGTGGGTGGGCTTCAAATTTCTTCGTCGTCCGCATCCCAACCGTGCTGGTCGTAGTTCGGCCAAGGCTCTCCTGACAAAGAGAGGGACTTTAATGAATTCAGGATATCGCCAAAAGGCGAGTGCTGAAAGACGTCCGCGGCGGTGAACTCCATGACCGGAGCCCAATCGGGCTTAATCAGAAGAGGTGCGGGATTTACGGAGTCCAGATTGGAGTCCGGCACCTTGGAGTCACGGGCCTTGCGAAGGACTAGGCTGGTATCCGGCTCTATCGCCGTAGAGGTTGCAGCTTCCGGGGCGGCGTCCAACCGTCCGTCCCCGACTGGCGCAGTGGGCTCCGAGCTAATGGTCGGAGCGGACACCTGAGCGACGCTCTGGGTGTTGTCCGATGGCAGAGCTAAATCATGCCCATCGTGACAGTGCGGCGCGCCTGGTCGTGGCTCGAATCTGTCGAAGATCAAGTCCCTGCGGATGTCGTCCGTGTAGTTTAAGCTTCCAAACCTGACCTGATGGCCAGGGGCGTAGCTTTCGACCTGCTCCAGATGGCCAAATGAGTTGGCCCGCAGTGCAAAGCCTCCGAATACGAAGATCTGTCCTGGGAGAAAAGTCTCATCCCGGACCGCATTGCGATTGACGAGCGAAGAAGCCATCGGGCCTAAAGGCGGCGACACAGAGGAACTCTCAATGAAAGCACCAATGTCGTTGTCAAAACCGGCAGATCTCGGGTAGGGGGTCCCGTACTGTGCGTCTAGGCGGATGGTAACAGGAGACAAGGGACACGATGTTTTTACCCAGGTTCGGGCCCTCTCGATGGAGGTAAAACCCTACTCCTGCTTGATTAATATTGATGATATGGGTAGTACAAGAGTAGATCTACCATGAGATCGGAGTGGCTAAACCCTAGAAGCTAGCCTATGGTATGATTGTTGTTCGTCCTATGGACTAAAACTCTCCGGTTTATATAGACACCGGAGAGGGCTAGGGTTACACAGATTTGGTTACAATGGGAGGAGATCTTCATATCGTATCGCCAAGCTTGCCTTCCATGCCAAGGAAAGTCCCATCCGGACACGGGACGGAGTCTTCAATCTTGTATCTTCTTAGTCCGGGAGTCCGGCCAAAGGTCTTAGTCCGGCCATCCGGGCACCCCCTAATCCAGGACTCCCTGAGTGGTAAAAGGATAATTACCAGTAATCTCATGAATTTCCTAGTCGGCCCGTCGGTGAAAAAAATCTTTTTCTTGGGGTCCCACGAGAATCGGGCCCTGATGAAGTCATGCTCCTGCTGGTCGGTGAACTCAGCCAATGGGTCTGGGATCCCCAGACGTTCATGTTCTGCATCCTCCTTAGCCCACACGGGCCTCTTTCCCGTGTAACCACGACTTCCAAGGCAGTGGTTCCCCATGTTCTTTGCCTGCAACTGCTTGCCTCTCTCCGACCTGGCCTTGGCAGCTTCTTCATTGCAAGTCTCCTTGAACTTTTCAAAGTCCTCTATCGTAATTTTCGGATTGTCTGCAACAATCTCGGCGTAGGTTTCATGGTCTACTTGAATCGCCTTTTTCACCCTAGTTTTCCAAGCGCTCAATGCGTTGCTAAACTTCCCTAGGGCTTTGTTGTTGTTTTTTCATGGCATCATCATCCCATGGGTCGACTTCGTCATTACGACCGGGGAACAGGAATCTTGCATGCAACCTAGTTAGAAGCAGCTTCTTCAACTGATCATTCTTCCGTATTTTTGTGGTGTTGATGTTAGCGGTATCCCGTAGGATGCATGCTAGTTGGTTGCCGTAACACGCTGCCACTTCTCGTGGCTCTATTGGCTCGAACTCGCCAGGGTGCACCGCCGTGACCACCAGTCTTCCGGTGTCGAGCTCATTTCGGTGTCGTGTCCTCTTTTCCTTCTTTCCCTCACTGGCTTGGGAGGTCCCACCTTCCGTGCTATAGTTAGGAACATCATCAGCGCCAGTCTCAGTGCCGGTGTCGTTGGTGGCATCAGTGTCGGCGCCGGCGCCACCACCGTCGTCATCCGTCATGACAAGGCGGTCCAGACACCCAGCTTCCTGTCTCTCCTGATCCGCCAAAAAGTCGAGGTAGGCGTGTGCTCAAACTAATTGGGAGTGACAACCTCCGGCCTCATCGGTGTCGGTCATGCTTCCTAGGGTTCAATGTTGTAGTCATTTAATTATCGACCTTCATATAATAAAGTGAATAATGACAAAAAGAGTGACGACCTTTGTTTTGCCAGAAATGTCGTTCATTCCCATCGCGACAAATCTCAAGCACTCCATATGTCCAACTTTCTAGCACAAGTCATGCCGAAATTCACAGAAAATTTCGGCATGACCTTTGCTAGAAAGTGCACATATAGAGCGCCTGAAATTTGCTGGAATGGAAATGAATCAACATTTCCGGCAAAACATAGGTCACTTAGGTCAATATTTAGCAGCACACTTGGAAATGAATCTTTCTAGCACATAGGTCACTTAGCAGCACACGTGCATCAATTTCAGGCTATGTTTTGCCGGAACATAAGCTGCAAAACTGATCTCACTACATAGAAGATCTCAATAGAAACCAAATCATCACACACACACACTGAATTAACTGAATCATGCATGATTCAGTTAACTGAATTTGCTGTCAATAGCAGCAGCACACATGCATCAATATTAACACTAACTGAATTTCAAAAATTAACAAAGCAGCAGCACACAAAATATTTAACTGAACAGTGTGCTCTAACTGAATTTCAAAAACAGTAGCAGCACACATGCATCAATATTAACACTAACTATCACTAGGCTAACACTAACACTAACAGCAATTAACTAACTAGCACTAACAACAAATTAAGCTAACTAACACTAACTAACACTAACAGCAATTGAATTAAGCTAACTAACACTTGGGAGGCGAGGGAAAGGCACCTGTCTAGTGCTAGCTGGCGTTGCTGGGCGTCGTCGGCTGCTTCACGGAGGGGGCGCTGAAGGGGTCGGGGTTGGTGGCTGACATCGGGGTCGCCGGGGTCGCCGATCTGTAGAGAGCGGGAGGGGGTCAGAGAGAGAGAGTCG